>NC_047149.1:27027921-27348020 GCF_009829125.3 Periophthalmus magnuspinnatus
CTGGTTTAGTCCTGGTTTAGACCTGGTTTAGTCCTGGTCTAGTCCTGGTTTAGTCCTGGTTTAGTCCTGGTCTAGTCCTGGTCTAGTCCTGGTTTAGTCCTGGTTTAGTCCTGGTCTAGTCCTGGTCTAGTCCTGGTCTAGTTCTGCTCTAGTCCTGGTCTAGTCCTGGTTTAGTCCTGGTTTAGACCTGGTTTAGTCTTGGTTTAGTCCTGCTCTAGTCCTGGTTTAGTCCTGGTCTAGTCCTGGTTTAGTCCTGGTCTAGTCCTGGTTTAGTCCTGGTTTAGCCCTGGTTCAGTCCTGGTTTAGTCCTGGTCTAGTCCTGGTTTAGTCCTGGTTCAGTCCTGGTTTAGTCCTGGTTCAGTCCTGGTTTAGTCCTGGTTTAGTCCTGGTTTAGACCTGGTTTAGTCCTGGTTTAGACCTGGTTTAGTCCTGGTCTAGTCCTGGTTTAGTCCTGGTTTAGTCCTGGTCTAGTCCTGGTCTAGTCCTGGTTTAGTCCTGGTTTAGTCCTGGTCTAGTCCTGGTCTAGTCCTGGTCTAGTTCTGCTCTAGTCCTGGTCTAGTCCTGGTTTAGTCCTGGTTTAGACCTGGTTTAGTCTTGGTTTAGTCCTGCTCTAGTCCTGGTTTAGTCCTGGTCTAGTCCTGGTTTAGTCCTGGTCTAGTCCTGGTTTAGTCCTGGTTTAGCCCTGGTTCAGTCCTGGTTTAGTCCTGGTCTAGTCCTGGTTTAGTCCTGGTTTAGTCCTGGTTTAGTCCTGGTTCAGTCCTGGTTTAGTCCTGGTTTAGTCCTGGTTTAGACCTGGTTTAGTCTTGGTTTAGTCCTGGTTTAGACCTGGTTTAGTCCTGGTTTAGTCCTGGTTTAGTCTTGGTTAGGGAATTAGAGATTTAGAGCATTAGCGTTAGCAACAGGTTTGATTGACAGCGTTGCTAAGGGGCGTTACCTTCAACAGGCTCACTCCTGATTGGCTCTTTGGTTGCTATGAGACTTGTGGTCGGATTTCCAAATATGGATCTTTATTTAACAAAACTACACCTTTAGCTACAGCTTAAATCTATAAAAGATAAAAAACAGTTTAATGCTGTAAATCAAAGAGCGTTTTGTGTGTGACATGTGTAAAAAAGGAGCTCCTCTGACATTTATGCAGCAGGGGGCGCTCTGGGGTTAAGATACAAGTCAAAAGAAACACAGTGTTTACAATTTTCTTATTTTTGTATTTGAAAAACTTTGAACAACAGTTTGTTCCAAGTCTCCTGTGGCCTAACAGATGTGTTTACTGAGAAAAATGGGCCTAACTGTCTTGCCCAAGGACACAACAACAGCAGGACAAAGGGAACCTTCAGATCAGAGAATGAACGCTCTACCGACTGAGCCACTGTTGCCCTGGCTACTGTTTTACCTGCAGTGTGTGTCCTTAAAGGACCTGCAGATGGAGCAGACGTCGTTCACTTCTGTTTTATTTGGTTGGTTTAGCGTCGAGCTCTGATCCTTCACTGTGACTTGTCCTCGCATTTCTCCACCTTCATGTTGCTTGTTCTCCTCGTCCTCAGCTTCACCTCAGCGACTGGGGTCAAGGTGGTGTAGTGATGTTTTTACAGTGTGCGGGAGGAGCCTGTGAGCGCCAGCGTCAGAGCCTGGCGTCACACACAGAAACAGGCTGTGCATATGGAGAGCACGACTGTGAATGTTCCACTGGGACAGACGCTGCACAAAAGAGGAAAAAGAGTGAAATTAGCACACGTCACATTAACATTATTATATTTAAAGGTCCTGAGGTGCACAAAATGGACTTTTATGAGATTTAAGCTGCGTTATAAAACTGTGGCCTCCTCAAAAACAGACCTGGAGACTGTGTAAAAAAGTGAGACGTCACCACAGCTTCAGCTCCAGATGAATCGAGGCTGGAGCAGATTCAGAGGAGAATCTGGAGACGAGTTTGATATTAGGACCACGAGTATCATAGCAACCAAAGAGCCAATCCAGAGGCTGTTGAAGGTAACGCCCCTTCTGTCAATCAAACCTGTTGCTAACGCTAACAGGAGCGACGTCGGGGAAAGAAGGACCTGATTTGTCTGTTATTAATGTTCAGATCTTGATTTACAGACACAATAGTGAAATAAAAACCCCAGGATCATGTAGAGGGTTAATACGAACATTTAAGACCAGAATGAGTCTGAAGCAACAGAGACAGAGAGAGGGCACAGTTTATACGCAGAAAGTGAATTGGAGCCAGAGTCAATGGAGCAGGAAGTGCGCCCATGATCACTTCCTGTTTGGAACGTTGCAGCGGCTAGCAGGTTAGCGATGTGCATTTATATTTACAGTCTCTGGCTATAATTTTTGCCAAATTTACAAAACTAGAAAAAACTCAGTAAGATTTGTATATATTTTTTTGTCAAATCTTAAATATAATAATGCTAACAATGACAATGTTTTAGAGGCATGAGCCGTTTAATCAGTTTTATGCTTTTTGCGACCTCACTACGGCGATATATGATGTAATATTACTTAGTCTGAGTCATCATAACGCACGTACATTTCTAGATTTTGTGTGTGTGTGTTTTTTTTTTTACAGTGCAGTGCGATGACGTCATGGGGGGTCCGGGCGTCGCTGTACGGCCAAACAACAAAGCTCATGTTCAGGTAATCTACGCCCGATCAGCTCCACCGCCGTCCGGCTTCAGCTGCCTGTAATCTGAGCGAGGTCACGATCGCCTCTGGATCAGATCATCTCGTAGCAACCGCGTTTCCACGGCGACCCGAAACACATGCCACGCTGAGGTGATGTGCTGCCAGACTCGGAAACAAAAAAAACAAAAAAAACAACTCAAAATGCTAAAAGGTAAAACAAGAGAGAGCGATTCGTCCGTTCAACCAGCGGACGCTTTCAGAATCCATGTAAACAAAGAACTTTAGACATCAACTTTTCACATTAAACATAACACAACAAACTTAAAGCGACAGTGTGGAACATTTCATAAACATGACCTCTCTGTGTCCTTGGATACGACGCAGACTTTTCCACTTTTACTGATAACAAATGTAATGCTGGTTTATTCTTAATTACAAAAACACTGGACACGATGGACAAGCTGGTTATGTGATAATTGGTATTTGAATGATCCAATCAGAGAGCAGAATGAGAATCACATGACTCTCATTTGGATTGCCAGTTTCAACGCTGAAATACAGTTTGTTTTAAACCTAAAACGATTCTCTCTGAGCTGAACAATAACTACATAAAACTAGAGAACAGGAAAACTCCACATAGACACAGGAAGAACATGCAAACTTTGACTGCGTGTTCCTCCAGCTACAGGAAAATTGTATCAGTGATGGAGGATTTGAATATCTGACACGTCGTCCTTCATAAATAAATATAACATGGAACAAAAGACTTTATGTCCCAGATTTTACAACTTTAAAAGTTCATTTTTAAAGTTGTTGTAGATTTGGGCCTGTGTGGATCTGAGCTTCAGTCTCGTGGACGTGCATCAAACCTCCAGGTCAAACCTCCAGGTCAAACCTCCAGGTCAAACCTCCAGGTCAAACCTCCAGGTCAAACCTCCAGGTCAAAACTCCAGGTCAAACCTCCAGGTCAAACCTCCAGGTCAAACCTCCAGGTCAAACCTCCAGGTCAAACCTCCAGGTCAAACCTCCAGGTCAAAACTCCAGGTCAAACCTCCAGGTCAAACCTCCAGGTCAAACCTCCAGGTCAAACCTCCAGGTCAAACCTCCAGGTCAAAACTCCAGGTCAAACCTCCAGGTCAAACCTCCAGGTCAAACCTCCAGGTCAAACCTCCAGGTCAAACCTCCAGGTCAAACCTCCAGGTCAAACCTCCAGGTCTCGTCTGACTCTGGTCTGAGCGAGGCCCAGGACGTGGATGAGAATACGGCGCAAAAACTGTCATTGTGTCCTTAGGCAAGACACTTCACAACATTGCCTAGTGTGAATGTGGAGTTAATGGTTTGAGGGGCTGATGGAGCAGATTGGCAGCCTCACTTCTTTGAGTCTGCCCCCGGGCAGCTGTGACTTAAATAGTAGAGAATAACACAGCAAACTGTACAGTGACTTTAAGCGTCTGGAAACGCAGCAGAACACGCAGGCATTTTTAGTGTTGTTTGTTTATTATTTATTGTATGTCTTTCTATTAAATAAAAGAATGTAAAGTGTCTCCCAGAGGAGCTGCTCCTGTCCCAGAGGAGCTGCTCCTGTCCCAGAGGAGCTGCTCCTGTCCAGAGGAGCTGCTCCTGTCCTAGAGGAGCTGCAGTCTGCTCCTCATATTCGTGTTTGCTTGTTGTTCTTGTGACATTTGCTTTGTTTGTAAAAACACACTTCCTAAAATTGCAGTTATTCAGATTCTGCTGTTAAAGTGTTTTGCACATTCTGCTGATGCTCATGAGTTGCTAATAACTATTAGCTTTCCTCGCTAACAACTGTTATTATGTCATCACAGTTCATGTAAACGCAGCGTGAGTCACACAGTACTTCATAATCATAACTGTACTGAGGCAAGTGGCCTCTTCACACCCAGCTGCTGCTCACTGCACACAAAATAAATGTATAATGTGAGTGTATGTGCCAAACCAAACCACCAGGGGGCGCTATGCAGACTCAGTGACGACTCCATCTAGATTAGCATGAGAAATATATAACTGATAGATTAGGATTTATTTTGTAATTATATCTCACCTTCTCATCAGGACAAAAGTCAGAAAAACTGTTTCAGTATTTTTGGCGGCGGATCAGGACGTCACATCCATTTTGTTCACGTATAACTGAAACAAAATGGGGGACACAATTAATCTGTTTACTTAAAGCTGATGTAACAAAGTTAAAAATGCATTTATTACTATGTCTTGTTTGTTTATTATGTTTCGTTTGAATTTATATGAATTTCATCACTTTGACGTTTTATTTTGAAAAACCGGAAATGCGCATTTCTCCCGTGTATTTTATTTTGGTAGTTTCACTTCCGCTGTCACGTAGCATGTTGAGAGCGCAGAGGGTGAGTTCTGTTGAGGTTGAAAATAACATATTTTATAGAAATGTTTTACTGTGAGCATAAATACAAGAACACACGTTGATAAGACAGTGTTTTCACGTGTAATTAATGTATTTTGGAGTGCTAATTCTAAGTTTTGTAAGTTTAATTTGGATTGTACATTTTTCATTTAGCTTTGTTTTGTTACATGGAGCTGAATGCCGCGAAAATGAGCCGCCATCTTACCCTGCTGTTGTCATGGTTACAGGAGCCAGTGAGCCAAGACTTATTAACTATATGTTTGTCACAGGTATGTTTGATTATATTTTTATTTATGTAAAACAGTAATTGGTGCATTTGTCTCTCCAAATAATTACCCCATTTACCACCCAAATAAATTCTAAATTATTTTATTGTTCAGATATGATTTATATAGTTGTGAGTCAATGCAGTTTGTAAATCCTGTGTAATGGAATTGTAGTACCATGGCCAGTATGTATTTGTAATTCCCCCTTCCCCTCACAGTAGCATGTTTGAGACTGCAGGGGGAGCCAGTGCGCCCCGTGTGAAAACATATTAATTAGTATTTGTTTGTTTGTCACAGGAATAAAGCTCAGTGACTCCACCCTGCGTTCTGTCTTTCGTATACAGCCTGACGAAAGGTTTTCAGCCGTTACACTACACTGTCACTTTCCTAGGGGTGAGTCTGCCATCTGCTTGTCTCTCTAGATATGATATTGTTAGCTTGGAATGTTCCACAGTATAACATTAAAGGCCGTGTGCCCAATTTTCTCGATGTATTTGAGCAAAATGTGTCTTCCCCCAGTGCAGATATGTCGTGAAGAGCTGTGAAAAGTGCTTATAAACTCATCCTGGTGAGTCATTGGGATGCTCTGAATGCACAAGGTCAGTGAGGAAAATAAACTAGTTCTGTTTTTAATTTTTTTTTGTTTATGTTCAGATCCTGGGCTCACCTCTCCAGAGATCTGACCTGTCACTTTGCCTGATGACCTGATCGTCCCTGTGGAGATACGCAGGTATGCTTAATGCAATACTTTGGAACATTCTAGCCAAGCCGGTAACATCTCCATGGAGACAAGCAGGAGCCAGACCCACCTCCACCACCAATAAAGTTATGTTAAGAGCCATGCGAAATATTCCACCGCAAAACTTTTTTTTTTTTAAGTCAAAGTTATACCAAAATAAGAAGCATTTCACGGTGTTATCCAGATGTAAATGCGTCTAAATTGATTTGGAAAAAGATATTACATTTTTACAGTGTGTTATGATGCATCATGTGACCAGCGCCTGGGGACGTGTGTGTGTTCAGATCAGACGTGTGTGTTCAGATCAGACGTGTGTGTTCAGATCAGACGTGTGTGTTCAGATCAGACGTGTGTGTTCAGATCAGACGTGTGTGTTCAGATCAGACGTGTGTGTTCAGATCAGACGTGTGTGTTCAGATCAGACGTGTGTGTTCAGATCATACGTGTGTGTTCAGATCAGACGTGTGTGTTCAGATCAGACGTGTGTGTTCAGATCAGATGTGTGTGTTCAGATCAGACGTGAGATCAGCTCAAGTCCTTCTGGGATTCAAACCTCAGGCAGAAACTAAACCCAAACTCATAATATTACTCCCTGGGGATGGAAAATCACCTGCACGACTCCATGAAAATAGAAAGTAAAAACCGCACTCTGTAACATTCTTAATTTAAAAGGTCTAATATCACACAAAACTGACCCCTGTGAGCTTTAGTCCATGTTCTAATGCTGTTCCCTCCTCAAAAACAGACCTGGAGTTGTGTTTTGTTTCATTCACACATGTTTGATTATTAGTCTGTAACATCTCCAAAGCTCAAAATGCTCTGTTCCACCTTGTGATGTCATCAAGTGGTAGTTTTCAAATTAACAGCTTCTTTTACCTTTAGTTCAGTAGAGACTGACAATTCCAGAAGCTGAAATCATCCAAATGATTCTAGTGACGGTGTGTGGAGTTTAAAAACACAGTGGAGCACTTCCTGTATCACCACATGATGACATCACAAGGTGGAACAGAGTGTTTTCAGTCTGAGAGAAGAACTCAGCCTAAATCTGCAGAGTCTGTGTTAAACATGTGTGAATGAAACAAAACACAACTCCAGGTCTGTTTGTGATAAGTAAACAACATTAGAAAATTGTGTAACATAGGCCCTTTAATAGAAAAGAACAACATCTCCATGGAAACAAGCAGGTGACGCCTTCCCCCAGGCCAAATAAGCGCCAGGCCTATGGAGATGCGAGTCCGCTCACAGTAAGGACACATGTTTTCGATGGTTTTCAATGCAATAACACAATCAAAAACACGTGCTTTTATTTGAGTCTGTTCTGTGGCTAAAAGTTACATACTGTGGCTTTAAACATATTAAAAAATGAATGAAAAGAGAAAGAAAGATAGGGTCCGTGGGCGGGGATAGGGAGTGTGAGCAGGGATAGGGGCCGTGGGTGGGATAGGGGGTAGGTGAAAACAGAACTTTACTCAGAGGATTACTCAAACCTGAATGTAAACACAGAGAATGGCAGAACAACATGATTCAGACTCATTATATAAGACGACTCCTGATTCACATGTGCAGAATAACACACATCACTGGACTTATTTCAAAGTAAAAGTGCTAAAGTACTGTTAAGTACCTATACTTTTCTAATATCATGTTGAAGTACTCTTTCTTTAGCACACTTTTTGGCTACTCTACCACCTGTGGCGTTGTTTGTTTTGATTTGAAGTTTGTGTCAGAGCCCCGAGCGAGGAGGGAGTTGAAATGTGATTTCATAAAAGTGTGAAAGTGACCGGGACAATCACAGCTCCTGGTCTGTGGCCTGGAGGAGCCACACTTACGAGGTAATGGCTTTGAGTCTCCAGCAGGGCGAGCGTCTGCCGCAGCCCGTCCACTGGGGAGTTTTCACTTTCAATTTGACTGTTCTCATGACAACCACCAAAATCCTACTACCCCGAAAAGCATATTACCGTCTTCAAGAGCTGTCATGGAACTAAAATAGACTTAAAACTCGATACCGACCCTGATCCCACGATGATCATAAAAACACTCTTTCTTTATTCAAGCATTTCTGTCAATGGGACTTTTTTAGTATCAATACCTGCCAAAAATGAGGATCTAGTTTTGATACTAGTTTAATATCGATTAGTATCAGATCTACTGTCCTATCCTACTGATCCTACTGTAACGATGGCGCCTGGGCCATTAGTGGTTCAGACCAATCACAGTGGAGCATTGTGGTTTGGGGCGGAGCTAAAACCAAAACAGTCTGGAGCCAGCCCGGTTAGCAAACATCAGTCTGGTACTAGCCGGAGCTAAAACTAATGCACATTATGAGAACTGGCCTTTTACTGTGAACACCACCCAAAGGACTCCCCTGCATGTTCTCCACACACACAGGGAGAACATGCAACAAAAACAGACACCGAAAGAACGTGCAGACTCCACACACACAGACACACACAAGAGAATATGCAAACTCCACCCAGACAGAGGGAGAACGCACAAACTCCACACAGACACAGGGAGAACATGTAAACTCCACACACACATACACACGCTCACACACAGGGAGAACATGTAAACTCCACACACACATACACACACAAGAGAATATGCAAACTCCACCCAGACAGAGGGAGAACGCGCAAACTTCACCCAGACACAGGGGGAGCACGCAAACGCCACAAAGATACAGGGAGTACATGCCAACACCACACACACACAGGGAGAACATGTAAACTCCACACACATACACACGCTCACACACAGGGAGAACATGTAAACTCCACACACATACACACGCTCACACACAGGGAGAACATGTAAACTCCACACACATACACACGCTCACACACAGGGAGAACATGTAAACTCCACACACATACACACGCTCACACACAGGGAGAACATGTAAACTCCACACACATACACATGCTCACACACAGGGAGAACATGTAAACTCCACACACATACACATGCTCACACACAGGGAGAACATGTAAACTCCACACACATACACACGCTCACACACAGGGAGAACATGTAAACTCCACACACACATACATATGCTCACACACAGGGAGAACATGTAAACTCCACACAGACTTCTCTTTCCTTCATGTAAATTAAACTTGTGTCCTCCTCGCTGTGAGGTGAGAGTGCTTAACCACGAGAGAACAAAAGTGTGAGTTCTGATGCGAGCGGCGTGCACCAGGTGACCCGGCTCCTCAGAGTCCGCGCCGCTGCCCTCGGTGGCGGTTCAGGCGAGGACGGCTCTTGACATGGCTGGAACACGAATGAAGCAGAAGTGATTAGGCTTCACTGTAGCCCCATTGTGGACGCTCTAATCCTCATTATGTGTCGCAGTGTGTTATGTGTCCCAGTGTGTGTGTTCTGCCTGTGTTTGGTGTGTGTTGTAGACTGAAAACCATGCCCTGGCAGAGTCGTTAACACACTCATTTTATTTGTGGTGTTTTTTTAAGTGGAGTTTGCCTGTTCTACCTGTGTTTTATGAGCTGCACTGTAAAAAGCGGTGTGCTGAGTGGGAGTGGTGTAAAATATTATTAAGACTAAGGCCGTGTTTCTTTAGACTCACTGAGTAACATTTTTGTTCTTTTATTTCCATTTTATAAAATCTGTTTCACATTTTAAAAAACTCTCACCAAAGACCCAAACTCTGCACTTTTCTCCAGTGAGACAGAAATCATAACTAGATTGAATGCTGATATATTTCACACTTATGTAACATTTCCTCTTTGATTCAGAGCTCAACAGTCTGACCACCACTTAAAGCCCCAGAGTGTAACTTTTCTGCCGAAAAGTAAACTGTAATGAAAGCATGTTTTTTCATGTTGGTAATGTTTATAGCACTGAAAAACACAGGAAAAACATGTGTTTACTCTGAGCTCGCATCTCCACAAACCTGACTCTGTTTGAACCTGGAGGAGGACATCTCATGCTTGTTTCCATGGAAATGTTGTTCCTTTTGCTATATTATTCCAAACTACAGCAGAAAACATCTATGTCCATGAAGAATGTGCCACAGTATAGTTTTAACTTTGTGTTTCCATGGAAACCTCCAGTTCCACACCAGGATTAGCAGCTGTGGGGAGTAGTGCCCAAAACATGTTTTATTTTTCAGTCCAAAAACACTATTAAAACTTAACATTTAATGAAAATTTGCAGTTTATAAAGTTGCAGACACAAGTATAAAAAATAAATAAATAATAATAATAATAATATTAATATTAATACCAATAATAATAATAATAATTTATTTGTTATTATTTATTATGATTTTTTATTTTATTTTATTTTATGTATTATTTATTATTTTTATCTTATTATTTATTAGTTTTAGTATCTAATTTTTTGAGTTTTTACTAGTATTAGTAACTCAAAATTTTAAGCATGTCAAAAGTGAACTACTCAAATAATAATAATAATAATAAAAACATAAAATAATAATAATCTGGCTGCTTCCACTTTTGACAGAAATAAGAACAAAAATCCTGTTGTGTTCTGACATTTATTAAAAACATTTGTTCATTTTTACATGGACTCAGACGCGTTACATCATCAGTCTGTGGTTATCGCCGTATCGTCCCCTCGCTCTCGCCCCAAATCTCGCGAGGCCTCGTGCCAAAGGTGAACCCGCTCCAGTGTCGATAGAACATCCGTACCAGTTTTCTGGCTTTTGCCTTTTAAAAACCGAACTTCAAGAAGACACCAGAGCGGAGAGACCTGCACGATGCAAAAAAATCAAACCTGCACGATGCAAAAATCACTGCTGCACGAGGTCATGTGACTGGTTTAACGATACTGATCTGCAGGGCCGGTCCAGCCTTTAAGCAGACTGAGCAACTGCTGAGGGCCCCGAGGCCACCAGGGGGCCCCAAGAGCCCATACATTTATATTGAAAATAATACAATATATCAGGTTTTATTGGACACAGGGCTTGTGTGTTTACAGTGTAATTATCCTCTAAAACAATTTCATTTGTTTTATATCTATAGCAGCAAAATCTCTGCTGCTGTGTTTGATTTTGAGTCGGGCAGAGGTGAGGACAGCTCTGTGTTTACACCGGAGCAAGGACCCGACATCATGGAAATGTAAGAAACACACAACTGGACACACAACTGAACACACAACTGAACACATTAAAATCCACCAGAAACAAACAAAAAGTAAAAATAAAAGAACAAAAAATCTTGACCCCTTATATGTTTGTGTTGTTCTATTTGTTTGTGTCGTTCTTATACGTTTGTGTCGTTCTTATACGTTTGTGTTGTTCTTACATGTTTGTGTTGTTGTTGTGTTGTTGTTGTGTTGTTGTAGTTGTGTCGTTCTGGATGTTTTCAGTCTGATGTTGTTCAGATAAAAACAAAAACAACTGGTCAAAGTGATGAGAGTCAGAATGTGTCAAATGTGAATCACAAGCAGCTGAACCAGGAGGGGGCCCCAGAGACATTCAGTTTAGGGCCCCTGAGAGGAAGGGGCCCCAGAGACACATTCAGCCCAGGGCCCCTGAGAGGAAGAGGCCCCAGAGACACATTCAGTTTAGGGCCCCTGAGAGGAAGGGGCCCCAGAGACACATTCAGTTTAGGGCCCCTGAGAGGAGGGGGCCACAGAGACATATTCAGCCCAGGGCCCCCTGAGAGCTGGAGCCGGCCCTGCTGATCTGGTTCTAAAACATGTGCCATCTGCGTTTTTACATTTACTAAGTGCAGGTTTATTTCAACTAAGAAACACAAATGAAACATATTAAGAAGAATATAAAGTCTAAAGGAAAAGTCAAAATTACACCATCAGTATTTTAAAATCATCTCGTGCAGATGTGATGTTTGCAGCGCGTGCGCACTCAGCCTTGTTTCCACTCACACTTTTCGGTACAGTAGAAAAATATAGTGATCACTACGTAATATAACCCATTAATTCCATTTATATAGATCTTTTCAATACAAAATATAACTGTTATAGGCGCGAGCGGGTCACACGAGCACAGAAGAAGAAGCAGCAGAGCCTGGAGTTTGACACGTCACTTTAGACAAAAGAGTCCAGCACAGAAACACCACCGTGTGAATGTGCCATGGTGAATGTGCCATGGTGAATGTGCCATGGTGAATGTGCCATGGTGAATGTGCCATGGTGAATGTGCCATGGTGAATGTGCCATGGTGAATGTGCCATGGTGAATGTGCCATGGTGAACACTGGAGCAGCAGCTGTGGTTTGGACACAAGCGGTTCACAGAAGAGCCAGAGGAGCCGGCTCCACACGCGCGGGCCCCGGTCACATGTCCCCGCTACTGAACCACGCCGCGCTTAAAAACATGAAAAAACAAAACATAAAACTGGGAAAAAGATGAGAGCGCGCGCCAAAGTGCGTCATGCGTCACGAGGATGGAGCCGTCCTCATGGAGCCGTCCTCATGGAGCCGTCCTCATGGCGCGCTCAGAGGGGGACCAAGTGACAGTTTCCATGGAGACGAGGCTCCAGGTCTAGATTTTGGGAGAGCAGCTGTTCGCGCGGACACTGGGGCTGAGTTGCATAGACATAACAGAGAAAAGTCCAGAGGCAGAGACCGGAGCGCACCGGTGTGACAGCGGCTCCGGGGCGGTGTGTGGGGCGGGATGTGAGGGGCTCCGGTATGTGAGGGGCTGTGTGTGAGTGCTCCGGTGTGTGTGGGGCTCCGGTGTGTGAGGGGCTCCGGTGTGTGAGGGGCTCCGGTGTGTGAGGAGCTCCGGTGTGAGAGCGGTGTTACACATGCAGCACAGCCGAGTGCAGCTCATTGTTCCTGTACTCCTCCAGCCAGTTTCGGAGCTCTGAGATGCGGTATCCCTCGGGGCCCCTGCCGCCCTGGTACACCACCTGCTCGTCCCTCACGATGTAAAGTCTCTCGAAGTAGGCTCCGTACGCCGCGTTGGACGAGTTGTCCATGTTGTCCACCACGATGTTGCTGCCCGGGACCTCGGACAGCATCAGCTGCGCCGCTCGGAGCCGGTCCTCCAGGCACCGGTGCTTGGGAATCTGGAACGGCGCGTCCGTGCTCACCCAGCCGTCGGACGGGTGCGCCTCCTCTATATACACCACCAGAAAGTCCGCAATGTCTGCGTACTGGCGCACGATCCTCTGGAAGGCGGCCAGCCGCATCATGAACGGCGGTCAGGAGCAGCTGCCGAAGTTGAGGATCAGCGGTCTCTTCCCTTTCATACAGTCCAGCAGCCGCACCGGCCTGCGCTCGTGCACCAGCACCACTTCTGTGTTCGGCGCAGTCCGCCCGAGGTGCGCGGATTTCAGAAAGTCCAGTTTCTGTCCGTACCACACCGCCCGCAGCGACTCAACCGTAAACATCTTATTCTCGTCCGACACGCACACGGGCGGGTCGTCCGCCCCGTCCTGCCCCTGGCCCATCTTCAGCAGCATTTTCCTCCGGATGCACAGGAAGTCCAGCAGCCACAGCATCACCGCGGCGAGCAGAAAGCGCGGCAGCAGCATCAGGCACAGCGCCGCGTGCTTCAGCGCCCGCGCCATCTGGACCCCCCCAGAGATCTGGACCCCTCCGGACATATGGACCCCTCCGGACATCTGGACCCCTCCGGACATATGGACCCCCCCGGAGTCGTGCATCGTCCCGAGGAGGCGCCCGGAGCCGTGTCAGGCGGACATGCAGCGGACACTCGTCTCCTGTGAGAGCGGAGAAACTCCAGCGTGAGGCTGGGACAGTCTTTTATAGCAGGTACAGCCGCGTCTCCAACATGAAAAAAGGAAAAAGAGGAGAAAGCAAAAACACGCCTCTCGTCCCAACGCCGCCCCCTCACATGGTGGGGATCACCTCCCGTCAACCCTGTGTCCGAGGGACAGACGTGGACCGGGTCCACCGCGAGCACAGCCGCGTCACGCCGCCTCCGGAGCGCCGGTGTGCGGCTCTGAAGCTGAGGACACTGCTTCACTCTGCGCTTTATACTGCAGCGACCTGCAGCCTCGCTAGGCGGCGCTGTGCCCCACACGGCCCCGGATGACTCACTACTGAGACCGGCACAGATCAGAGCGTGTGTCCGTGACAGAGGAGCCCTGGACCGGGGAGAGACGAGAGGCACCGGCCTGAAAGAACCGGAGCTACGGGGATCTGCAGCTCAGCCCTGTGCATGAGAGCAGAGTGTAATAGACCTCCACCTGACACCACCAACCCCACCAACCCCACTGTAATACAGACCTCCACCTCACACCACCAACCCCACTGTAATACAGACCTCCACCTCACACCACCAACCCCACTGTAATACAGACCTCCACCGGACACCACCAACCCCACTGTAATACAGACCTCCACCTGACACCACCAACCCCACTGTAATACAGACCTCCACCTGACACCACCAACCCCACCAACCCCACTGTAATACAGACCTCCACCTGACACCACCAACCCCACTGTAATACAGACCTCCACCTCACACCACCAACCCCACCAACCCCACTGTAATACAGACCTCCACCTCACACCACCAACCCCACCAACCCCACTGTAATACAGACCTCCACCTGACACCACCAACCCCACTGTAATACAGACCTCCACCTCACACCACCAACCCCACTGTAATACAGACCTCCACCTCACACCACCTGCTCCAGTAGCCCCCACCCGCCCACCAACCCCACCAACCACACTGTAATGCAGACCTCCACCAGCTCAGCCCTGTGCATGAGAGCAGAGTGTAATACAGACCTCCACCTGCTCCACAAGCTCCACCAACCCCAACAATACCACCAGCTCCACCAGCTCAGCCCTGTGCAACCACACTGTAATACAGACCTCCACCAGCTCCACCAACCCCACCAGCTCAGCCCTGTGCATAAGAGCAGAGTGCAACCACACTGTAATACAGACCTCCACCTGCTCCACAAGCTCCACCAACCCCAACAATACCACCAGCTCCACCAGCTCAGCCCTGAGCAACCACACTGTAATACAGACCTCCACCAGCTCCACCAACCCCACCAGCTCAGCCCTGTGCATAAGAGCAGAGTGCAACCACACTGTAATACAGACATCAATCTGCCCCCACCTGCTCCACTGGCCACACCAGCTCCACCAGCCCCCACAGGCCTCGCCTGTCCCCACGGGCACCACCGGCTCCACCTGCCCCCGCGGGCCCCCACCAGTCCCACCAGCTCCCACAAACCCTACCAGCTCCACCTGCCCCCACCATCCCCTCAAAATGATTCTATTAAATCCAAATAATATTTTGTTCAAACCGGCGTGTGCTCGTGTTACTAAATGTCGCTTTGACCTTGACCCTTAGGGTGTTGTTTGTTTTGTGTGGAAACAGTGAAAGGAGATGTTCCTTCATATGATGCCAAAACAAAAGGCCTCATACATGTCCAGAATCATCACAGCTTAGAGCGTTTCATGCATGAACATGCTAACACGCTAACTACTAACTACTAGGAAAACAGCACATTTTAAATCCTGAGTAAACGCAGACATTGACACATGTTCCCCCAGAGAGACGTAAAACTGGAGTGGAACAGCAGAGGCACATTTTTGGACAAAAGCGTTTTTCTGAGAGTGAGTTCTTCAGAGAGTGAATTCTTCAGAGAGTGAGTTCTGTGAAGTCGTAAACACAGATTAGATTGGAAGTAAGTTGTTGTTGTGCATAAAACAGATTAGTTCAAACAGAGTACTAAGAATTGAGCCTGTCCACAGCCAGCTCATGTGAGGAGCGCAAACAACGGAACATGAGCTGTTGCAGCTGAAGCCTGACAGTCTTTATAAGAAACAAGAGAAGTTTTACACGGAGCATCAGGCGTCGACTGGGACTTTACCTGCACACGGCATTCAACAACGTCACAGCCGCCCTGGGACTCACTGGTGGAAGTGAGTCTGCCAATCTGCAGCACTGGCTCTCCTGATGGCGATTATTGTCCACTGTCACACACATATGCACACACATATACACATGCATACACACATACACTCAAACATACATACATATACACACACACACACGCACACATGCACAGCGTTCAGCTCCAAATGGAGCTCATCGAGGCTAGCAGTTATAGCGGATAATTTGGAGCAGAGTTCCGACCATGAGTATCATAGCAACCAAAGAACCAATCTGGAGTGAGACTGTCGAAGGTAACGCCGCTTCCCGCCCACACCTCTGGTTTAGCAGGGAGCGGGCGCTTAGCAACGCTGTCAATCAAACACTGTTGCTAACGATAACAGGAGCGACCTCAGGGAAAGAAGGCGTCTGATTTGTCTGTTATTAATGTTCAGATCTTGATTTACAGACACAATAGTGAAATAAAAACCCCAGGATCATGTAGAGGGTTAATACGAACATTTAAGACCAAAATGACGAGTAACAGTTGCAGTTATAGAGAGAGAGGACACAGTTTTTACACAGAAAGTGAACTGGAGCAGAGTCGATGGAGCTGGAAGTGCCCACATGATCACTTCCTGTTTGAAACGCAGCGGGGCCAGCAGGTTATTTATGTCCATTTATATAAACAGTCTTTGGTCCTCACCGAGAGCGGCAGACTCCACAGGTCTTGCTTATTCACATCCACATTGCACAAACTCTTACACAATTCCGAGTGGAAAAAACAAGGCTCTCACAAAATAATTTCAAAGCCTTGATTAGCACATTGTAAATGAGGCTCACATGACAGCAGTGTGTTTGGGCCCCTCAGCTTTCATCAGAGAAACACACACTCTCCCACAGTGTCTAAAAGTACAGGTCCAAACTGCACGAGTCCCTGAAGGGCCTCAGGTAAAGTCTGCACATCCACATCTGTAAAAATGAGTTAATATCACACTGGAACAAAACACACAACATTGTATCACCATCAAGTGAGTTTGAACCAAGACCCTGTTCACTTAATTAGTCCTGGTTTAGTCCTGGTTTAGTCCTGTCTTAGTCCTGGTTTAGTCCTGGTTTAGTCCTGGTTTGGTTCAGACTCAGGTTCATTTGTTGGTTATTGGGGCAGAGCTCATGTCATTGCGACAGTGGCTCAGTGTTGGTCCCAACCCGAAGGTCGGAGGATCGAGTCCCGCTTAGACCAAGTCGTTGTGTCCTTAGGCAAGACACTTCACCCAAATTGCCTAGTATGAAAGTGGTACGCGAATGATAGGTGGTCGGAGGGGCTGATGGCGCAGATTGGCAGCCTCGCTTCCGTCAGTCTGCCCCAGGGCAGCTGTGGCTACAGTAGTAGCTTACCATCACCAAGTGTGGAAATGAATAATGACTATAGTGTAGAGCTTTGAGAGGCTTTGAAAAAGCGCATTACAAGTGTAAGTTATAATTACAATTAAAACATGTGACAAAGAAACAGGTTTTCAGCCTAAGCCTGGGTCATACTCCGGGTCATACTCTGGGTCATACTCTGGGCCACACTACTGGTCTTACTCTGGGTCTCACTCTGGGTTACTCTCTGGGTTACACTCCGGGTTACATATGTGATATAATGGGGACATGTGTACTTATATATGAACCTGACTCAGGACACACAACTGGGTTAAGATCTGTGGAATGTGCAGAAACAAGGCCACAGAACAGAACACAACACAATACTGTCCAGTGTTTTAAAGGCAGATTTCACACATGAGCTGTGGACGTTACAAACAGCATGTTAGTCACAGACTTGTTTGTTTTTGTTTTGTTTTTTTAAATGCACTGGGCTCATGGGGCTGAGTGGGTCACAGTCTCACAGTGGATCAAACCCTCCAGCGAAGATAGTTTAGAGTTTAAACCTGGACCCTCTGCAGTGCTGGTTCAGACTGTTCACTGGTTCAGTCTTGGTTTAGTTCTTGTTTAATCCTCGTTTAGTCCTGGTTTACTCCTCCTCGAGCAGCCTTAAAGTGGTGGAGGGGTTTGAGCACCCGAATGACCCTGGGAGCTCTGTTGTCGGGGGCTTTATGCCCCTGGTAGGGCCACCCATGGCAAACAGGTCCTGGGGGATGGGTCAGACTAAGTGCAGTTCAGAAGCCCCCCATGATCTGAACATCGAGGCCAGTTACGTCACCCAGCCCGGCATCACTGGGGCCCCACCCTGGAGCCTGGTGACCGAACCTTTCTCATGTGGCCTGGCCGGGCTCCGCCTGAAGGAGCGATGTGGGGCCATCCTCCTGTGGACCCACCACCTGCGGGAGGATCGATGAGGCGGGGGCCTCGACAACTGGGTCTCTGGACATGGAGATTGGCTCTGGGGACATGGAATGTCACCTCACTGGGGGGAGAACCTGAGCTTGTGCGGGAGGTTGAGTGTTACCAACTAGATATAGCTGGCCGCACCTCCGCCCACAGTGTGGGCTCTGGAACCCAACTCCTTGACTGGGGCTGGACTCTCTATTTCTCTGGCATTGCCCGCCGGGAGAGGGCGCAGCCAGGGACCACAGGATTTCATCTCTGCTGTTTGCAGATGATGTTGTCCTGATGCTTCATCGAGCCAGGACCTGCAGCACTGGGGCAGTTTGCAACCGAGTGTGAAGCGACTGAGATGAAAATCCTCCAAATCCGAGGCCATGGTTCTCAACCAGAAAAAGGTGGTGCCCTCTGCAGGTGGAGAGTCTCTGCCTCAAGTGGAGGAGTTCAAGTATCTCGGGGTCTTGTTCACGAGTGAGGGAAGGATGGAGCGTGAGATTGACAGGTGGATCAGTCCAGTGTCTGCAGTGATTCGGTCACTGTATCAGTCTGTTGTGGTAAAGAAGGAGCTGAGTTGAAAGACAAAGCTCTCGTTTTACCTCACTCTACGTTCCTACCCTCACCTATGGTCATGAGCTCTGGGTAACAACCGAAAGGACAAGATCGCGGATCCAAACGTCCAAAATGGGTTTCCTCCGCAGGATGACTAGCATTCCCTTAGAGATAGAGTGAGGAGCTCGGTCACACGGGAGGAGCTCGGAGTAGAGCCGCTGCTCCTCCACATCGAGAGGAACCAGCTTAGCCTGAGACATCTGTTCAGGATGCCTCCTGGATGCCTCCCCGGGGAGGTGTTTTGGGCATGTCCCACCAGGAGGAGGCCTTGGGAATGACCCAGGACATGCTGGAGGGACTATGTCTCTCGGCTGGCCTGGGAACACCTTGGGGTCCCATTGGAGGAGCTGGACGAAGTGTGTTGGGTGAGGGACGTCCACGAGACTGCTGCCCTCACGACCCGGCCTCGGATAAGAGGAAGAAAATAGATGGAGTCCAGGTTTATATTTGATGTCTAAGCTCTGGAGATGGGTCCCTTTGCTTCTGACAGGTTTGACCTAGTGTCATCTCTGTTCATTTACGAGAACAAATGGTAGTTTCTATAGCACTTTTCTACCTTCAAGACACTCATAGCACTTTACAACAAGGAACCACTCACCCATGGGGGTGAAGTGTCTTGCCCAAGGACACAACGACAGCATCATCTGTGTGAGCTAGAATCACACCGCCAACCTATGGATCAGTGGATCTGACCACTCAACCAATGATGTTTATGTCGAGAGCAGGATTTGAACCACCAACCTTTGGATCAGTGAACAAACACTCTACCAACTGAGCCACTGTCACCAACAAGTCAGAATCCCGTCTTTACAGAGGAGGTTTTCTCTCATGGTCTAACACTGTTACATCACCAGAAACATGCCTGAAGAGGTTTGTCATCTGGGCCCTTTTCAAACCCTCCTTACAGTTAGCAGTACGAGTCTGTACGAGGCTCCTCCCACAAGCCGACATCAGCCATGCGCCACATGATAATCCTCCATAAACAAACAAAAACATGACACAAAACTGTGCACAGCAACTGGACAAACCTGATGTGATGTGCAGGAGTTTCATTAGTGGGATGCAGCTGATTGTGATGTGATAGTGCTCTGAAGGGGGAGGGGCTAAGCACAGAGAGCAAAGAGAGGAGCGACTCAGAGAATCAAAAACAAAAGTAAAATTTATTAATAAACAAAAACAATAAAAGGAAACATGTTGATCTAAATATGTTATGTGTTACAGTTAATACCCCACAGAAGTAAATACCTCCTCTTTAAGTCCAATAGAGGTCAAACTTTACCCATGTCATATCTATAAATATAACTTATATAAACACATTGGTCACAGTAGCGCCCCCTGTCCACACACCTGTCCACTGTCTGACCGTTCACTCCTCGCGGATGCTAACAGCTGTAGCGTAGCTCTGTTGTTTACAGGTTGGACGGGGTCGGTGCCAGGGTGGTGCTGTTGGTGTGAATCTGATTTTCCCAGAACAATTAGGCCTCTTAAGATCCGCTCATGTTCAGCCCCCTTTGACCCAGTGCTGGGCGGGCCAAGTGCACAGGAAGATCACGTCCTCAAAGCTCATTAACTCAAGTCAGAAACGTGTTAACATCGACGGTCGGGGTTATGTCGGGGCGGGAGTCACGAGCCCTCTGCGGACTCACGCTCTGCTAAAGACCGTCTAATCGTGATGGTTAATGCGATTGGTCAAACTCCGGCTACTTTACACGTTACTTCTTTTCCTAGAGAGTAGCTTCGTTAGCTTAGCATAGCACAACGCTAATCTACTTTCTCTAATGTTTCAATTCTGTCCTTGGAGGTTTTTTTTACACCAAAGATTTAAACACATACAGACAAGGGAGGATGTGATTGCTTTGTTGGGAATGTTCCACAATATAGCTTTATATATGTCTCACTAAGCCATGTTACAAATCAGATCTGTGGAAAGGTGATCCCACTCATAATATAAGAATCCATGTTTTTCAAGGTAGTTTTTTTGTTTTGTTTTTTGTTTCTTTTTTCAGTAAAAACACTAGATAGATGATTATTATTATTATTATTATTATTATTATTATTATTATTATTATTATTATTATTGATAATAATTTTCTTTAATGCTATACTGTGGAACATTCTTTGTATTCCTTGTATGATCTTGTGCTTAGCCCAGTTTAGTCCAGATGTAGACTTGGTTTAATCCTGTTCTAATCCTAGTTTAGTACAAATTAATATTGAGTTTGGGACTAAATGCAGTTATTTTGATGTGGTCTATGTGCAGCGTGTGAACTCAAAACCCCCGTTTGATCATCGTCTCCCTGCTCCACCAGATCTATGAACACCTGGAGACATCTGGAGACACCTGGAGACACCTGGCAGCTGCATGAGGCTGATGTTTCACCAGCGCTCAGACCACCTTGCTGAAGGAGGTGCTCGTGTCCTGGGGCTGGATCCATCACCTCCCAGGGGGACTCCAGACCTGACTGTGTGGAACAGCACTGAGCAGCTGCAGAGAACCGCGGTACGGTCCTGGTGCCATTTCTGTTCCGACTTTAAGTACAACCCTGAGTCCTGTCACATCCAAACGTATTAAGATGAGAGGTGGGAGAAAAGGGAGGGTAGAATACACCGACCTCACCCACACCGTGTGAGACACAAGGCAAGTTTATGTGTACAACACAATTTGTGCACAAAGTAATTCAAAGTGCTTTACAATTCAGTTTCAATTCATCTTTATTTCAGACTCGTGGTCCATTTACAGAATAAGAAGGACATTAAAATCACACAAATCAAAACAGAAATAATCACAAATAATCATCATAAAATTAACATTAAAACATGTATGTGTGAGTGAGTACGTACGAGGCAGACGAGTGTAATGTGGTAATGTGGAACATCTCAGGCAAAGCAATAGCCTCTCCATAGAGAAGAGCAGGTGCCGGACCCTCCACCAGTAAAGTTACATAACTCTTGGACCTCAGGAGGACACAGTCAACTCCTCAGCCACATCCAGGGAGAGAACATGGAGGCTCTGAGGACCTACAAACATCTGGGACTAGACTGCCCCAACACACGCCCTCCTTTAGGGGGCGTGGTCCACAAGAACAGAAAGAGGCTGCAGAAGCTCATGATCACTTCCTGTTTGGAACAAGTGCGGCAGGTCCATTTATATAAACAATCTATGGACAGGCAGCTCCTCTCACTGCTGTAAGACTCAAAGGTTTAAAAGTCCTTTATCCCATAAGACTCCATGACCTCCTCTGACCTCCTCTGACCTCCTCTGACCTCTCTTGACCTCTCCTGACCTCTCTTGACCTCTCCTGACCTCTCCTGACCGCCGCTGGAAGAGCGACCTCTTCCAGTCTGGCGCTTTATGCTCATGGACTTTGCACACGTTACACAAGCTTTTCATTATCTACGACCTTTTAATTGTTTTATTGTTTGATGAAATGTCTGCGCTTCCTGGACATCGGCGTGTAATGATATTTTGATGTTATGATGTTATGATAATCGCTCCATCGCTCGCTCCACAGACGTACAATAATCTTTAGGGTCAATATTTATCGAGTACTTTTTGTTTGCCGTAGTAGGAACATTTTCTGATATGTCTCTGATTAGATTTGAGCGTCTATGACTCATTGCCGATAAAAACGACTGAAGCCCTGCGTTCTGTTTTTCACTCATGGCAACTCATATTTTGAACAGTTTTGCTCATTTGCTCGTTTTGGGGATAATTCTACTTTGGATATTATCGTTTATCGTCTGTACTTACTTAAAAGTGCACTGTGTGACTTTTCTGCCACCTACAACAAGTTGATGATGAACCTGGTGCTTCTTCTTGTTTTTTGTACTTTTCTTCTCAACTTTGTTCCTCAAACTGTCACTTAACTCATTTAAAACTAAGATAAATATTTAACTTTGATACTGTGCCACCAAACGAAGAGTTGAAGATACATGTATGAGTCTGTCATGTGCAGCTTGTTCACGTCAATTTTTTTTTCTGAACTGTTTCTTTGTAAAATGCTTTTGTTTGGAGCAGCTCCAGTTCTGATATGATCAAAGTTCCTCTGATAGTTTTGGCTTTTAAACTTTCTCTGGCCGCAGACGTCGAGTGGCGGCTGCAGACGCCGGGTCAAACCAGGACAGGCCAGATTAGAACAAACAAATAGACCGGCCACAGCCTGATATAAAACAGGGAATAACTAGAATCAAGTACAACAAAGGCACATGACACACACGGCTCACCTGTGCACACCTGCAAAAAAGAAAGACAAAACTAAAGAAAATACTTAAAAAAAAAAAACAAAGCATAAAAAATTATATTCATGAATAGATATATATCTCTAAACCAACAATAAATAAATACAAAATAAATACAATAATAAATATAAAGTCACATGATGATCCAGATCATTCTAACGAGGTTCAGGAAAGGTTCATTTCTGTCAATGGGACTTTTTTAGTATTGATTCCTGCCAAAAATGATTATCTAGTTTCGATATTAGTTTTAGTTTCGATTCGTATCTGATTTTCAATACTTTTGATAAAAAAAACATCACTTAAAATGACTCAAAAATATTTCCTTCTATTTTCATGTGTCTGTGTTTGTCCAGTGAAACAAAACAAAAACGAACAAAACACCTGCACATGTTTAAACCTTCAGACAGGAGCAGCTTGAGTTTAAATGTTTCTCTCACATTATTAAAGTTCTGCAGTGGATCCAGTTTAAACGTCCTTCAAATGTTCCATTTTTGTGAAGTAAAAAAAACGAAACCTTTTTTCTCACATTTCACTTCTAGAGCAGCAGTTTTTACACAGAGACAATTAGGAGATCTGGGAGGAAAATTTCTTCTCCTCTCTCTCACCTCCTCTCCTTTTTCTCTCCTCCTTTCCTCTCCCCTCCTCTTTTGCCTGTCTGATCTCTCTTCTCTTTCTCTCCTCCTCTCCTTTCCTCTCCCTCTCACCTCCTCTCTTTTTTTCTCTCCTCCAGTTTTGCGTCTCTCCTCTTTTGCCTGTCTCATCTCCTCTCTCCTCTCTCTCTCTCCTCCTCTCCCCTCTTTTAAATACGTTTAATAAATCCATGTTATAAATCCGTTTACACAGTGCTGTTGTTCTGACAGAGCGGCGTCCGACCTCCTTTTCCACGCCGTGACATTGATGCTTTTAAACTCGTCTTCTGTTATGAAACATTTATAGCCGTATAAACGCGCAGTATCTTTTTGCAGTGTACACAGGTGCAGACTGTTGCATCATGGGAGCTGTAGTAGTTCAAGGTTGTAAGAAGAAAAGGCCTCCCACGCACAAAAACACTGCCATTCAGGTATTTTTAACTCCATTCTGTTTATTTATTTGACCTACAGTATCTGATTTTGACAGTTTGTGGTGGTCCAAAGTTTCGCCTCTCTGACCTTCTAGAGTTTATAAGCACTTTCCACAACGTTTAGACAGCAGAGCGAAGTATTACTAACAACAACTAGCATGCTAAGAGTGCACGTCCTGATCCTGAGACAGTAAAATGCTTTATGATTGGCCCATAATTTGACCTAAAGAGATGCTCATACGCTGCGTCTGTGCTGAAGCAAAACATTAAAAAAAAAATAAAAAATCAGATACAGGCCCTTTAAGTTGTTTCGTTACGTCACTGACAAGTTTAAAGAAGCACTGTGGGACTTTTTTGGTGCTGCTTGTCTCCATGGAGATGTTTTTACTTATCTGAATCACTGGAGACAAGAAATATGTGGACACCCAGCCAACTTACAGATCAGGTCTGTGGACAGGCGACCCCCCTAACAGTACATGTTTTTCAAGAGATTAAAACGTGTAGAATGTCACAGATTTAGTGATTTTAAAAACTTTATATTGAAACTAAAATGTAAACGTGCACAGACAGAAGAGATGATGAACTTTGGCCTAGTTTTTGCATAATCCAAGTAATTTACAGCAACTTTAACCACAAACCATAAACCAGTCTGTGGGCTTTGTGTCAGGAGCAAGCACTCCCTCCTCTGTCTCACACTCTGTCTCACACTCTGTCTCACACTCTGTCTCACACTCCCTCCTCTGTCTCACACTCTGTCTCACACTCCCTCCTCTGTCTCACACTCTGTCTCACACTCCCTCCTCTGTCTCACACTCCCTGGCCCCTGCTCCTCCTCTGTCTCACCCTCTGTCTCACCCTCTGTGTCACTCTGTCTCACTCTGGGTGTTCATACTTTATTATAATGTGAGCTTGTTGTGATTTGAATAAATCCTGAGTGAACTGTGTGGGGATAATGACAAACACTGGACTCACTAACACAACTGTGACGTCAGTAAAACCTTTAAACTGAGAATAAAACAACATCATACTCAACATTCTATTTGTTTTATTAAAGCTACAGTGTGGAACTTTCTGGAGGTGGCATGTCGCCTGCAGGGTGTCATGGACATAGTAAAATTTAAAACGTACTGCGGAACATTCTTCTTAGAGATACATGTGTTTATGTCATACTCTGGAATATTATAGCCAAAAGAACAACATTTCTATGGAAACAGGCCAAATACGAGTCAGGTTTGTGGCGATGCAAGCCGACTGGTGTTTGTTCACTGATCTGAAGGTTGGTGCTTCAAATCAAATTCAAATTTGTAAATATTCCATTAACGATAAATGACCTGAATGCAGTTCCTTACAATATTGACTCATAATACTGTGTACTGTGTGTATGCCTGTGTCGCAGTACTTATTATTATTATTAGTAGTAGTAGTAGTAGTAGTAGTAGTAGTAGCAGTAGTAGTAGTAGTAGTAGCAGCAGCAGTAGTAGTAGTAGTAGTAGTAGTAGTAGTAGTAGTAGTAGTAGTATGTAGTAGTAGTATTCTGTCGTCTTAACCTTAGGTGATCATTAAAGCTGCTCCATACTTTGTTGGTTGGGGGTCTGTCATTTGCTTGTCTCCAAGGTGATAACTTTGCCTTGAATGTTACACAGTATGGCATTAAACTTATTTACCTCGCAGGTGTTTTTGGGCTCGCGTCTCCCCAGATCTGACTTGCAACTTGATCAATTTCATGTAGATTTATTGTCATACTTTAGAACATTTCTATCAAAGCAGAGACATGTCCATAGATACGCAGGAGGCAGACACTAGAAAAGTTACACCGTGCAGCTTTACCCACCGCTCAGGTTTGGTCGAGCGTTTGCCCACTGGTCTGAAGGTTGGCGGTTCGAATCTCACTCCCACAAATGAAAACTATGAATCCTGGAGGTAAAGCGCTTTGGGTGTGACCGTCTCCACTGCGGACTCCGGGAAAGTTACACAGTGCAGCTTTGACATCCCCCCACTGCGATTACTGAGCAAAATAAAAGATTGTCCAACGCTGCCCACATCCTGTTCCAAAAATACAGGCCTGTCCCCTGATTGCACTGCACCAGGTCTTAGTTACCAGGCAACCATTTCATTGGCCCTCTTCTTCTAATCCACTCAGTCTGCTCTCTGATACTTCACCGCGCTCCTAAACCGTTTATTTATTACATCATTTACCCCTGAAAACTGCACCATATCGCCAAAACTGATAAACAAACGCCATGTATCTGGGGTCATGTTCGCTCCGTGTTTTGTCCGTGTTCGCTCCGTGTTTCCTCCGTGTTTGGGTCTTTAGGCTGTCGACTCCAGAAGTGATAAGAAGTTGGTTTGAAATCCCCGAGAGTCGTCAGCCAGGACACGTTTCACAGGAGGCCAGCGCGATTTGAGCTGGAATGTTATATTTTGGTTTGTACGGAGCGGAGCCTCATTCCAAGATGTGACGGCTTACAGAGGCTGGGAAGCGTTTTTCGGGATAGATGTGGATTTATCCGAACCAGATTTCAAAAATAAAAGAGGAAATATGTGGGCTCGTGTGCTGCGTTCAGATGCCACGCTCTCAGCTGGACAGTGGGGCCTGGCTCTGAACAGATAACGCCGTATTTTAAAGGTGCGTCGTGAGCTTGTCTCTGTGGAGATTCTATCGCCGTGTCTAGAATGTCCCGCAGTGTGGCATTAAATTGGATACGACAGGTTAGACTACTCTTTTCACTAAAACATAGTTAATAAGTTTTGTACTAAAAATCGGACCAATTTTTCCTCTCTAAATATATATTTTCAAACATTTTTGTTAAGTTTAGCAACGCTGTCAATCAAACCTGTTGCTAACGCTAACAGGAGCGACGTCGGGGAAAGAAGGACCTGATTTGTCTGTTATTAATGTTCATATCTTGATTTACAGACACAATAGTGAAATAAAAACCCCAGGATCATGTAGAGGGTTAATACGAACATTTAAGACCAGAATGAGTCTGAAGCAGCAGAGACAGAGAGAGGACAGTTTATACGCAGAAAGTGAATTGGAGCCAGAGTCGATGGAGCAGGAAGTGCGCCATGATCACTTCCTGTTTGGGACACGGTGGCGGCTAACAGGTTAGCTCTGTCCATTTATATAAATAGTCTATGAGTTGAACACATTTAAACAAGAGTCAAAACTGAACTACACAATATTTATGTTTTGAGAAAAAAAAACGAAAAAAAGTAACCTCAACAAGAACCACAGTGAAACCAGGACTAACCCAGAACTAAACCAGGACTAAACCAGGACTAACCCAGAACTAAACCAGGACTAAACCAGGACTAACCCAGAACTAAACCAGGACTAAACCAGGACTAACCCAGAACTAAACCAGGACTAAACCAGGACTAACCCAGAACTAAACCAGGACTAAACCAGGACTAACCCAGAACTAAACCAGGACTAAACCAGGACTAAACCAGGACTGAACCAGGACTAAACCAGGACTAAACCAGGACTAAACCAGAACTAAACCAGGACTAACCCAGAACTAAACCAGGACTAAACCAGGACTAACCCAGAACTAAACCAGGACTAACCCAGAACTAAACCAGGACTAAACCAGGACTAACCCAGAACTAAACCAGGACTAAACCAGGACTAACCCAGAACTAAACCAGGACTAACCCAGAACTAACCCAGGACTAAACCAGGACTGAACCAGGACTAAACCAGGACTGAACCAGGACTGAACCAGGACTAAACCAGGACTAACCCAGAACTAAACCAGGACTAAACCAGGACTAACCCAGAACTAACCCAGAACTAAACCAGGACTAAACCAGGACTAACCCAGAACTAAACCAGGACTAAACCAGGACTAACCCAGAACTAAACCAGGACTAAACCAGGACTAACCCAGAACTAAACCAGGACTAAACCAGGACTAACCCAGAACTAAACCAGGACTAAACCAGGACTAAACCAGGACTGAACCAGGACTAAACCAGGACTAAACCAGGACTAAACCAGAACTAAACCAGGACTAACCCAGAACTAAACCAGGACTAAACCAGGACTAACCCAGAACTAAACCAGGACTAACCCAGAACTAAACCAGGACTAAACCAGGACTAACCCAGAACTAAACCAGGACTAAACCAGGACTAACCCAGAACTAAACCAGGACTAACCCAGAACTAACCCAGGACTAAACCAGGACTGAACCAGGACTAAACCAGGACTGAACCAGGACTGAACCAGGACTAAACCAGGACTAACCCAGAACTAAACCAGGACTAAACCAGGACTAACCCAGAACTAACCCAGAACTAAACCAGGACTAAACCAGGACTAACCCAGAACTAAACCAGGACTAAACCAGGACTAACCCAGAACTAAACCAGGACTAAACCAGGACTAACCCAGAACTAAACCAGGACTAAACCAGGACTAACCCAGAACTAAACCAGGACTAAACCAGGACTAACCCAGAACTAAACCAGGACTAAACCAGGACTAAACCAGGACTGAACCAGGACTAAACCAGGACTAAACCAGGACTAAACCAGAACTAAACCAGGACTAACCCAGAACTAAACCAGGACTAAACCAGGACTAACCCAGAACTAAACCAGGACTAACCCAGAACTAAACCAGGACTAAACCAGGACTAACCCAGAACTAAACCAGGACTAAACCAGGACTAACCCAGAACTAAACCAGGACTAACCCAGAACTAAACCAGGACTAAACCAGGACTGAACCAGGACTAAACCAGGACTGAACCAGGACTGAACCAGGACTAAACCAGGACTAACCCAGAACTAAACCAGGACTAAACCAGGACTAACCCAGAACTAACCCAGAACTAAACCAGGACTAAACCAGGACTAACCCAGAACTAAACCAGGACTAAACCAGGACTAACCCAGAACTAAACCAGGACTAAACCAGGACTAACCCAGAACTAACCCAGAACTAAACCAGGACTAAACCAGGACTAACCCAGAACTAAACCAGGACTAAACCAGGACTAACCCAGAACTAACCCAGGACTAAACCAGGACTGAACCAGGACTGAACCAGGACTGAACCAGGACTAAACCAGGACTAACCCAGAACTAAACCAGGACTAAACCAGGACTAACCCAGAACTAAACCAGGACTAACCCATAACTCAACCAGGACTAAACCAGGACTAAATCAGGACTAAACCAGGACTAAACCAGGACTGAACCAGGTCTAAACCAGGACTAAACCAGGACTAATCCAGGACTAAACCTGGACTAAACCAGGACAGGGGAGGGGGACATGTTTTTCAGTCTTGATCTCGTTTAAAGCCTCTGGACAGAAGAGACTTTGAACTTTACTCCACGTCGTTCTGTTTTTCGTATTATCTACACCTGCTGTAAAACCATTAAAAATCATATCAGTACTCACAGGTTTCACTTTCTTGTTTACAGCCATTTTGAGGACTTTTGACCATTCGGGAGTAATAACATTTACATCTGAATTGTTAATCACTAAGTTTCCATCATTCTGTCTATGAATCCCACAGATCGACTCATCATAGTGGCACTTTCCTCGACTGTGTGAGGCCTTTGTTATGAACTCAAATGGACGCTCCAAAGTTTGTGTTATTCCTCAAAGCTCGCGTGAAGAGCCGGGATGTATGTGATGTATAATGTGAAAACATACGGCCCACGTTCTATAGACGCAAAGTACAGCTGCTGTTTCTATGTAAACACCACGACGTCGATATTATAACCGGACGATTAAAGCGGCGGCACCATTTTGTCTCTGTCTTTGAGCAAAGTTTGTGTTGCGGGTTAACTATGTGCATATAAATGGACATGGCTAACCCGCTAGCCGCTGCTGTCGCGTTCCAAACAGGAAGTGCTCATGGACGCGCTTCCTGCTCCATCGACTCTGGCTCCAATTCACTTTCTGCGTATAAACAGCGCCCTGTCTCTGTCTCTGCTGCTTCAGACTCATTTTGGTCTTAAATGTTCGTATTAACCCTCTACATGATCCTGGGGTTTTTATTTTGAGATTATTTTTTCCTTCTTTTTTTTTACTTAAATTTTTTTTTTTTGTTAATTTGATTTTTTTTTTTGTTATTTTGAGTTAATTTTTTATTTTCTTTTTTTTAGTCATTTTGAGTTCTTTTTTATTTTGAGTTTATTTTTATTTTTTTTACTTCTTTTGTTATTTTAAGGTTTGGTTTTTTTTAGTTATTTTGATTTAATTTTATTTATTTTTGCTTTTTTGACTTGATTTGCTATTTGACTTGATCTTTTCCATTTTTTAAGTTATTTTGAGTTCTTTTTTTATTTAGAGTTTTTTTTTTTTTGTTAATTTTTATTTATTTTTATTTTTTTGTTATTTACAGTTTATTTTTTTGTTTTCTGTGTCCTCTCTCTGTCTCTGTCCTTCAGACTCATTCTGGTCTTAAATGTTCGTATTAACCCTCTACATGATCCTGGGGTTTTTATTTCACTATTGTGTCTGTAAATCAAAATATGAACATTAATAACAGACAAATCAGGTCCTTCTTTCCCCGACGTCGCTCCTGTTAGCGTTAGCAACAGGTTTGATTGACAGCGTTGCTAAGCGTCCGCTCCCTGTTAAAGCAGTGGCGTGGGCGAGAAGGGGCGTTACCTTCAGCAGCCTCGTTCCTGATTGGCTCTTTGGTTGCTATGATACTTATGGTCAGAATTCCAAATATGTAACTCATCTCCAGATTCTCCTCTCCACCTGCTCCGGCCTCGATGAGCTTCATGTGGAGCTGCAGCTGTGGAGCCGTCTCACTCACTCAGACTGTGGTTTTGTCCTGGTGCAGATACGTCGTTTAATCTGTTTTTAAAAGCGCTGTACCTGATTTTCTCTCTTTTTTTTCGCTTTGTTTTTATTAAGTTTTAAAATGTCGCAGCTCATCACGATCAGATACAAAGGTAATTATTTATATGTGCAAGTATAATAATGCAAATGTAAAAGTACACTTGAACATAAGCAGTACAGAAAGAACAAAAACAAAAAATATATTCAAAATATAAAAAACTAATAAATATAGAAGTATATTGATAATAATAAGAATAAGAATAATAAGAAGAAGAAGATTAAGAAGAATAAGAATAATAAGAATAAGAGAAAGAATAATAAGAAGAAATTAAACTATGCTAAACTTGTTGGGATTATATATTCCAGATTTTCATTGTGTTGAAAACATGAAAAACAGTTTGCAGTCGTCCAGTTATTCCTCATTTACCTTATGCAATCAGAACATTCTAATTATTCATAAACACTTTTCACAACTTTCAGAAGCCAGAGCAGAGTTTTGCAGTTACATTATGCTAACAACAACTAGTATGCTAACAGTGTGCTTTCTGATTATAGACAATAAAACGCTTTATACAGACAGATATAACACTGTAACAGAGATCAGAAAGTAAAAGTCTGTGATGTGGTGTAAAGTGCTTATAAACTCATCATGGTGAGTCATTAGGATGTTCAGATGCATCAGGACAGTGAGGACGAACTTTGGACCAAACGGTTTATAATGAACTAGTTTGTAAAAATCAGGTGTATTGCCTTCGTCGTAACAGCAGTGCGGGTGTGGACCGAGGAGATTTACAGTGTTTATTTACAAAATGGTGAGATTCAGTTTTTAATAGTTTGTTTAACACACACAGGGAGCAGGGAGCGGGAGGCAGACCAGACGGGCGTAGTGCAGAGCGGGGACGGGAAAACCAGGACCAGAACGAGGACAGGATCAGGACGAGACCAGGGCAAGACAAGCAGGGATGTCCAGAGCGGGCACGGAGACAGACAGGGCCGGAGCACGACGGGACCAGGGACAGGGACAGGGACAGGGACCAGGGACAGGGACAGGGCCAGCAGGAGTAATCCAGAGAGCGGGAGACAGGGCGGGAGACGGGAAGCAAGCCGGAGACCAAGACGGGACAGGAGGCGAGACAGAGGGGTGGACTGTACCGGAGCTGGAGCGCAGAGGCAGGAGCAGGAACGAGCGAGAGCAGGAATCTGGAAGGAGGAAAAAACGTCCAATGAGTAACAGGCAGACGGGAAACAAAATACAAAAACTAAGCTGGAGCATCACGTTGACATTCAGACGGTCTGGCTCCGAGTGTCTTCTGCCGAGCCCTCAAATACTCAGCAGCAGGTGGAGGTAATTGTGCTGATGCTCTCCAGGTGTGTGTGGGAGGAGTCAGGAACTCCGCCCAGCTCCAGGCAGACAGGTAGGGGAGGGGCAGAGAGCACAGGAGGACAGATAATGCTCCATGACAGCCTTTTAAAACCACCTTTGGCTAATGACCAACGTGATGCTAACAGCTGCTGATGCTAGCCTCATTTAAATGGCTTCACTTCACACTGTTGCCAGCAGAGAACTTCGTCACAAAAATGCTTTATATTGGAATATTTGATTTTTATAAGACTTAATCCTAAAGTCAGTCCACCCTAAAATACCTCATAAGTTTAAATAAATGTTAGAAAAGGGACTTTGAGCGGTGAGCGTGTTTATATAATATTGTACTGAAAGACAAACAGAGCCTGTTCTTTTGCTCTCTCTTCCAAAACAGTCGTACAGTTGTGTAACGACATTTCTTTGATTCCTGTTGTGATGTAATCCAGCATGAACAAAAGTCTTCTGGCTTCGGTAATTAGCATTTTTGGCACAGCTGAATGCGCTTAGAAGCTTTTGGAACTTGTTTAAACTAATCAGCTATTAAAAGTCTTTTGATTCATTATTTACACCGAGAGGAGGTGTTGGATTTAACCGCAAGCTCATAACTACAGCACCGCGTCGCCTTTTATTGTTTTGAAAATGCTCTGTTCGCCCAAAAATAAAGGTTTCACTTTCGTTTTTGTCGCTCTCCGTCACCCCTCCCTTTGCTCTCTGCCCTAAGTCACTCCCCCTTCAGAGCACTACCACAACACAGTCAGTCAGGTTTGTCAAGTTGCTGTGTTTGTGTATGTTCATGGACAGTTGTCGTGTTGGAGCATGGGTGATGTAGGCTTGTGGGCGGAGTCTCTTACGGGCTCGTACTGCTAACCCTAAGGACGGTTCATATAGGGACTGGGAGAGATCACTAGATTACCCAGACCTGCGTGGATGACATCTAAAACCTATTCAGACATGTTTTTGATGAGGGAACAGTGTTAGATCATGGGAGAAAGCTAAAAAAAAAGAAAAGATTTGCGTAATACCTCCTCTTTAAAATCAACTTGTGCAGAGACCTGACTCATGTTATCGTTGTTACCTGATTTTCTGATGGTGCAGATTGGCAGCCTCTACCCCAGGGCAGCTGTGGCTATAACCAATCCAGGGTAACGCTTCGAGAGGCGATGGCTTTCAGATGACATCACCACGTTCTATAGGCCAATATTTAATACATGTGTGTGTGTGGGGGGGGGGTTTATAGCTAACCTGTTAGCCGCCGCTGCGTTCCAAACAGGAAGTGATCATGGCCGCGCTTCCTGCTCCATCCACTCTGGCTCCAATTCACTTTCTATTGAAAAACTGCGTCCCCTCTCTCTGTAACTGCTGCTGTCAGACTTGTCATTTTGGTCATATTTTAGTCCTGGTTTAGTCCTGGTTTGGTCCTGGTTTAGTCCTGGTTTGGTCTTGGTTTAGTCCTGGTTTAGTCGTATTAACCCTCTACATGATCCTGGGGTTTTTATTTCACTATTGTGTCTGTAAATCAAGATATGAACATTAATAACAGACAAATATTTTCCCCGACGTCGCTCACGTTAGCGTTAGTAACAGGTTTGATTGACAGCGTTGCTAAGCGCCTGCTAAACCGGCATTGTGGGCGGGGAGGGGTGTGACGTTCAACAGCCTCGCTCTGGATTGGCTCATTGGTTGCCATGATACTCGTGGTCGGAATTCCAAATATGGCTCCAAATAACTGCTCCGGCCTCGATGAGATTCATTTGGAGCTGAGGCTGGGGGCGTTTGTGAATTTATCTTTTGTTTATTTCATGGTAAAGTACAGTCTAATTGACAGTTAAATCTGGATCTCAGCCTCTTCTTTCCTTCTGGGAGCATGACATCATCACTTTCTAGAATCTGAAAAACCGGCGGCGTGTTAAAATACGCGTCGCCATGGAAACCAGCAGTTGCAGCGTGTGTTTTTAATGTGGACCCGCTCCGTCTCTGGACTAATGTGTTTGTATTTTTACAGCTCAGTAAAAGAGGAATGTGATAAAACGCCGCCTTCGACTCAGATGTAATAAACTCTAATGGCTTCTTCGAATCTGTGCGTGGAGACGAATGCCCTTCACTGCTGACGTGTTTGAGACGCACACAACACACTCACATATGCACATACACACACACACACACACCCACACACACACACATACACACAGCAAAAATACTCTTAAATGATTTCATTAGCCGGTGGTTTTCAGATTCTATAACGTGGTGATGTCACGCTCCCAGATGGGGCCCAGAGCCAATTTTTCTGATTTATTTCACGGCGTTTTACCGTGAAATATCCAAAAGATTAACGCACAAATGTTCAACCTGATCGTTTTTATCAGTGACTCGACCCGAGAACTCACTGTGTTACAGCACGAGTCTGCATTTAACCAGATTCATTCCATTTGTGTTAAATATGACGGGCCTAATGTCACAGACACACACATATAGAGACACACACACACACACATGCAGAGACACACACACATATAGAGACACACACACACGCACATACAGACACACCCCCACATATACAGACACACACACATATAGAGACACACACATTCAGAGACACACGCACACATATAGATAAACAAAAAACAAGGCCGTAGTTAGAACCTGTGCTCATGTGCACAGGCAACGGTCATAAACTGTCAATCATCTACAGAGCGCACTTGACCCCTGACCCCGAGTTAAATGAAGTTGTATATAATTGAAATCCTGGTTCTCCGTCTCTCCTCGTGAGCCCGGTTCACCGCACACAACCCCCCGTCTGGGTCACACAAACATCACATGGATTCAAAACGTCTGGAAGCCCGTGTCCGTCGTGTGTGTGTCCGTCGTGTGTGTCCGTCGTGTGTGTCCGTCGTGTGTGTGTGTCCGTCGTGTGTGTCCGTCGTGTGTGTCCGTCGTGTGTGTGTGTCCGTCGTATGTGTGTCCGTCGTGTGTGTGTGTCCGTCGTGTGTGTGTGTCCGTCGTGTGTGTGTGTCCGTCGTGTGTGCGTGTCCGTCGTGTGTGCGTGTCCGTCGTGTGTGCGTGTCCGTCGTGTGTGTGTGTGTCCGTCGTGTGTGTCCGTCGTGTGTGTCCGTCGTGTGTGTGTGTCCGTCGTATGTGTGTCCGTCGTGTGTGTGTGTCCGTCGTGTGTGTGTGTCCGTCGTGTGTGTGTGTCCGTCGTGTGTGTGTGTCCGTCGTGTGTGTGTGTCCGTCGTATGTGTGTCCGTCGTGTGTGTGTGTCCGTCGTGTGTGTGTGTCCGTCGTGTGTGTGTGTCCGTCGTGTGTGTGTGTCCGTCGTGTGTGTGTGTCCGTCGTGTGTGTGTGTGTCCGTCGTGTGTGTCCGTCGTGTGTGTCCGTCGTGTGTGTGTGTCCGTCGTATGTGTGTCCGTCGTGTGTGTGTGTCCGTCGTGTGTGTGTGTCCGTCGTGTGTGTGTGTCCGTCGTGTGTGTGTGTCCGTCGTGTGTGTGTGTCCGTCGTATGTGTGTCCGTCGTGTGTGTGTGTCCGTCGTGTGTGTGTGTCCGTCGTGTGTGTGTGTCCGTCGTGTGTGTGTGTCCGTCGTGTGTGTGTGCCCGTCGCGTGTCCTGATCCAGACTCTCGATCCATAAACTGCGCTGCAGCCAGTGACATTTCTTTGACATACAAGTTAATTCCAGTCTGTGATGAATGATACAGATATTTGCGAGTTTGAAAAAAACCTAAACTGAGTAATGAGTAATTGTTTAAGGTTGTGGGTTCAATTCCCAGTCGACGTGTTTTCCTGGTGTTGCTTGGCTTTGCTCATTGATTCAGCAGAAATCTGACATGTTTTTCAGTCCAGTGGTATTTGTCTTTCTTTCTTTCGCATTGAAATGAGCGGACGGTTCATTTGGTTGCAGACACTGTAGATACTTTTACTCCTATTTGAGTAATGTTTGTACTGAAGTACTGTTACTCGAGGAAAAGTCGTGGTTCCTCTTCCCCCTGTGAGTGAAAGTGACTGGAGCTTTACGTAACATCTGAAATGATCTGAACATTCGTGTTTCTGGCTCCTGCAGATCTGATTTAGTTTGGATCATTTTTGTGTCTGTTTGAAAACACCAGGTTTAGTGCAGTATTTCATTTTTTTGTCCTTCCACTACCACTACTTTGTACTTCTTCTTGAGTAACATTATTCTGAAGTAACATTACTCTTACATTCCTCTGGCCTCCTCCTCGGGCTCAATTCCATATTTAGAATTCTGACTGTGAGTATCATAGCAACCAAAGAGCCAATCAGGAGGAAGGCTGTTGAAGGTAACGCCCCTTCCCGCCCACGCCACTGGTTTAGCAGGGAGTGTGCGCTTAGCAACTGTCAATCAAACCTGTTGTTAACGCGAGCAAGAGTCTGACAGCAGCAGTTACAGAGAGAGGGGACACAAAAAAAACAAAAATGAACTCAAAATAACAAAAAAAAAGTAAAATAAAAAAAAATAACTCAAAATAACAAAAAATAAAATAAAATAACAAAAAAGTAAAAAATAAACAACAAAAAAAATAACTCAAAGTAGCTTAAAAAAAAAGAAAATGGAAAAAATAAACTCAAAATAAAAAACCCAGGATCATGTAGAGGGTTAATACGAACATTTAAGACCAAAATGAGTCTGACAGCAGCAGGTAAAGAGAGAGGAGACAAAAAAACAAAAATTAACTCAAAATAACAAAAAAAACAAAAAAAACCCCAAAAAAAACCCCAAAAAAATCAAAATTACAAAAAAAGTTAAAAATAAACAAACAAACAAAAAAAGAGCTCAAAATAGCTCAAATAACTCAAAATAACAAAAAATGTAAAATTAAAAAATAACTCAAAATAACTAAAAAATAAAACAAACAAATCAAAATAACAAAAAAAGTAAAAAAAAAAAAAAAAGAAAAAAAAAAAGAGCTCAAAGTAGCTTAAAAAAAAATGGAAAAAATAAACTCAAAAAACCCCAGGATCATGTAGAGGGTTAATACGAACATTTAAGACCAGAATGAGTCTGAAGCAGCAGAGACAGAGAGAGGACACAGTTTTTCAATAGAAAGTGAATTGGAGTCGATGGAGCCAGAAGCTCGCTCACGATCACTTCCTGTTTGAACTCGGTGGCTAGCAGGTTAGTTATGTTTGTTTATATAAACAGTCTATGGCCTTGGTGCAGTAAAAAAAACAAAAACATAAAGGAGAGAGAGTGCATTTGTGTGAAAAGCTCGCCGCGCTGTGATTGGCTGACGCTCGCATATATTTGCTTCTTAAAGGAACATTTTGTGGTTGGTTGAATGGAGATTATCTGCATAGATACGGATCAAGATACATCATCATATTTTATTTATTAAGCGTCATGGTACCGAGCCTCGACGACGGCCGGCCAATGGGGGACGCTCCCTTCAATAACAGAGGCTTAAGTGAACTTGAACTCACTAAACCCGGGCTTTTCAGATCAACGGCACAGATGTGTTTGAGCTCAACATCTGCACCAGAAACCACAAAATTGGGTCAATATTAGAACGTTTTCATAACACGTCGTTGTCTTAAAGGTGCACTGTGGAACTTTTTTGATGAAGGGCCCATTACTTTGTCTTCTTACAAAATGTTCCACAACATTTGTTCCCAGGTGTTTTTATTACACAAAATACCTTGAAAAATCTGCATTCTGAGTGCGAGCGCTTCTCTCCAGATCTGGCGTGTAATTCACCCCGGTGGAGCCAAACGCTTGTCCCGGGACAGTTTAATGCCATACTGTGGAACATTCCAGCCGATAAAGATGAGAAAGTGGTTGACTCTTTACAGGTAAAGTTACATAGTTTACCTTTACATAAACCTCACGTGCAGGTTACATCCAGTTTGTCTAAAATTGTTTTTAAAAAATCCAAAATGTCATAAAATATTTGCTTAAACCTTGGTCTTTCCACGACACGACTTTGGACATTGATTTGGGCGACAGTAGCGTACAGCGTTTATCCAGTGATCAGACGGTTGGTGGTTCGAATCCCGCTCTCACATTAACATCATTGGTTGAGTGGTCAGATCCACTGACTAAAAATGAATGCTATTGTTGTGTCCTTGGGCAAGACACATAACCCCCCTCACCTCCAGTGTCTGTGGTCACTGCTGTATGAATGTGTGTGTGAATGTGTGTGAAGGGGTGTGTGTGTGTGTGTGTGAACGTGTGAGTGAATGTGTGAGTGAATGTGTGAGTGAATGTGTGTGAATGTGTGTGTGAATGTGTGTGTGAACGTGTGTGTGAACGCGTGAGTGGGTGTGTGTGTGAATGTGTGTGTGAACGTGTGTGTGAACGCGTGAGTGGGTGTGTGTGTGAATGTGTGTGTGAACGTGTGTGTGAACGCGTGAGTGGGTGTGTGTGTGAATGTGTGTGTGAACGTGTGTGTGAACGCGTGAGTGGGTGTGTGTGTGAATGTGTGTGTGAATGGGAGGCGCTTTGAGTCTTGAAGGTGGAAAAGCGCTGAGTTAAAATGGCGGGTCTTTGGTCGACAGAGTGAGTGGGACAAAGTCAAACTTCGAGCCGTCGTACGACCAAAGACGAGCTGTGACCGATACAAAGTCCATCTATACTTTGGTTTATCGCAGGAGTTACATTCTAAAAATAACCTGCAACAGGCGAAATCCATGAAGTATCATCTTTATTTTTCACATTATTCTCTCTGTTTTTGTCTGTCAAACCCCTCACCACACACTTTATACACTTTTCTCACACAGGCGTTAACATTTTCTCACATTTCTCTCTCGTTTAAACTCTCTCAAAGTTCAAACCTTCGTAGGCGTCTTTGTCGGTGCAGAACGTTTCATCGACATTGTGGGTTTTGTCGGGGAGAAAACAAATCGCAAACGTACAGCACTTCAGAGTCACACTGAGATCCAACGTTTATGTAAATTTGTCTGAACACATTCTGTACTGGACAGGAGACACGGCACGGAGGAGACTGATGGACAATGGTCTACAGTCCAACAGCCAATCAGGACGCACGACACAATTGTCTACAGTCCAACAGCCAATCAGGACGCACGACACAATGGTCTACAGTCCAACAGCCAATCAGGACGCACGACACAATGGTCTACAGTCCAACAGCCAATCAGGACGCACGACACAATGCACGTTCATACGATGTAAAAAAAAAAAAAAAAGCATGCGACATTGCACACAAAAAAAAATCAGTGAAACAGTGAGGCCACAAAAGGTGAACTGAGATATAACGAGGGACAACTGTTTGAGTTTTGGTTTTGAGTGAGACGTCCGCTCACTGTGTCAAATAATGATTATATCACGTTTATATTATTAATAAACTTTTATATAATTGTACTCCGTGAAAACATCTACGATCAGAACAACAGGGAAAAGTACAAGACGTTTGTTCTGCTTGTTCTGGTGATATAATGGGGATTGTCCTGTCTTCTGTTTATATTGTGAACAGGAAACTTTCTCCCAGGTTCCATTTAAGTTATGAATGCGGAAACTCTGCTAGTGAGCACTTAGCAACGCTGTCAATCAAACCTGTCTCCAACGGGAGCGGCCTCGGCGAAGGAAGACGCCTGATTTGACTCTTATTAATGTTCATATCTTCATTTACAATCGTGAAATAAAAAACTCAGGATCATGTAGAGGGTTAATACGAACATTTAAAACCAAAATGACGAGTCTGAAGCAGCAGAGACAGAGAGAGGACAGAGGTGTTTCAATAGAAAGTGAATTGTAGCCAGTCAATGAAGCTGGAAGTGATGCCCATGATCACTTCCTGTTTGGCACCTGACGGCTAGCGGGTTAGCTATGTCCATTTATATAAACAGTGTGTGCTAGTGATTCACACTCACCAAACAGAGTGTGTGTGTCGTACAGTGTGTGTGTCGTACAGTGTGTGTGTCGTACAGTGTGTGTCGTACAGTGTGTGGCGTACAGTGTGTGTCGTACAGTGTGTGGCGTACAGTGTGTGGCGTACAGTGTGTGTGTCGTACAGTGTGTGTGTCGTACAGTGTGTGTCGTACAGTGTGTGTGTTGTACAGTGTGTGTGTCGTACAGTGTGTGTGTGTCGTACAGTGTGTGTGTGTCGTACAGTGTGTGTCGTACAGTGTGTTGTCGTACAGTGTGTGGCGTACAGTGTGTGTGTCGTACAGTGTGTGTGTCGTACAGTGTGTGTGTCGTACAGTGTGTGTCGTACAGTGTGTGTGTTGTACAGTGTGTGTGTCGTACAGTGTGTGTGTGTCGTACAGTGTGTGTGTGTCGTACAGTGTGTGTCGTACAGTGTGTGTCGTACAGTGTGTGTGTCGTACAGTGTGTGTTGTCGTACAGTGTGTGTGTCGTACAGTGTGTGTGTCGTACAGTGTGTGTGTCGTACAGTGTGTGTCGTACAGTGTGTGTCGTACAGTGTGTGTCGTACAGTGTGTGTGTCGTACAGTGTGTGTCGTACAGTGTGTGTGTCGTACAGTGTGTGTCGTACAGTGTGTGTTGTCGTACAGTGTGTGTGTCGTACAGTGTGTGTGTCGTACAGTGTGTGTTGTTGTACAGTGTGTGTCGTACAGTGTGTGTGTCGTACAGTGTGTGTTGTCGTACGGTGTGTGTGTCGTACAGTGTGTGTGTCGTACAGTGTGTGTGTCGTACAGTGTGTGTCGTACAGTGTGTGTGTCGTACAGTGTGTGTTGTACAGTGTGTGTCGTACAGTGTGTGTCGTACAGTGTGTGTTGTCGTACAGTGTGTGTGTCGTACAGTGTGTGTGTCGTACAGTGTGTGTTGTTGTACAGTGTGTGTTGTACAGTGTGTGTCGTACAGTGTGTGTGTCGTACAGTGTGTGTTGTCGTACAGTGTGTGTGTTGTACAGTGTGTGTCGTACAGTGTGTGTGTCGTACAGTGTGTGTCGTACAGTGTGTGTGTCGTACAGTGTGTGTGTCGTACAGTGTGTGTCGTACAGTGTGTGTCGTACAGTGTGTGTGTCGTACAGTGTGTGTTGTCGTACAGTGTGTGTGTCGTACAGTGTGTGTGTCGTACAGTGTGTGTCGTACAGTGTGTGTGTCGTACAGTGTGTGTTGTACAGTGTGTGTCGTACAGTGTGTGTGTCGTACAGTGTGTGTCGTACAGTGTGTGTGTCGTACAGTGTGTGTGTCGTACAGTGTGTGTCGTACAGTGTGTGTGTCGTACAGTGTGTGTGTCGTACAGTGTGTGTCGTACAGTGTGTGTGTCGTACAGTGTGTGTTGTCGTACAGTGTGTGTGTCGTACAGTGTGTGTGTCGTACAGTGTGTGTCGTACAGTGTGTGTGTCGTACAGTGTGTGTTGTACAGTGTGTGTCGTACAGTGTGTGTGTCGTACAGTGTGTGTCGTACAGTGTGTGTGTCGTACAGTGTGTGTGTCGTACAGTGTGTGTCGTACAGTGTGTGTGTCGTACAGTGTGTGTTGTCGTACAGTGTGTTGTCGTACAGTGTGTTGTCGTACAGTGTGTGTGTCGTACAGTGTGTGTGTCGTACAGTGTGTGTCGTACAGTGTGTGTGTCGTACAGTGTGTGTCGTACAGTGTGTGTTGTCGTACAGTGTGTGTGTCGTACAGTGTGTGTCGTACAGTGTGTGTGTCGTACAGTGTGTGTTGTCGTATAATGTAAATTCCTCACGTGTCGTGTCAGATCCAACAGTCTCAGAGTGAAACATGGCAGTGGCCGCAGGTGTGAAACGTGCTGGACTGAACAAACATGTTGACGGTCACTTGTGTGAGGAAATCTGCTAATCGTGTAAACGCTTAATGCCATTTTAGTGCTTGTAATTCCAGGTTTGGCACAGACTCCACATTTCTACTGAAGACCGGATTATGGGAATTCTGCGGGATTTAAGAACTGCCAAACATGCATTAGTCCAATACTGCCAGTCTGACCCAGAAGTCCTGGTTTAGACCTGGTTCAGTCCTGGTTTAGACCTGGTTCAGTCCTGGTTTAGACCTGGTTCAGTCCTGGTTTAGTCCTGGTTTAGACCTGGTTCAGTCCTGGTTTAGTCCTGGTTTAGACCTGGTTCAGTCCTGGTTTAGACCTGGTTCAGTCCTGGTTTAGACCTGGTTCAGTCCTGGTTTAGACCTGGTTCAGTCCTGGTTTAGACCTGGTTCAGTCCTGTCTGTGTAACTTCTGATAGGGGATGTTTGCATGCTAGTTGTCTCCATGGATAGGCTCTCGTTGACTGAAATGTCCCATAGTGTGTCATTAAATAATACGTTGCATTCTTATTTTGGGGTGGGGTCACGTCTCCATAGATCTGACCTGTAAATTGGCCTGGTAGCATCATCTCCATGGGGATCCAGACGTTTTCAGAGAAGGATTTTGTCAGGACCTTTCTCCAGTCAAACACATTATATTTTCATTTGAATTGTTTATTTCCAAAACAACAGGAGATTAATACGACGGCAAATCCTTCAAATCAGAAAGTGAAAGCCTCACATCTCCATGGACTCTTCATCAGAAAAGTTACACCTAACCTTTAAATCGGTCCTATTGTGCTTGTGTCTCTATGGTTCTCATCTCTGTGGATCATTCTGTTATAATTTACAAATTTTAAATCGCAATATTCATCTAAAACCATGAAATAAAAGAACCAAATCCGCTGCCTTCCGTGTTAGAAAACTGTGGTGTCCAGTGGAGCTGACGTCTCTGTAAACGTCGTCACACTAAAGCGCCTCATGCTGTAGCGCCCCCTATGGACAGATGCACATCACACTAAAGCGCCTCATGCTGTAGCGCCCCCTATGGACAGATGCACATCACACTAGAGCAGCACATTTTTATACATTTGGACCAAAATGACGACGCGACGCTGCAGAATCCTACGAGTATCAACGATTAAGAAAATAAAACTGGAGAAGGAAGAGCGGACGTCACAGGGGGCGTGTCACAGGGGGCGTGTCATAGGGGGCGTGTCACAGGGGGCGTGTACTGGTGGAGGTTAAACGGGGGCAGATCGACAATGTGGCGTCTTGAAAATAGTGGATTAAAAATTTCTCAAACATGAATCAGTCCAAATAAAACTTCAGAGACTCAATGAGAAGAAACGACTAGAACATAAAGATCTGAAACGTCCAGTTTGCTGTTAGCTCTGTTTTTTATTAAACTCTCCAGTAAATGTGCTGCTTCAGGACATTTCGTGTAGGACTTTGAGACTTGAGCTAATATGTACAGTAGCTAAGTCGCCCCTGTGTAAACTGTAAAGGTTTACTTATAGAAAACACAGGTAAATGGTCACACAGCAATAACATACGACATGTGAGCGCCAACCTGGGCTGACTTTGACCTTTGCCCCGCAGTTTACGCAAGTCTGTTTATGTCCAAGGACACTGGACTCATTTTACTCTGAATCATACACAAGTGTTATTTCTGTATGTACAAGGGGAGCCCACTTTGTTCATATAAGTAAATGGACTGCTCACTAGCGCCTCAGTGTGGTCTCCATGTGGCTGTGCGTGTGTTTTGGTGCTGTTTTCCTACCGGTAGAGTCAGAACGACAGCGCCACCTGGAGTCCGTGCCCCGGGCCCTTCTCTAGATCAAAGCCCAGATCTGCGAGATGGAGGATAAACCAACTGTGCATCGTTTAAAGCTGCATTCTGTCACTTTTCTGGTGGAGGAGGCATTAAACCTATCACCTATCTCCATGGAGACGAGCATTAACATCACGGTGGTAAACGTCTATCTTGTCTTCATTTTGATTTGCTTTTTTCGTTGCTCAGAAATAACCCGGAAAACGTGCTGTGAGCAGGATCTCCTCTCCACAGATCTGAACTGTCGCCCCATTACACACAGACACTGGGGCGAGGGGGGTTAAGCGTCTTGCCCAAGGACACAACAACAGCATTCATCTGTGGGAGCTGTAATCTCACCGCCAACCTTCAGATCAGTGGACAGAAGCTCTACCGACTGAGCCACCTTCGCCCGTTCAGTGTAACCGCCATCTTGTCTCCATTGAGAGGTTTAATGCCACACAGAGGAATATTCCAAGCAACAAAATAACACTAGAAAAGTTCCACAGTGCACCTTTAAGTCTGTTTTATCAGTAGACTTTTATTAGTTGTTGTAGTTCGTCCAGTTTCGATTTGTTCGTAGTTTTTTTCTGCTTTCGTTCTAATCATGAACTTGGTGTGTCCTTGAAAATGAGTTAATCCTGCACTGGTTAAGACTTGACCCTGCATCCAGAGCCTTGACCCTGCGTCCAGAGCCTTGACCTGCAGACACACAAGCCTCATTCTCAGTTTCTGGACAGGTCTCATGTTCAGATCCTCCAGACGTCCCTCCCTGAGCTGCAGCGGCTGCACTAGCGCTGAGTCCTGATTGGCCGCAGGTGCTGGAGTTTAGGTAACGACCATTTTTGAGGTTTCAACCATAGACTTTATATAAATGGACATAGCTGACCTGCTCGCCGCTGAGTTCCAAACAGGAAGTGATCATGGGCGAGATTCCGGCTCCTTCGGCTCCAGTTCACTCTCTGTGTAAAAACTGTGTCCTCTGTCTCTGCACCTGCTGCTTCAGACTCGTCATTTTGTTTCACTATTGTGTCTAGATATGAACATTAATAACAGACAAATGACGTCTTCTTCTCAAGTGCCTGTTCCCTTCTAAACGGCGGTGTGGGGCGTCACCTTTAACATGTACTCTGCTCCAAACTGGACGCTATAACTTTGCGATGAGCTTCATTTGGAGCCGAACGCTGTGGGTGACGTCCACTTCTTTTCACAGTTTGTGGTTTAAACCAAACTACATTTCAGCTTTGAAACTGGTTTGTCTGTTTCTCTTTTACTGAACTCTCTTTATTCAAAACCAAAGGACAGTGCTGACATTCTGGAGCTGACATCTCTTATAAAACCCGAAGAGCACAGAGACAAAAGCCTCTGTTTATACTTCTGTTACCACGGAAACCGCAGCGTTATGCAAGCACCTTTAAAATTCATTTTCTTCAACTTGAAAGAGCAGAAAATGGCTGGAGAGTGGAGGCAAGGCAAAACATTTCATCTCTAAACTGTGCGCTGACATAAAAAGTGATAAATCTGTCTTTTTCTTTTACCACAGCCAGTCGTGTCGGGCGGGGGGTGAGTTAGCGTCGGGTTTTTTATGCCAGATGCCATTCCTGGAGTCGTAAATAACAATAAAATTTAAGGCTCCCACACAACTGAACATTTCCTTACAGCAGAGAGGAACAGATGTGAAGCCACGTCACGCCGTCGTCACGAGAAAATACTGTCAAAGCAGGTCAAGGTAATACATCATGTCTCACCCGTTGTACCTGTCTCACCTGTCTCACTTGTCTCACCTGTCTCACTTGTCTTGTGTCATAACAATGTATTTTTATTTAACAATGTATCCACTATTTATTTATTTATTTATTTGATAGGGACAGATCAAAATACATTTAATACATGTTCCTGTGTTTATTTGGGGGGGACTTCCCTCACCCCAGACACCTCCTCCAGGTCTTCCTGAGCACCCACCCACCCAACGGAGGAAACTCATTTAACAGTTTGTGTTTGTGATAATCAGTCATTAACTAAAGCTCATGACCAAAGGTGAAAGTAGAACAGAGATCTAAACCAGGACTAAACCAGGACTAAACCAGGACTAAACCAGGACTAAACCAGGACTAAACCAGGACTAAACCAGGACTAAACCAGGACTAAACCAGGTCTAAACCAGGACTAAACCAGGACTAAACCAGGACCAAAGGTGAGTGTAGGAACAGAGATCTAAACCAGGACTAAACCAGGACTAAACCAGGACTAAACCAGGTCTAAACCAGGACTAAACCAGGACTAAACCAGGACTAAACCAGGACCAAAGGTGAGTGTAGGAACAGAGATCTAAACCAGGACTAAACCAGGACTAAACCAGGACTAAACCAGGACCAAAGGTGAGTGTAGGAACAGAGACTGACCTGTAAATGTAGTCTTGTCTTTGGACTTAGCTGCTTCTTCACCACATCACAGACGCTGCACTGATCCAACTGTCAATCTCACGCTCTACATTTCTCTCACTCATGAACAAGAACCTCATGAACCTCGAGATACTTCAGCTCCTCCACCTGAGGCAAGGACTCTCCACCCACCTGTAGAGGGCGCCACCTTTTACCTGTCGAGAACCATGGCCTCAGATTTGAAGGAGCTGATTCTCATCCCTGTCGTTTCACACTCGGCTGCTGCAGGTCCTGGCTCAGGACAACATCATCTGCAAACAGCTGAGATGAGGTCCTATTGTCCTCGAACCCCTGAATCGGACATTCTCTGACCCCTGAACCAGACATCCTCCAGTCCCTGTACCGGACATCCTCTGACCCCTGAATCGGACATTCTCTGGCCTCTGACAAAACAAAGTCCAACGTGCACCAGGAGCATGTCTGACTTTCTACAGAGGACACAGCTCCTGCTCCGGTCACACAGGGACTGGACAGGCATCGGCAAAGAGGACCTCGTATCCCAGAGCGCCCCCCAAAGGACACCACGAGGGACGCGGTCGGGCGTTTTCTGCTTTCTCCAGATTCTCAAAGCACATGTTGACTGGACTCTAAGTTTGACCAACCAAACTAAAGCATCAGTCCTGACTCACAAAGACATACCTTTTGTTTTCATCCACCCTGCGACCTCTGACCCCTGACCCCTAATGCACCTGCAGCTCTCTGTCCACTGTCTGATCTGTCAACTCAGCAAAAACCTCACAGACTTTACATTAGCGCCGAAACTGTGCGCACTGTTGAAGAAATTCAAGTTGAATGCTTTACTATGGAATATTCCAAACGAACCCTGTTACGTCCCTTATCCCGCTGTATTAGTCCAACCACAACAACAGGCATTTGACCCGTCCGCAGCTCAGATAAATTCTCTGGGCTGATGTGTGACTGTAGAGCAGCCGTTAGCCTCCCGCCGCGTTGCTCAGATGTATGCTAGCTCCGTTGGCTGTTTTGTTGTTTGTAGCGTTGGAACAGCAGGCAGCCTCTCTGTTATTTTGGGGCACAGCGGGGGTCCATGATGTAAAAGGAGGGAGTGTGCTGTGAAATAGAGACATATAGAGCCTACGTGCCTCTGAGCAACGCGCGCATATAGCACACAGCTCACATGGGGAGTGGAGTTAGGACAAAAGAAGGGGGGCAGTTTAGGAATCTTGGAATGAGAACAAAATGAATTCCCGTGCCAAAAAACTCTATTATATATTTCCTGTGTTTTAAAAGTGAGGTCAGTAGTTTTCAAACTGTGGTACACGTGCTGCAGGTGGAACGGCGAGGCTTAGTCCTGGTTTAGTCCTGGTTTAGTCCTTAAAGTGGCACTATGTCACTTTTTTCTGGTGAATGGCCCACTTCCAGGTTATCTTCATGGCGATGTTCCACCTGTTTGGTGTTATAGTGATACAGATGCATTCTTGTTGTGAATGGGGTCGCCTCTCCACAGATCTGACCTGTAATTGTAACCTGATGTAGAACTCTATTCAGAGGGCGACGGGTATGAATATGGTGAGAGCCAGGTTAACTTATATACACTTGGTCCTGGTTTAGTCCTGATGTAGACCTGATTTAGACCTGTTTTAGTCCTGATATAGACCTGGTTTAGTCCTGATATAGACCTGGTTTAGTCTTGATATAGACCTGGTTTAGTCTTGATATAGACCTGGTTTAGACCTGGTTTAGTCCTGATATAGACCTGCTTTTGTCTTGATATAGACCTGGTTTAGTCCTGGTTTAGACCTGGTTTAGTCTTGATATAGACCTGGTTTAGACCTGGTTTAGTTCTGATGTAAACCTGTTTTAGAATTGTTTTAGTCCTGATGTAGACCTGGTTTAGACCTGGTTTAGACCTGGTTTAGTCCTGATATAGTCCTGGTTTAGACTTGTTTTAGTCTTGATATAGACCTGGTTTAGACTTGGTTTAGTTCTGATGTAGACCTGTTTTAGACCTGGTTTAGACCTGGTTTAGACCTGGTTTAGTCCTGATGTAGACCTGTTTTAGACCTGGTTTAGTCCTGATGTAGACCTGTTTTAGACCTGGTTTAGTTCTGATGTAGACCTGTTTCAAACCTGTTTTAGTATTATCTGGTTTTAAATGAGTCCATGCCACCCAGAGCACAGCTGCTTTTTTTTTGGCGTTCAAAGTAGTTCAAATTGTTATATTTAGCCAAGTTCTCTAAAAAAAAAAAGTTGAAGGCCCCTGCAGGAAAATGGGTCAAAAACAACTGCAGGTCGTAAAAACAGGAGTCAGGGTTGGGTGGGGTTGGGTGGGGTTGGGTGGGGTTGGGTGGGGGTAACGCTCTGACAGCAGGTCCTTTCCAGGGACCCGCCTTAAAGGTCCTGCACCTGCTTTTTCACCTGTATTTGAGCTGCATTTGACCCACCCTGTACAGATCCTGTGTATAAACAGCTCAGGTCAAAATAATTTGTCTGCATTTAATTAGAAAGTGTTTTTTTCTCCGATAATCAGGAAGTGCAGGTTGACATGCTAGTTATTGTTAGCTTTACCGTCATATATTTTGGTAAATAGTTCAATTTTTATTCTGCACTTTTGCACCTTCAAAGCTCAAAGCGTTTTACATCAAGGAACCGCTCACACACTCGGTCACGTGTCTTGCCCAAGGACACAGTGGGAGTTGAACCACCAACCCTCAGATCAGTGGACAAACACTCTACCAACTGAGCCACTGTTGCTACGTTTTTTTGTTGTTGTGAAAAGTGCGTATAAACTCATCATGGTGAGTCATTAGGATGTTCTGAACACATCAGATCAGTGAAGAATAACTTTGGACCAAACTGTTTAAAAATGATCTAGTTTTTAAACGAGTAAAAATCTGGTACAGCTCCTTAAATATGAATGTGTTTCTAAAGTGACATCCCTGATTTTGTGGTATTCAGATAAATAAACTCAAAGTGAAAGCGCCAGGAGAAGGCCGAAGATAAAAACACTGATAATAATATCTATGATGCAACAAAACTGGCAAAATGCAAGGCTCAGTGAAGACAACTCTGGATTAATGGATAAATGTGTGAATGAATGAAAAATACAACTCTAAGTATGTATTTCACGAGAGGACAATAATATAACATGGTTAAAAAGTTAATTTATAATGAGATCCTGTTTTGGGAATCAAACCAGTGACCTTCTTACTGCGAGGCATACCTATACGACTGTGTCACCGTGAACTCTCCATGACTCAGAGCAATTTGTGGTGTAACCTGTTAGCTAACAGAGTGCTGCTCGTTTCTAGGCCAGTATAAATAGATTTTATAAAGTGGAGTTAGTTCTTTGTAAGTGCAGACATGATACGATCATTTACTCGATACTCTTAAGCGACTGGGCACCGCGCCTACGCTAATGCGCCTCCGCTAATACGCTCCGGCCTCTTAAATCTATCCTCAGGTAACTGATGCTAACAGGATTAAAGTACGACAAAGTAAATACAAACCTTAACTCCAAAACAATGGGTGGCGCTAATCAGTGATCAGGAGGACAGAAATAACCACAGAGTAAAGACGTGACTGAGTGCGACGTCACCACAGCTTCAGCTCCAATGACTCATCGAGGCTAGCAGTTATAGCGGCTAATTTGGAGATGTTTGGAATTCTGACCACGAGTATCATAGGAACCAAAGAGCCAATCAGGAGCGAGACTGTCGAAGGTAACGCCCCTCCTGCTCTGCACTAAAAGGAGCTTAGCAACGCTGTCAATCAAACCTGTTACTAACGCCGGCAGGAGCGACCTCGGGGAACAAAACGATAGAAAAAAATGTGTCCATTCCAATTTTCATTTCAAGTTTTTCCCAAGTCCAAGTATTGTGTTTGTTGTACTGATCTGAAGGTTGGCGGTTTAAACTCCAGTCTCGATATAAACATTATTGGTAGAGACGTGTGATTTCAGCAATTCAGAATTTTGTGGGTGCAGATCTGATATAAACAAAAATGAACCTAAACATAAATATTGTATCTTTATGAAGCATGTTTTTATATCTTTTGTTGCGTTCATCTGTTAGCATCACTAGCCACGCTTACACGCACACACAAATCTGACCATGATCTGATTTCTAGCGTTATCCGATTACCGAAACGTCCTGTACAGTTCCATCTGATGAGAGTAATCTGATTTCTGTCTCTAACATGAATTCGATGTCTTCCCAATTTTGTTACTTTAAAATCCACTGATTCGCTGATACGTGTCTGCAGGTGTAAACACGCCCCAAGAAGGTCACATGATCACATGTTTATACTGAAAGTCCTCCTCATGTGAGATGGTTCATGTGGCTCATGTGGGAGATGTTCTTTGGTGCTGGTCCATGGAGAGACTTGTTCACACTGAGCTGCTTTAAAGTCTCTGAGCCACAGGAGCCACAGGAGCCACAGGAGCCACAGGAGCCACAGGAGCCACAGGAGCCACAGGACACATGTGTGAAGTACTTCCTGGTTCTAGTCCTGACCCGAGCAGCAGTGTTCTGGATGTTCTGGATGTTCTGGATGTTCTGGATGTTCTGGATGTTCTGATGTTCTGGATGTTCTGGATGTTCTGTTCTGTCTCTCGTTTGTAGAGTCCAGTGATCAGGACGTTACAGTCGTCTAATCTACTGGACACAAACGCAGGATAAGTCTGAGTCTGGTTTTGACAGTTTACCTTTGATTTTTGATGTTTTTAGATGTAAAAAGCTGCAGATGTTACTGATTTGATGTGTCTGTTAAAGTTCACGTCTGAGTCCATTTTTACCTCTAGATTTCTGTCCTGATTTGAAGGTTGTAGAGAGAGAGACTGGAGGTGACGCTGACACTTTCTCTATGTTTCTGTGGGACAAAACAGACCTGGAGTTTTACAGAGAAAATGAAACATCTTAACCTACTTATTACGACATTTCCTGATCTCTGTTATAATATTGTTTCCTCGCCACAAACAGACCTGGAGTTGTGTTTTGTTTCATTCACACGTTTGACTCACACTTTATTATTAGTCTGTAACATCTGCAAAGATCAAAATGCTCCGTTCTACCTTGTGATGTCATCAAGTGGTAGTTAGAGTTAACAGCTCCTTTTACCTTTAGTTCAGTCGTAGATCGGCAACTCCAGAAGATGAAATGATCCAAATGATTCTAGTGAAGGTGTGTGGAGTTTAAAAACACAGTGGAGCACTTCCTGTATCACCACATGATGACATCACAAGGTGGAACAGAGTTTTTTCAGTTTGAGAGAAGAGCTCAGCGTAAATCTGCAGGTTTGTGTGTTAAACATGTGAGAATGAAACAAAACACAACTCCAGGTCTGTGTGTGAGGAGGAAACGACATTAGAACAGATCAGAAAATGGCGTGATTCTCTATAAAATGGAGTAAAATGGATAAATCAGTGGAATAATCCAGTTCCGTGTTGTGTAACGGGGAGCGCGTCTTTTCGTGCTGCGTGACAACGCACTGGAGGAGTCACGGCGTTGGACAAACAGTGGAACGAATCTTGTATAAACACTGAGCGAGGAGTCACTGGCTCTTTGTGTTGTGGAGAGCGGCGGAGGTTACGATCGGCGTTTGGGCGTGGCCTGAGCAGCTGGCAGCGGTACAAGTAGAACACGCTCTGTGTCTTTATTTCCGTATTTATATAAAGGCTCACCTCAGATGAACTCTGTATTACTCCATTCTGAGAAAGTCACGTGACCAGTGTTGTAATGTTCTAACAGTAGAAGAAGAGTGAGTCTTAAACTGGACGCACGGAAACGCCAAAGTGACATAATGATAATAAACATGTCCTAATTACAGAGGTCATTACATAACTCATGTAACTGGACCTCACCTGAGGTCACAGAGGTCAATACTCACACTACTACTGTGTCCTGGTTTAGTCCTGGTTCAGTCCTGGTTCAGTCCTGGTCTAAGCCTGAACACTGATGCAGTCTCAGTCTTGATCCTGTTAGATCTGAGTGCCACAAGGTTCAGGGAATTGAAAATGCCATAAATTCCACGACACAAATACCACCTCAGCACCACCTGGACACTTAGAGCGGACTCACTCTGCTCCTGTAACTGACAAAACTGTCCCAGAAATCGTCACCAGAGTTCATCTACATGCTGCCTCCATGTGTTTCCCACTAAACCTCTAAAGTCTGAGCTAAACAGTTTGCTGTCACTCACTCCAATCCGTTAATATGTCACTTCAATCCAGAACATTCCCAGAGCTTTGAAAACTGCGGTTATCAAGTCTGTCCTAAAGAAGAACAGTCTTGATGCCACAATATTGAACAAATACTGACCAATCTCAAATCTGCTGTTTTAGTCCTGGAAAAAGTATTTTACCAACAGCTTATTAACTTTATTTATTTATTTATTTGATAGGGACAGTGCATATTAATGAACATCTGTAAACAGTGTAAATATGTCAGATTATAGCAAAAAAAATACTCATTTCCATCTGTTGTCCCTCGGCAGGTACAGAGACAACAAATACAACAAATACAACATAGACATTACAAAAATACAATAAAAGCAGCTCAAGGTGCTCACAGACCTGGTTTTCCTTCAGCCACAGTTTGAACGTGGACAGAGATGAACTTTCTCTCATTGTCAGAGGACGACTATTCCAAATATGAGTCCCTTTAACAGAGCACGGTTTGTCCACATTTAGTGCGTCTGTGTGGAACATCACAGTCTCCTCGACATGTGGCCCTGGTTCATCCCAGTCACAGTCTTTAATTTGATAAAGTCTTTCAGCGGAGGAGGAGCAAGTCCGTGTAGAACTTTAAATATAAAACAAGCATTTTTAAACTGTATAAAATTAACAAAATTCAACCAGTTATATTTTTCTAAAACAATACAATGGTGAAAGGAGCTGGGTTTTTGTCAATGATTTTTATGGCTTTTTTAAAGAAGGATTCGATTGGTTTTTGTGTTGTGCAGCAAGTGACCAGGTGGTTATGCAACATTCAAAATGAGAAAAAAATCATTGAATGTAAAAAAAGTTTAGCTGCGTGCTGTGTCATAAAAGGCCTTACGTGTCTAAAATTTCACACATTAAAATTGATTGTGTTTGTCATTTGTTTTATGTGTTTCTTAAATGTCAAAGTCGGATCCAAAGTCAAAACTAAATACTTGAATTCTCTGACAAGATCTAGTTCTGCTCCATCCAAAAAAAACACTGGAGCGCTGCAATTCGTTTGTTTTTTGGTAAATGTCATACATACAGAAACTTCTTGAGTAGTTTTGGGTAAAAATCACAGCATCATCTGCAGATAATTGGACATTGACATTGAAACACACATTTGGTAAATCATTAATATACATATAAATAAAATAGGCCCCAGAATACTGCCTTGGGGGACCCCTGCTGGACACAAAAGGAATGGCGATTTAATTCCAGAAAGTGAGACACTGTTTTCTATTAATTACATAAATATGATTCAACCCATTTCAAGGTTGTTTGTGAAAAAAATTTGCCTTCTGAGATCTAAAAAAACAGCACCTACACAATCACTGTTGTCAAGAAGACCTTTAACTTTCTCAATAAAAAGACAATTTGCTGATTCTGAGTGATTATTTCTAAATCCAAAGTGCACTGGATGTGAGGGTGCGCTGCAAATGTTCAGAAACACGTTTCTCGACACACGTTTCTCTGCAACTTTAGAAATTACAGGGAGAATGCTGATTGGTCGGTAATTAGCCACTTCATGTGTGTTTCCCGTCTTAAAAACAGGCGTAACCACAGCTGATTTCCACGATGACGGCACGATACTTTGTTGGATAGACAGGTTTACTAGATGTTTAATGGGTGAAACTAGAGAATCTCTATAGAGTTTTAAAAAATGTGCCAAACCCATGATAATCCTTTGCCTTAGAATGACTTAAAGAATGAATTATACTGAGTACTTCACTTTCTGATATTTCTTCTTTATTAAATATTTCATGGTTGGGATTAACAGGACAGTGTTTGCATTCAGGTGGCGTAAATTTATTAGGATTTCATCAATAGCTTGAATAAAATAAGAATTCATTTCTGTGGCAATGGTAAAAGGATCTTATAAAACAATGTCATTTATTTTAATTTTAATATTATCAAAAGTTACATTTTTCTTTTGCTTCCCCGTTAATGTATTAATATTTTTGCAAATCATTTTATTATTACCTTTTGCCTCATTTATGATATTTACAAATAAATTAGCTTTTATTTTACGCATTGTACTTGTAACTTTATTTCTTGCAGAGGTAAATCTTTGCCTGTCTGTCCTCAAGTGAGACTTTAGAGCTTTTTGAAGCAGTTTGTTTCTTTCATCATTTTTTTTTACATTCACTGTCTAAGGTAAAAAAAAAAAAAAAAATGTTTTGTTCGTTTTCCTTTTTTTATAAATTGTCCAATAATTGTCTTTAATTTCTGACCAAATAAGTCACAACTATCTTCTACATCATTGACCATGAGAACTTCATTCCAGTCAGTAACTTTAAGAACTTTAAGAACTTTAAGAACTGCATCAAGATTTTCAATTTGATTTGAAGGAATGAATTCACACCAGCCTTTTGTGTGAGGATTTTGAACCGTAGTTTTTGATCGTTTTCGTTGGACCAAAATCACATTATGGTCTGACATTCCTGTGATTAGATTATAGGTCTTAATTCTATCTGGGTCATTTGTGAATAATAAATCTATTTGGGTTAAAGAGTTGGTTGTTATTCTAGTGGGTTTCTCAATAATTTGTTTAAGATTAGCATTATCCATAATTTCTTAAGATTCTTTCTACCTTTTTTGTGTTGCCAGTTAATGTTTATGTCATAATAATCAGCTCCTCCATGTTACAGTGACTTAAAAGAAGTTTCTAACGATCGTAAAATTCAATTGTTGCAGATGGTTTTCTATAAATACATATTATTGTTAATGACATTTCAGGAGTTACACTTATACATTCTAGTTGAACTTCACTGGGGAATTGACTCTTCTTAGATCTGAGGCTGTTTCTTTCAAACAACAGGACACTCCTCCCTTTAGCCCGATCTTTTCTGAAGGCTTTATACTCTGGCATATTTATTATAGTCAAAGTTTGAGTCTCCTAGTAAATGTTCCAGTTGTTCTCGTTTAGAGGACGTGCGGCGAATGTTTAAGTGTCGTCTGAATAATCCACTGGGTTTACACTTTGGGTCCCACACAATTTTAGCTTAAGTGTTTGGAATAGTTTCGTGGTGCGATGCCTTTTCATTACAGGATTACTTAACTTCAAATCCTTGTGCGTAACGTGCGGTTTGTGTTGGCGTGTATCTTGGGAGTCCTCGTGTGCTAACGGTGTTACGGCGCACTCACCGGTCAGGAGTTTTTGTGGATCCGCCTGGACATAAGCAGAGAAATCAGCCATCGTCCGTTCACGATGTAACGGATCCGCTGGGTCAACGATCGGTCTGGGCACTGATGCCATCTCCACGGACGGAGCAGACACAGGCCGCACGCAGCCGCCGCCAGCACCATAGACACCAAACGGCCAGCACGCGCACAGACGGGCACACCCTGGAGCACACCCGCCGGAATCACACCTCCACCAGGTACCAGAGGACGCCCAAGAGCCACAGCAGGAACCAGCGCCGAGCCAGGGAACAAGAACCCACCGGGAAAGGCGACATCCAAACCGCAGCGAGAGCACGCCGCCACAACAGGAGGAGACGGGAACCAGAGAGGGAAGTAGGATTCAACTCCAGGAGACTGGTTAACGTAACTTTCTCCAAATGAACAACTCCTTTGATGTTTTCAGGTTTTAGACCCACAGACTGAGATGCTCTGATCAAGGACACATGACGTCCTCCTGACACTGATGCAGCGTCTCAGTGTTGATCCTGTTAGATCTGAGTGTTTGACTCTGTGGATCATGGGATCCTCTTACACTAGAGGACTGGGAGGGCATCTGTGGTACTGCACTAAACTGGTTCAAGTCTTATCTAGAAAACAGGGAGGACTTTGTTGAAATTGTAAAATGTGTCTCAGATAAAATGTCCCTGACCTGTGGGGTGCCCCAGGGGTCAGTCCTGGGGCCCCTGTTGTTCAGTCTCTACATGCTGCTGTTAGTCCAGTTAATACACAACAATAATGTGTCACACACAACTCTGCAGACGAGTCAGATCTATGTCTCACTGCAGCAGGTGAATCTGGACCAGTGGATTCACTGCATCAACAGATCAGTGTGTGGAGGAAAAACAACTTTGTCCAGATAAACTCAGACAAGACTCAAGTCAGAGACAGAGAGAAAGTGTCAGTGTCACCTCCAGTCTCTCTCTCTAAAACCTTCAACTCAGGACAGAAATCTAGAGGTAAAAATGGACTCAGACTAGAACTTTAACAGCCACATCAAATCAGTAACATCTGCAGCTTTTTACATCTAAAAACATCAAAAATCAAAGATAAACTGTCAAACCCAGACTCAGACTTATCCTGCGTTTGTGTCCAGTAGATTAGACGACTGTAACGTCCTGATCACTGGACTCTCCAAACGAGCCACAGAACAGAACATCCAGAACATCCAGAACATCCAGAACATCCAGAACATCCAGAACATCCAGAACATCCAGAACACTGCTGCTCGGGTCAGGACTAGAACCAGGAAGTACGAGCACATGTGTCCTGTGGCTCCTGTGGCTCCTGTGGCTCCTGTGGCTCCTGTGGCTCCTGTGGCTCCTGTGGCTCCTGTGGCTCAGAGACTTTAAAGCAGCTCAGTGTGAACAAGTCTCTCCATGGACCAGCACCAAAGAACATCTCCCACATGAGCCACATGAACCATCTGTTGGTCTTAGTTCAGTCCTGGTTTAGTCCTGGTTCAGTCCTGGTTTAGTTTAGACGCTGTGTAAAAAAAAATACAGAATACAATGATGTGTAAATCCTTTTCAACATATTAAACTGAATAAACACAGACATGATATTTAATGTTCAAACTGATAAACTTTATGCAAATATTCACTCATTTTCAATTTGATGTCTGCAACACTTTCCAATAAATCTGAGACAGGGGCATGTTTACCACTGTGTCACATCACTTTTCCTTTTAACAACAATCAATAAGCGTTTAGGAACTGAGGACAGTAACTGAAGCTTTGCAGGACGAATCCTCTCATTCTGAATGTACAACTTCAGTCACTCATCAGTCCGGGGTCTCTGTGTCATATTTTGTGCTTCAAAATGCACCACACGTTTTCAGTGGGACAGGTCTGGACAGACAGGACAGTCTAGATCTGAACTCTGTTCATACGAAGACTCGCTGGTGTAACACGGCACAATGTGGTTTGACTTTGTCTCGCTGAAATAAGCAGGACGTCCCTGAAAAAGACGTTGCTTGGATGGAAGTGTATGTGTCCAAAACCTGAATGTACCTTTGAGCATCGATGGAGCCTCCACAGATGTTCCCCATGGACACAACCCCCCCCCCCCAGACCCCAGCACTAACACCCCCCAGACCATCACAGAGGCACTAACACCCCCCCCCCCCTCCAGACCATGGACCCCCCCCCGCCCCCAGACCCTCACAGTTATTTTTGAACTTTGTGCTGATCCAGATGTTCATGTCATGTGACACATCCATAGTTTCCAAAAACAATTTGAAATGTGGACTGGTCTGACCACAGGTCACTTTCCTCTTCGTGTCCGTCTCAGATGAAGCTCGAGCTCAGAAAAGCCGCTGGTGTTTCTGGGAGTTGTTGATATTTGTCTTTCTCTTTTCATGGTACAGTTTTAACTTGGAGATGTGGAGATGGACTGTGTGAACTGAAGTGTCCTGAGCCCATGTGGGAATGTCCTTTACACATTCATGTGTGTTTAATACAGTAGTGCCTGAGGGGTCAAAGGTCACGGTCATTCAGTGTTGGTTTTGCCGCTCACGTGTAGAGATTTCTCCAGATTCTCTGAATCTTTTGATGATATTATGAACTGTAGATGATGAAATCCCTAAATTCCTTGCAGTTGTTCATTGAGATAGTTTGTTCTCAGACTGTGGGACTATTTGCTGATGCAGTTGTTCAAAGTGGTGACCCTCGCCCCATCGTGAATGACCCTTTGGGGATGCTCCTTTTATACCCGATCATGACACTCACCTGTTTCCAATGAACACGTTCACCTGTGGAATGTTCCAAAAAGGTGGATTTTAAGAATTCCTCAGTGTTCTCATTCTTTTGTTGCCCCTGTCCCAGATTTAGTGGAATCTGTTGCAGACATCAAATTGAAAATGAAAAAACAATAAAGATTATGAGTTTGAACATTAAATATCATGTCTTTGTTTATCCAGTTCAATACAGGTGGAAAAGGATTTTTAAATCATTGTATTTTGTTTTTTTAAGTTTTATGTTTTTTACGCACAGACTGTGACACACCTGAGAACTATGAGCTTGTAAAATACTTCAAGGCACAATTAGCCGACTTCATTTACAGATTTTTTTATTGGAAGAGAATTATTAACTCCTGCTCGAGCCGGTTCATTCTTATGTGTCATTGGGCAAGACACTTCCTCACGTGTGTGAATGTGCGGGTATGACTGTGATCTGAGGACATGTCAAGAGAATGTCATTAATACTATGACTATTAGACCTGGTTTAGTTCTGGTTTAGTCCTGGTTTAGTCCTGGTTTAGTCCTGGTTTAGTCCTGGTTTAGTCCTGGTTTAGTCCTGGTTCAGTCCTGGTTTAGTCCTGGTTCAGTCCTGGTTTAGTCCTGGTTTAGTCCTGGTTCAGTCCTGGTTTAGTCCTGGTTCAGTCCTGGTTTAGTCCTGGTTTAGTCCTGGTTTAGTCCTGTACACAGACACTAGGGGTTAAGTGTCTTGCCCAAAGACACAATGACACATTCATCTGTGGGAGAATCACACCTCCAACCTGTGGGTCTGTGGATCTGACGCTCAACCAATGTTTATGTCGAGAGTGGGATTTGAACCAGGACTGAACCAGGACTAAACCAGGACTAAACCAGGACTGAACCAGGACACAGTAGTAGTGTGAGTCGTATTGACCTCTGTGACCTCAGGTGAGGTCCAGTTACATGAGTTATGTAATGACCTCTGTAATTAGGACATGTTTATTATCATTATGTCACTTTGGCGTTTCCGTGCGTCCAGTTTAAGACTCACTCTTCTTCTACTGTTAGAACATTACAACACTGGTCACGTGACTTTCTCAGAATGGAGTAATACAGAGTTCATCTGAGGTGAGCCTTTATATAAATACGGAAATAAAGACACAGAGCGTGTTCTACTTGTACCGCTGCCAGCTGCTCAGGCCACGCCCAAACGCCGATAGTAACCTCCGCCGCTCTCCACAACACAAAGAGCCAGTGACTCCTCGCTCAGTGTTTATACAAGATTCGTTCCACTGTTTGTCCAACGCCGTGACTCCTCCAGTGCGTTGTCACGCAGCACGAAAAGACGCGCTCCCCGTTACACAACACGGAACTGGATTATTCCACTGATTTATCCATTTTACTCCATTTTATAGAGAATCACGCCATTTTCTGATCTGTTCTAATGTCGTTTCCTCCTCACACACAGACCTGGAGTTGTGTTTTGTTTCATTCTCACATTCATAACACACAAACCATGACTGGGCTTGCGTCTCCACTGATCTGACCTGTAACTCAGCCTCTTGGTGTCACCTGTTTTATCGTTGGACATGGAGATGTTTTGTTTGTGTTTTATTATTACTCTGAACTCAAGTCCTCAGATGTGTCTGTTTTGTGGATGTTTTTGAGTGTTTTGTCAGTGTTTTCTGTGTGTTTTATGTGTTTTGTTTTGTGAGTTTTTGTGTGTGTTTTGTCAGTGTTTTCTATGTTTTGTGTTTGTTTTGTTGATGTTGCATGTTTGTTTTTTCCATGTGTTTTCTGTGTTTCGTGAACGTGTTGTGTGTGTTTTGTAGATGTTGTGTGTGTTTTTCTGTGTGTTTTGTGTGTGTTTTGTAGATGTTGTGTGTGTTTTTTGTGTGTGTTTTGTGTGTGTTTTGCAGAGTTGAATTGAAGTTCACACCTCACCCTAAAACATCACCATCGCACAAACTGGTTGTGTGACTTGTGTGGATTATTTGCATGTTGTATTTCTGACTTAATTTCTGAACTGGAACTTTGACTTCAGGGACAAACACAACAAACACACAAACATACAACATACATATATACACACACCTACATATGTGTGTAAAATAAATACAATTAAGACATTATGATGATAAATATATGTGTGTGTGTGTGTGTGTGTGTGTGTGTACCAAACGTGCAGTACAAATACACTTTGTATATAAAGTCTGTGTGTGTAAAGTGTGTGTAAAGTGTGTGTAAAGTGTGTGTAAAGTGTGTGTAAAGTGTGTGTAAAGTGTGTGTAAAGTGTGTGTAAAGTCTGGACTGAGGGCGTCCACTGCACCTGCTCCTGTTCAGGACAACTGTCTGTGTTTTGTCTCTTAAAAGCACAAATCTGAATGTCATGATTTTACAGAGAGAGGATTCTGATCAAACTAAACCAGGACTAAACCAGGACTAGACCAGGACTAAACCAGGACTAAACCAGGACTAAACCAGGACTAAACCAGGACTAGACCAGGACTAAACCAGGACTAGACCAGGACTAGACCAGGACTAAACCAGGACTAAACCAGGACTAAACCAGGACTAGACCAGGACTAGACCAGGACTAAACCAGGACTAAACCAGGACTAAACCAGGACTAAACCAGGACTAGACCAGGACTAAACCAGGACTAAACCAGGACTAGACCAGGACTAAACCAGGACTAAACCAGGACTAGACCAGGACTAAACCAGGACTAAACCAGGACTAAACCAGGACTAAACCAGGTCTAAACCAGGACTAAACCAGGACTAAACCAGGACTAAACCAGGTCTAAACCAGGACTAAACCAGGACTAAACCAGGACTAAACCAGGTCTAAATAGTAGTATTAATCGTACTCACCCAAACTAACCTCAGATCACAGTCGTGTTGACACATTCACAGGTGGGGGAAGTGTCTTGCCCAAGGACACAACAGTACTGTTTTCCTTGCCAAGGAGTCTCTAAGGACAGGGGGCGCTCTGGGACACTCTCTTTCCCTCTCTCTCCCCTTTCTGTCTCTATCCCTCTCTCTTTCCTTCCCTCTTTCCCTTCCTCTCTCTATACCTCTCTCTCTTTCCCTTCCCCCCTCTTTCTATCTCTCTCATTCTTTCCCTTCCTTTCTCTTTACCCTCTCTCCCTCTCTTTTTCCCTCCCTCTCTCTCCCCTCTCTCTCCCTCTCCCTCCCTCTCTCCATCCCTCTCTTTTTCTCATACATTCATGTGAGTCATGGCTGTACATGATTGGACCACATTTCCCAGGATGCACCTGGTGTGGTGTCAGACGACAGCTGCTCCGTCACAGACTCTGACTCAGAGTTGAACCAGGGACATTGTTCTGACTCTGATCCGTCGTCACGTTTATATTTGAGCCCAGAGCAGGTACAAATGTGTAGCGCCCCCTGGGGACGGCGACGCGCGTGAGAACGACAACACTTGAACTAAAATCACAGCAGCAGCGTCGCCTCTGAGATGAACGAGAGAATTATTTAACCAACACAAACAGACAAATGAGTACTAGCACTAAAAATACTAGTACTTTTAAAAATACTAGTTAAACTGCAGTATCTGTGTTTCAGGTTGGTACTTTAATAACAGATCAGCCTCAGATCTGAGTCAACAAAACAAATATTTCCTCCTGGAATCTCAGACTCAACCTCCTCCAAAGAACAACGTGCTCTGAGGAGAAAAACGAGAGAAAGAGAGAGGGGAGGGAGGAGAACTTTACCGAGTACTGAGGAGAGAGAGGGGGAGCACAGTGAGGACGAGAGGAGAGAGATGGAGAGAAAGAGGAAGGCAGAGGGGGAGAAAGACAGGATGGAGAGAAAGGAGGAGGAGAGAGAGGAGGACAAAGAGGAAGGGGTGAATGGAGAAAGAGAGAATGAGGGAGATAGAAAGAGAGGATGAGGAGAGAGAGGGAGATAGTGAGAGTGACCTCACCTGAACCTCTCTGACGCCATGACAGTGAAACACAAACTGAACCAGGACTAGACCAGGACTAGACCAGGACTAAACCAGGACTAAACCAGGACTAAACCAGGACTAGACCAGGACTAAACCAGGACTAAACCAGGACCAGAAGCTACAGGCTAAAGGTTAAAGGCTAAAGGTCAAATGCTAATGGTCTGTGCTAGTTCTGGAGCGCTGCCATGTGCGAGGGAGCCTGAATGTAAAGAGCCAAACTCCAAACAGAGCCACAATCTGAGCCACAATCTGAGCCACAATCTGAGCCACAATCTGAGCCACAATCTGAGCCACAATCTGAGCCACAATCTGAGCCACAATCTGAGCCACAATCTGAGCCAGTTCTTTCTCTCAAATCAGTAACAAAAGTATCCAAGATATGAAGGAGTACTCGAGTACTTTTACTCAGGTACATTTACTCAAGTACATTTACAAGGACTAAACCTGGACTAAACAAAGACTAAGCCAAGAGTGTGTGTGTGTGTGTGTGTGTGTGTGTTTGTCTGTGTGTGTGTTTGTTTGTGTGTGTGTGTGTGTGTATTAGTCTGTGTGTGTTATTCTTGTGACACACACTTCAGTATAAACAGATTCAGGAAAGACTCATTTATGTCAGTGAGACTTTTTTAGTTTGAACAATGAGGATCAATTAGTATCTGGTCTAGTCCTGGTCTAGTCCTGGTCTAGTCCTGGTCTAGTCCTGGTTTAGTCCTGGTTTAGTCCTGGTCTAGTCCTGGTTTAGTCCTGGTTTAGTCCTGGTTTAGTCCTGGTTCAGTCCTGGTTCAGTCCTGGTTCAGTCCTGATCTAGTCCTGGTTTAGTCCTGGTTTAGTCCTGGTCTAGTCCTGGTTTAGTCCTGGTTTAGTCCTTGTCTAGTCCTGGTCTAGTCCTGGTTTAGTCCTGGTTTAGTCCTGGTTCAGTCCTGGTTCAGTCCTGGTTCAGTCCTGATCTAGTCCTGGTTTAGTCCTGGTCTAGTCCTGGTTTAGTCCTGGTTTAGTCCTGGTTTAGTCCTGGTTTAGTTCTGGTTTAGTCCTTGTCTAGTCCTGATCTAGTCCTGGTTTAGTCCTGGTCTAGTCCTGGTTTAGTCCTGGTTTAGTCCTGGTTTAGTCCTGGTTTAGTTCTGGTTTAGTCCTGGTCTAGTCCTGGTTTAGTCCTGGTTTAGTCCTGGTTTAGTCCTGGTTTAGTCCTGGTTTAGTCCTTGTCTAGTCCTGGTCTAGTCCTGGTTTAGTCCTGGTTTAGTTCTGGTTCAGTCCTGGTTCAGTCCTGATCTAGTCCTGGTTTAGTCCTGGTTTAGTCCTGGTCTAGTCCTGGTTTAGTCCTGGTTTAGTCCTTGTCTAGTCCTGGTTTAGTCCTGGTTTAGTCCTGGTTTAGTCCTGGTTTAGTCCTGGTTTAGTCCTGGTTTAACATACTCAGTAAAGATTACTTTCTGTCAATGTGACCTTTTAGTATCGATACCTGTGATAAACAAGTATCTAGTTTCGATTCTAGTTTTAGCATCTGGTTTTCAGTATTTTTGACGACTGTATCTGCTGCTGTTAAAATGAATTTTAAAGTACGATGTAATCAACACGGAAAACTGTGTCCCATCTGAGACTATGACATCATCAGACCAAAACAGTCAGTGGTGCTAATATTTACAGCTAATGTTCTGGGGAAGTTTTGCTCTGATCAAATCAAATATTTACTCTTTAGAAAACATTTTTGCAGCATTTTTCCCAGAGGACGCGTGTAGCATGTATAATGCAGCAATATGAAAAATGAAATGGGCTAGTATCAGAAGATGTAGGTTCGCTCGGAGGAAGATGGTGTGTTAAATGAAAACCAGACTCAGATGTGCAAGTTGAGCTCAGCTGTGATTATTTACAGAAGTGCCATCGACAAAGACATTATGTACAATAATTTACAAGGTGTGTGATGTAAAACAAAAATAAAATGGGTCCAATGTATTTATAGAGTTGTTTAGGTCAGGGGCGCAAGCAGTATTGTTCATAAATCCACGTTGCTGTGAAAGAAGAGTTCATAGATCCACTTAGGCGCACAAAGAGTTCAGATCGTCAAGTTTGGTGAACCTGGGTTTCAGTCTGTGCAAAACTCGCAAAGTTCAAACAATCCACCAGCGGAGGTTGTTAGTGTGCGTGTGTGCAAGTGGGTGTGTGTGGGTGTGGCTGCAGCGCCTCCTACCGCACCGGCGGACGGGCGCACTCAATATGTCCAGGCTCGGGGCCTTCTAGCTCGCCATCCAATACTGGAACCTGGCCAGTTCCGCTTAATAGTCATTCTCAGCACATCGTCATACAGCAGGAGGCATCTGCAGCAGCTCAGACACTCCCGAGACCCACAACACTCGCGAGCCGTGGTGTGGCGCCCCATTTAAAGAGACAGTGCACCAAGGCCAAGGGGAGCGGAAAAACACCCGGGTTACACCCTCCCCCCTTTAAATCATGCTCGTCCCCGTTGCATGGGAACTACAGACTTTACTTTCAGAGTATAGAGTCTGCTGCAGGTACATGACTAAGCGCCTCAGCATAAACGTTAGATAAACTATGAAAAAGGGTTTGAACGACTGATATAAGCGGGTTCCCTAATGCTGAATACTGGAGACGTTGAGGCGGCTGGCGATGACGACTTGAACGCCTAGGTCCTACATCGCCCTCTGATGACTCAGATTGGACCGTCTCAGGGGTCCCAATTTCCACAGGCACTTCAGCATCAGGTGGATGTTTATCAGGTACATTGGTGAGTATTCCTTCTTCTTCAGGTAAGTTGGCAGGTTCAGGTAGGTTTACATCTCCAACTGCTAACTCAGGGCCCTCGGGTTCACGGCAGCTTGGGGATGGATCTTCAATGGTGGCTGACTGGGCTCCTTCACTTTCAGGTAAGGTGTCACCAGTAGAAGTAACAGTTGTTAGACTTTCAGGAGAACTAGTCTCTGGCATTTGTTCAGGTTCACTGGCTCTTTCCACACTGAATGTCATCGGGAGTCGAGGAGAACACTCCAGGACGACAGACTCTGCATCTTCTTCCTCCCCATCCAGAAGAGTTGGATCAGCAAGGTTGGCTTGTCGACTCTGGCTACGGGTATGCGGACGGCGAACAGGAGCAGGTTCTGTGGCGTCAATGCAGGTTGGCAGAAACCCACACGGCAAAAGAAGGTCACGGTGCAGTGTACGGGTAGGTCCATCCCTAGTCTCTGGTCTTACTACATAGACTGGGAGATCTCCGGCACGTTGCACCACAACATAGACATCCTGTTCCCACTTGTCTTCCAATTTGTGTTTTCCCCTGATCCTGACATTCCGGACGAGGACACGGTCACCGACCGATAAGCTTGCAGGTTTTACATGCTGATCAAACCGTTTTTTGTTCTTTAGACCGGATTTCTGGGCATTCTTGGAGGCCAGCTTGTAACTCTCTTGAAGGCGATCTTTTAGGCTCTTCACATACTGGGAGTGTGAGGAAGTTAATGGTTCTCGCACCGGCAAGCCAAATGCCAAGTCAACGGGAAGTCGGGGCGATCGACCAAACAGGAGCTCATATGGTGTGAACCCCGTGACCTCGTTTCTCGTGCAATTATAGGCGTGCACGAGCGGCTTGACATAATCCTTCCACTTTGACTTCTGTTTGTTCTCAAGCGTTCCCAGCATGCCTAAAAGAGTTCGATTGAAGCGCTCGACAGGGTTTCCCCTGGGATGGTATGGAGTTGTACGGGTTTTCTGGATCCCAGCCACCTCACAGAGCTCTTTGATTAATCTTGATTCAAAATCTGGCCCTTGATCAGAATGCAAGCGTTCAGGGATGCCGTAATAGACCATAAAATCAGTCCATAAACACTTGGCCACAGTCTTTGCTTTCTGGTTAGTGGTTGGAATAGCAACAGCAAATTTTGTAAAGTGGTCTGTTAGTACTAGGATGTCTTTTGTATTGCTACTATCCGGCTCCAATGATAGAAAATCCATACATAGTAGCTCCAATGGACGTGTAGTTTGAATGTTCACTAAAGGAGCGGCTCTTTCAGGTGGAGTTTTACGGCGTACACACCGGCCACAGGTCTTGATGCAGTTGTCCACATCGGCTGCCATCTTCGGCCAGAAGAATCGCTGCCGCACCAGGTCGAGCGTCCGCTCTATGCCCATATGCCCCATATCATTGTGGAGACTCTTCAGGACCGTAGAACGCAAGACTGGAGGCAAAACGAGCTGAAGAACAACTTTATCTTGTTCCTGTCTCCTCCTGTAGAGGACTCCATCCTCCAGCTCCAACCGACTCAACTCTCGTAGCAACAAGGGAAGCTCAGGAAGTTCTTCTCGAAGAGTGGGAGGAATCTTTTCTCCGGTCTTAAGGTGGTAGATTACTTCCCGAAGCGCAGGATCGGCACTCTGTTCTTCCCTCAGCTCATTGTGTGTCAAAGAGGGAAGTACAGGTAAGCCGTGCATCTCTTCTTCAGCAAAACCTGCTGGAATGGCTTCAGCAGAGACTGTCAGAGTCTCAACCAGAGTGACGTCGGACTTAAGGGACTCGGACTTTTGGGACGCCCTTATGAGACTGCTCTGACAGATGGCATTGACAATATCAGGAGCAATCTCTGCAGCCTCACTTGAATTGGACAGTTGTTCTGCAAGGTGGTGAATAGCATCCCACTCTTGTCTTGAGTGGAGGTCATCAGGAACTTCGGCATGGCAACGTCTAGACAGAGCATCAGCATCATAATTGTGTTTGCCTGCTCGATATTGCATTTTGAATGAGTATGTGGACAATGCAGCTAGCCATCGATGGCTGGTGGCGTCGAGCTTTGCAGATGTAAGAACATAAGTGAGAGGATTGTTGTCCGTGACGACGGTGAAGGTTGCTCCATAGAGGTAGTCATGGAACTTTTCCGTAACACTCCATTTTAAAGCGAGGAACTCGAGTTTGTGAGCGGGATATCGAGACTCACTTTGCGACAAGCCTCTACTTGCATAGGCAATAACTCGGAGCTGACCATCTTGTTCTTGATAGAGGACGGCTCCCAACCCGGTTGTGCTGGCATCCGTGTGCAGGATGTAAGGCAACTGTGGATTAGCAAACCCCAGCACGGGAGCAGATGTTAGCTTCTCAATCACGATGTTAAAAGCAGCGGAACACTCTGAAGTCCACTTCTCTCCAAAAGACTGCTTCGGGTCCGGATACTTCACCGCAGGATTTTTGTTTTTGGCGGACCGGCGGACTGGTGCATAGCCACGAGTAAGGGTGTTTAGTGGTTTTACTATTTTAGCATAATCTTTGATGAACCTCCGATAGTATCCTGCGAAACCAAGGAAGGACCGCAACTCCTTGAGGTTTCGGGGAACTGGCCAGGATTTGAGTGAGGATATCTTCTCGGGGTCAGTTTCAACACCCTTCTCAGACACCACATGACCGAGGTAACGCACACTGGTCTGCAAGAATTTACATTTCTCGGGTGACAACTTTAATCCAAAATCCTTGAGACGGTTGAGAACTCGCAGTAGCCGCTTTTCATGTTCCTCTAAGGTGTCAGAGAAGATGATTAAATCGTCGAGGAACACAAGGACTTCTTTGAGATTTAAATCTCCCATACACTTCTCCATGAGTCTCTGGAAGGTACTGGGGGCATTCGTTACCCCCTGCGGCATTCGATTCCACTCCCAGAAACCCAGCGGGGTAACAAAGGCGGTTTTAGTCTTGTCTTCTTCGTCCATTTGGATCTGGTAATACCCTGACTTCAGATCTAAAACTGTAAACCATTTGGAGCCAGTTAGAGCAGAAAAGGACTCCTCAAGGTGCGGAAGGGCATAAGCGTCTTTCACCGTTTGTAAATTCAGCTTCCGATAATCAATGCAGAGCCTCACATCTCCATTCCGCTTACGGACCACCACGATCGGGGAAGCAAAGGGTGACTCTGACTCCCGGATAACACCAGCTTCGAGCAGGTCTCGCAGATGGCTTCGAACAGCTTCAATGTCACGAGGATGGATTGGCCTGGGTCGTTGCTTGAAAGGTGTTTCATCGTGGAGCTTGATGCTATGCCTTACTTGGTCCGTACAGCCAAAATCCAGATCATGGAGAGAAAACACTTCAGGCATCTGGTTGAGCTTAGCTGTTATTCGCCCTTTCCAGTCAGCTGGGATTGGGGAATTGCCAAAATTGAAGTCTAAAGTGTTGCTCTGGGATTTTGTTTGAGTTGACATGTGGGTTACAGTTTGCTGGGTAAGTATGGTCGGAGAGGTGGCAATGTCTGCGATGACACTCATAGGGGGAATGATAGCATTGTGGTCAGACTCATTCCGGATGACAACTGGGACCTTGTATGGGGCACGGGTTGGGAGCGTAATAAGGCAACTTTGAACACACAGTCCACCAGGTAGCGATGAGGTGGGGTGCTCAATCACGGCCCACTGGCCTGCAGATGGAATGTCTATCTTGGCAAAGCCCTCCAAAACGATAGTTTGACCAACGGAGACTAAAATTGGAGTCTGGCTCTGCAACCTCACAGCTCCGACACAACCCACTTGGCTCTGCTGATGGTTCAGTTGCAGGAGCTTCAAGACTGCACAGTAGCCTTGGGCAGCTGGCTGGAAGTCGGGAACATCACTGGCGAGATACTGCTCGTATAGTAATTCTAGTGTGTTCATGCCGATCAAAACTGGCGAAGGACAATCAGAATGGGCATCCGGCACAACCAGAGCTAGGGTTGGAATGTTGAACTCTGCTCCAAGAAAATCTTTAGGAAATGTGATCATCATTTCGACGTAGCCCAGGTACGGCACTGCCTGACCGGCTGCCCCCTCCACCTGAAGTAAGTTATAAAGTGGCTTAACTGGTTGTTCACTAAGGATCTGATTATAAAATGAGACTGGAACTGTAGTCACCTGTGAGCCCGTATCCAGGAGACAATGGTGACTTTGTCCTGCAACATGGATGACGGAGGAGCACTTTGAGCCCACCAGTCCTTTTGGAAGACGGATAGGAGTCTTCTTCTTGGACTGTAACGCCTCAGCACACTTAACGGTCGTCGTCTTCTCTTTCTTGGGACGGATTTGATCCCCCTTGGCTCCTGTCTGCCCCACAACAGGAACCGGACTTAGTTTAAATGGCTGGTGGAGGGGTTTTGTTTTCTGGCAAACTGTTTCCTCTTATGAGCAACGAGAGCGGAATTTGGCTCATTTTCACATTGAGGCCGGATATGTCCATCTTCGCCACACCGGAAGCAGTAACGAGGCTTTGGCTGGGGGAAGGCAGGTCGACGTGATGGCTGGACAGTGACTTTCCCTTTGACTTGCTTACTGCATGGCGAAGGCTTGAAGGCAGCATTTGGCTGGCTAGATGTTAACTTTGCAAGCTGGCGCTGGACATCAGCTAGTTGAGCGGCCAGTTGCTGAGTAAAGTTGGTCAATGCAGCAACAGTGTCTCCACCTTCAGCGTCAGGACGAGTCAGCTGTGCGTGGGCGGTGGCTTTCTGGCGTGCAGGCCCAAGATGTTGCTTCATCCGCACAGTTTTAGCAGCTTCCCGATCCTCCTCTGTGCGTAACAGGAGTAGCAACTGTGCGAAAGGAGGTGGTTGAGTCTTCTTCTGCTTAAGCTGGAGCTCAGCTATCAGGGCGTTATCCCAGCATCCTCGACAGAACTGGTTTAACAAATGTCGGTTTATATCAGACTCGATGACTCCTCCCCTCTTCAGAGCAGAGTTCAGGGCAACCTGGAGCCGTTGGAGATAAGCGGAAGCCTTCTCACCAGCATCCTGAACCGTGTCCATGAACTTCGCAAACAGTTCGTCTCCGTCCTGAACAGTTCCGTATGCAGAATCAAGAGTATCCAAATACTCTGCAGGCATTGTATCAAACCTCAGGTGCTTCACCACATCTGCTGCAGGAGGAAGAAGACTCTCCACTATCCTCCTGGAGCGCTGGAGATCTGACACAGATGGATCGCTCATCATCAGGTCCACGCCTGTCCTCCAGGTCTCATAGTCAGACTCATGGTTAGGTCTGGGCAGTCGTCCTGAGAATGCTCTGAGCCGCTGATATACTACTCCCTCCTCGTTCTTCATAATGTGTTCCACCACATATCGCTGGATCCCCGGCGGATTTATATCGCTACTGGAAAGTTTGAGCTTAGGCCCAGATGCAGATGGCTCCGTCTCTGGTGGCAGTGCATTGGGCTCTGCATTGGCCCGTTCTTCTTCACCTGGAGCAGTCGGATGAAGATCTGCGATGAACAGTCCAATCTGAGTCATCATTGATTTAAGAACTTCGGTATAATCGACACCGGAGAGTTTAAAATCACAAATAACAACAGGCACAATGTACATTAAACACAGCCCAATTCCTCCTGGCTAGCTCGCCACTTTTATGTAGCATGTATAATGCAGCAATATGAAAAATGAAATGGGCTAGTATCAGAAGATGTAGGTTCGCTCGGAGGAAGATGGTGTGTTAAATGAAAACCAGACTCAGATGTGCAAGTTGAGCTCAGCTGTGATTATTTACAGAAGTGCCATCGACAAAGACATTATGTACAATAATTTACAAGGTGTGTGATGTAAAACAAAAATAAAATGGGTCCAATGTATTTATAGAGTTGTTTAGGTCAGGGGCGCAAGCAGTATTGTTCATAAATCCACGTTGCTGTGAAAGAAGAGTTCATAGATCCACTTAGGCGCACAAAGAGTTCAGATCGTCAAGTTTGGTGAACCTGGGTTTCAGTCTGTGCAAAACTCGCAAAGTTCAAACAATCCACCAGCGGAGGTTGTTAGTGTGCGTGTGTGCAAGTGGGTGTGTGTGGGTGTGGCTGCAGCGCCTCCTACCGCACCGGCGGACGGGCGCACTCAATATGTCCAGGCTCGGGGCCTTCTAGCTCGCCATCCAATACTGGAACCTGGCCAGTTCCGCTTAATAGTCATTCTCAGCACATCGTCATACAGCAGGAGGCATCTGCAGCAGCTCAGACACTCCCGAGACCCACAACACTCGCGAGCCGTGGTGTGGCGCCCCATTTAAAGAGACAGTGCACCAAGGCCAAGGGGAGCGGAAAAACACCCGGGTTACACGCGGGCGCTCCCCCGTGAGGACCTCGTCCCCGTGAGGACCTCGTCCCCGTGAGGACCTCGTCCCCGTGAGGACCTCGTCCCCGCTCGGGTTTGTTTGTGCAGGGGTCAGAGGAGGTGACCGGACCGGCGCGTTTGTGATGACACTCCAACGAGCCGCTAGCAACAAAACGGACATCAACGTCAACAACTAAACAAGCAGGAAACAACAAGGGAATTATCCTGGGTCATGTCCCCGGGTCCTGGCTGGGACAGAAGCTGAGCGGTCCAAAAAGCTCTTAAACCAAGAGGAGACAGAGAGGACGACAACAACGACAACAACAACAACAACAAACAGGGGGGGCTGCCCAGCTGAGAGAGCAATTCTACAACAGGACGCTGTGTTTATGTCATTCCTCTGTTAAAGGCTGAATCAGGTTTATTGTGTTTGAGCCTGAGATTCACACAAACTGTAGATAAATGGACATCGCTAACGTGCTAGCTCCTCCATCGACTCAGCAGCGCCCCCTCTCTGTCTCTGCTGCTTCAGACTCATTCTGGTCTTAAATGTTCGTATTAACCCTCTACATGATCCTGGGGTTTTTATTTCACTATTGTGTCTGTAAATCAAGATCTGAACATTAATAACAGACAAATCAGGTCCTTCTTCCCCGAGGTCGCTCCTGTTAGCGTTAGCAACAGGTTTGATTGACAGCGTCAGATTGGCTCTTTGGTTGCTTTGATACTCATGGTCGGAATTTCAAACATGTTATTAGTCGCTGTAACCGCTCCGGCCTCGATGAGCTTCATTTGGAGTCGAACGCTGTGGGTGACGTCACACTCACCCACGAAACAAACCTCTTCAGCCCTTTACGAGATGTGAGTGCGTGAGGTCACATGGGAGTGATTGACAGGTGGATCAGCCAATCAGTAAAATGCATGGTCGTCCGTATCAAAACAAACATGGCCGCTTACGAGAGAAAAAGAGAAAAACATGAGAAAAGCACTAAACTCTTCATCTGAAGGAGTTTTGATTTTGTTCAAAATGGTGGTGACCAATGAGCTGCTTAGTTTCACATGTGTCACTGAAATAAACAAATCTGATTGGACGGCTGCGTTTGGTTCTGGCTCAAGGTGCGATGGAGTAAATAAACAAAATAAATCGAGTAATTAAACAAAATAAAAATAAATAAAAGTAAATAAACAAAAATAGTAAATATTTGTAAAAGTTTTTTATTTATTTTAAAAAGTAAATAAATAAAAAAGTAAATAAACTAATAACGTTTTTAAAAAGTAAATCTATTAAAAAAAAGGTTTTAAAAAGTAAATAAACAAAAAAGTATATACTTTTTAAAAAAGTAAATAAACAAAATAACTGAAGTAAATAAACTGAAATAAACAGATCTGATTGGACGGCTGTGTTTGGTTCTGGCCTGAGGTGGAGGCCGTGGAACCAGACTGTTATATTCAAACAAAACCAACAACGTACAGAACGGACGTGCAGCGTTCACGCTCTAGAACATGTCACTCAACATATTCAGCTCATTCTAGAAGTTTCCGCTGGCGCCGCCATCGTCACTCGATTGTACAAATGAACATGTGTCATATTTCTGCAGCAAAACTTTTCCCAAATTCTCCTTTTAACCGGAAATACCACCACAAAGACTCGATGTTTTAGTCGCATTTACGGCAAAAATGGGCGAGGCCGAATAAGGTCAATAGTGTCTTATAGATGTTAGCATTAGCACGGAAAAACTGCAAATTGTGAATAATCAAAAGGGTTTTGGCTTGTACCAAGTCATCGAACCATGTCAACATCGAAACAATATCGAAACACGTCAGAACAACATCCAAACGATATCAAACCGTCTAAACAACATCGTTCAAAATATGTTGTCCAAAGCTCCGCCCACAAGCTGAACTATGCCCCATCTGGCCATTTCCCAACACAATACACTACAACTTCTCAAACCTGGTGTGATGTGCAGGAGTTTCATTGGTGAGATGCAGCTGATTGTGATAGTGCTCTGAAGGGGGAGGGACTTAGCACGGAGAGCAAGAACAAAACTGAAACTTCACAAACATGTTGCAGTGTAGCATTTTCAAAAGACTAAAAGTGAAAATGGGGATCTGTGTGACCTTTTATTTATATTTATATTTCTAAACACCTCCCCTTTAATACGGAGACAGATGAGACACACGACACGACGCTGAAACAGATCAGACTAAATGTAACCTGAACTCTTTTTTTGCAGTGCGCACAGCTAACACAAGCTCACACCGCCGTTTTGTTTCTAAGCTACGTAGCGCTGTAGCTAGCCGTGGGATGTGAGCGTCCGACGGAACATGTGAACGGACGACATGTGTCCAAACGGCGAGGCACCTGCGGAGCCGTGTCCCTGCCTTCACATTAACGGCCTTTGTCTTCGCTGTAATGGGGAAATCATTTAGCCGAGCGAGGGAACAAAGCCAGAGGTGAGGCGAGGACACGGAGAGAGAAAGAGAGGGCAGCGGAGGACAGGAACGCAAAAAAAACAAAAAGACAAGAGCTTAAAAAGAGATGAAATGGAGGAGCCAGAAGAGGAGGAGGAGGTGAGGGGGGGGACAGGTGGTGCCGTGGAGACTTTAGCTCGGTTTGGAAACGCGTGCGGTTCGTCCAGACTCACACAGATTTGAAATGAAACAAAATATTTACTCAAGTCTGACGTGTTCTGCAAAACACGAGCTGAAAAGAGGCTGCAGGTTTTATTCTGAGAGACGGATGGATCCACAGAAAACTGAAGAGTCCAACTGTAACGTCTCCTGCAGCCGGGGCCGATCACACGACTCTGAATACTGAGAATACTTTTACACAGAGTCGCGTTTTATTACAGTGAAAAAACATGAGTTATAATCACAAACACATTGATTTTGTTTGTTCCGCCGTCGCTTAAGTCTGACAAACATCACACACGCCTCGCCACAAGAGCCGTGTTCTCTCACTGACTCTGTGCAGCTCGAAGCCAAAACGAAACGATGAAATATGACCATGTGTTTCTACTCATTTATGAAAGTAACTGTAATCTGATACCTCCAAATGAAAGAGTAACTACCACAATACAGTTACTCGAGTCACAACATGAGTGTGTATTCTGAGTACTTGTATTCAGTTACTTCCTAACCCTCTGCAGTTAAAGGGAGTTGGAGTTTCTGACCCCACAGTCTCATCTGGGGGGATGACATCATCACATTCTAGACTCTGAAAACCGCAGGTTCGTGGGTTTGACTTATGGCTCCGCCCCCTGTGGTCACGGCAATTCAAATTCAAATGAAAATAATCTTTAAAATGAGGAAAGGTCCAAAACGAGACGTCACAAAGTCCTTCAGATCAGGAAGGAATCATCTCTGTGCACGACGGGTTCGGCTCGGTATCGGCTCGGTATCAGCTCGTTCCATCAGGGTTAAGTCTGATTACATTTTCACTGTAATGTAACGTCTGTGAGATTTTTATGGTCAGGGAGTGGACGGGGAGCTGCAGGTGGTTTAGGGGTCAAGGGTCAGAGGTTAGAGGGTTAGGGTCAGCCGGTGGACAGGGAGCTGCAGGTGGACGTCACTGACATGTTAAACTCTTTGCAAATGTGAGGAAAACTTCATCGGACTCTTCTGTGTTTACAAAAGTGAGTCGAGTCTTTGTGTGTCGGAGCTAATGCTAATGCTAATGCTAATGCTAGTTTCAGAGCCTAATAAGTTTTTTAAAATGCCACTGACTGAAATAATCTACACCTGAAAATAATTGGGTTGTTCTGACAACAGATTTAATTTTGTTGTTATGTTACATTTAACGTTTTAATAGAAGTTAGCATTAGCATTAGCATTAGCATTAGCACTACCATTGACACACAAAGAAGTACTATTTATTGATTTTAGCACAACTCTGCAAAAACCTCAGAGACATAACCTTACGGGGGAAATGGTCGCGCCGACTGTGCGTCTGATGGAACGAGGCGGGGACACACACAGAGACAAGTGTTTGTGTGAAATCCCAGAGTAGAGCTTTTTGGACTCTACACGGTGCACTGGCGAGGAAACCCGTCAAAAACCTCTGATTGCTGCCGATCTCTCTCTCACACACGACGTTCATACTTTAAGCTGGGCGGGTGAAGTGTCTTGCCTAAGGACACAACAAAAGTCTGCACCATCCAAGCACTGCACCATAAACCCTAAACCCTAAACCCTAAACCTTAACCTAACCCTAAACTCTAACTTAACCCCCTAACCCCAAACCCTAACCCTACCATGACCCCATAACTCTGACCCTAAATCCTAACCCCTGACCCCAACCCCACCTTAACCTTAAACTCCAAGACAAACCCTAAACCCTAACCCCTTAACCCTACCGTAGTCCCCAACCCTAAACACTAACCCTAAATCGTACCCCAACCCTAACCCAAAACTTAAACTCTAACCCCCTAACCCTACTTTAGTCATAAACCCGAATTTAACCCCTAACCCTAAACACTAACCCTACCATGACCCCATAACCCAAAACATAAACTCTGACCCTAAATCCTAACCCCTGACCCCAACCCCACCTTAGCCTTAAACTACAAAACCCTAAACTCTAACCCCTTAACCCTACTGTAGTCCCTAACTCTAAACACTAACCCTACTCTAACCGTAACCCCTAACCCTAAATCCTACTCCAACCCCAACTCTTAACCCGACCATCTGACCCTAGTCCTTACTCCTAAACCCTAACCCTAAACTCTAACCCCAACTCTTAACCCTACAAAGCCCTAAGCCCTACCCCTAAACCATAACCCTAACTGACCTACTCTAACATCCACCCTAACCCTTTCCATTACACATTCCTCCACCGCAGCAGCAAAACCCCGAGCCTCCTCATCCTCTCGCTCCCCTCCTCCTCTCCACAGCGTCGTCTCTGTTCTTTTATCGTCCTTTACGGCGATAACGGCGTCTCTAAACTCTGTGTAAACGGCGTCTTAAAGCTTCCCCCGCAGCAGATGGCTTTATAAAGGCATTTTACGCTTTTGAAACTGGCAAACACATAAAAGCTCAGACACACACGGCGCGGGTTCAAGGAGGAGGCACATTTTCGTCTGATTAAAATGCGCCGCCGTCGTCACACTCGCGTTTTTATTACTCCGCATTTGGCCTGAGACTCCGGGCGTCAGAACAACAGGAAGCAAAAGCAAAAGTCCCTCCAGCTTCTTCCCTGATTGTGAGTTTTAGTTTCTCATTAATTGCAATTAGTCTTGGCTGTTTGGCTGTCGTCTCGTCGGTTACGTGCTCCTTCACACAGCTCCATCTCGTTAGTGCGAATAAAAACGCCACGGGTTCAAGTCCCAGAGCTCACGTTTTTTTGAGTTTCTGTGAGGGATTTGCATGTTCTCCCTGTGTTTGGGTGGGATTCTTAAATGAAAACGCACAAAGCTCAACAGGTTTATCTGCAATTTAAACTCGTAACAGACGAAAGCGACTGATCTGAAGGTTGTTGGTTCGTTGAGTCGAATCCACTGACCCGCAGGTCGGCCATGCGATTCCAGCTGTTGATGTGTCCTTGAGCAAGACACTTAAAGGGCCCATATTACGCAATTTTTAATCTCTGTTCTAATGTTGTTTCCTTCTCACAAACAGACCTGGAGTTGTGTTGTTTTTTTTTCTTCTTCTCTCAAACAGAAAAAAACCCACTCTGTTCCACCTTGTGATGTCATCATGTGGTGATACAGGAAGTGCTCCACTGTGTTTTTAAACTCCACACACCTTCATTTATAGAATCATTTGGATCATTTCAGTAATTTCAGTCGTGGAATAGCCAAATCTCGACTGAACTAAAGGTAAAAGGAGCTGTTCACTTGAAAACTACCACTTGATGACATCACAAGGTGAAACAGAGCAACATTTTGATCTTTGTAGATGTAACAGACTAATAATAAAGTGCGACTCAAACATGTGTGAATGAAACAAAACACAACTCCAGGTCTGTTTTTGATGCACTAACAGCTTTACATGGATTAAAGATACAAGAGTCAGTTTGTGTGATGTAGGATTTTAAAACCCAGTAATCCAAAACCGTTAACACAAGAAAACATCGTGTGCAGCAGCTTGTTGAGCTCAGTTGGGCGTGCTCCCGGGACATTGCACAATGTCCTGGTTCAGTCCTGGTTCAGTCCTGTTTTAGTCCTGGTTTAGTCCTGGTTTAGTCCTGGTTTAGTCCACACTTCAAAGTCCTTGTCTAATCAGCCGTGTTCCTCTAAAGTACACGTTCCCATCACTCTTTGTCCTAAGCTTGTGTACTCTTGTGTACTCTTGTGTACTCTTGTGTACTCTTGTTATTTCTGTGGATTTATCTCGTATCGTCGGCTCGTTCTAATGATTTAATCCTGGGTTTTATGGGCCACACTCCTGTCCTGCTTTTGGAACGTGCCCGAAACACAAAGAGTGTCAAATATATGAAGTAAGACACGTACGTGGGATTATGTATTTATTTTATATCTTAGACTCAAATGCTCAGTGTTGACCGTTTGTGCTGCAGATCCTCGTCCTTCTGTCAGGGTCACACCTGAGCAGCCTCAGGGTCGACAGATCAGAAGAGCCGCAGTGTTCAGGGCAAAGGGTAAAAGATATTTAGCATTTTTAAAATACAGTATAAAACTTTTGAGTTGAGTCTTTTTTTGTTTGTTTGTTTTTTGTTTTACCTTATTCCCACATGTGGCATTCATAGTTTTGATTCCCCCACTGAGTTTTAAATGGAAATATACAGTGGGGCAAAAAAGTATTCATCCAGTCATCAACAGTTCAAGTTCTCCCACTTAAAAAGACGAGAGACGCCTGTAATTTTCATCATAGTTTCACTTCAACTATGAGACAGAAAGAATCCAGGAAATCACACTGTAGGATTTTTTAAAAGAATGTCATGGCCCTTTTCTTTACACGGATCAGTCGTCCTGGTCCCTTTGCAGAAAAACTGCCCCAAAGCATGATGTTTCCACCCTCCTGATTCACAGTAGGTCTGATGTTCTTTAGATGAGACTCTGCATTCTTTCTACTCCAAACACAACAAGTTGAGTTTTTACCAAAAAGTTGTATTTTGGTTTGATCTGACCATGTGACATTGTCCCAATCCTCTTCTGGATCATCCAAATGCTTCTGTCAAACTTCAGACGGGCCTGGACATGTCCCGTCTTAATCAGGGGACACGTCTGGCACTGCAGGATTTGAGTCCCTGGTGGTGTAGTGTGTTACTGATGGCCCCTTTGTTACTTTGGTCCCAGCTCTCTGCAGGTCATTCACTCGGTCGCCCCGTGTGGTTCTTGTGTCATTTTGACCCCACGGGGTCAGATCTTGGTGGAGCCCAAGGTCTTGGTCTTGTCTTCCATTTTCTAATACTTGCTCCACAGTTGATTTCCTTCTTACCTGTTGCAGATTGAGTGTTCGGGGCCTGGTGTCTACAGTTTTGTTTGTGGTTCTTTTGCTCTTTGGTCTTCAGTGCCGAGCGTTTCCCTGGTGCTGCACACATGGGGAATATTAAAATTAAAATAAGAAAACTTTGGAGCAGCTCTTGACCCAGAACATGAGCTCTGTCTGGAAACATGTTTAATGGAGCATGAAGCGCAGATGTGGGGCAGACTTTGATTAGGCCCTGGGGATCTGAAACATACAAGCGAAACACAAACGAAACACAAGCGAAACACGGGCCAAACACGCTGTTCTCATCTGGAGCCGTGATTAGAGCGTTTGTGTTTCTGAGAACACGATTAAACAAACAGCTTTTCCACAAATTTACATCGTCTTTGAACCTTTTTACATTTTTAACAAGCCACATAATCCTTAAAGAGAATGGGTATTTACTTCAATGGGGTATTAAAGAGGAGGTATTTACTTCTACGGGGGTATTAAAGAGGAGGTATTTACTTCTACGGGGTATTAAAGAGGAGGCATTTACTTCAATGGGGTATAAAAGAGGAGGTATTTACTTCTATGGGGTATTAAAGAGGAGGTATTTACTTCTACGGGGTATTAAAGAGGAGGTATTTACTTCTGTGGGGTATTAAAGAGGAGGTATTTACTTCAATGGGGTATTAAAGAGGAGGTATTTACTTCAATGGGGTATTAAAGAGGAGGTATTTACTTCTATGGGGTATTAAAGAGGAGGTATTTACTTCTACGGGGGTATTAAAGAGGAGGTATTTACTTCAATGGGGCATTAAAGAGAAGGTATTTACTTCTATGGGGTATTAAAGAGGAGGTATTTACTTCTATGGGGTATTAAAGAGGAGGTATTTACTTCTATGGGGTATTAAAGAGGAGGTATTTACTTCTGTGGGGTATTAAAGAGAAGGTACTTACTCCTACGGGGTATTAAAGAGGAGGTATTTACTTCTACGGGGTATTAAAGAGGAGGTATTTACTTCTATGGGGTATTAAAGAGGAGGTATTTACTTCTGTGGGGTATTAAAGAGAAGGTATTTACTTCTACGGGGTATTAAAGAGGAGGTATTTACTTCTACGGGGTATTAAAGAGGAGGTATTTACTTCTGTGGGGTATTAAAGAGAAGGTATTTACTTCTATGGGGTATTAAAGAGGAGGTATTTACTTCTGTGGGGTATTAAAGAGAAGGTACTTACTTCTACGGGGTATTAAAGAGGAGGTATTTACTTCTACGGGGTATTAAAGAGGAGGTATTTACTTCTATGGGGTATTAAAGAGGAGGTATTTACTTCTGTGGGGTATTAAAGAGAAGGTATTTACTTCTACGGGGTATTAAAGAGGAGGTATTTACTTCTACGGGGTATTAAAGAGGAGGTATTTACTTCTGTGGGGTATTAAAGAGAAGGTATTTACTTCTACGGGGTATTAAAGAGGAGGTATTTACTTCTACGGGGTATTAACTGTAACACATCACACATTTAGATCTCCATGTTTCCTTTTATTGTTTTTTTTAATTAATAAATTTGACTTTTGTTTCTGATGCTCTGACTCCCTCCTCCCTTTGCTCTCTGTGCTAAGTCCCTCCCCCTTCAGAGCACTAGCACAATCAGCTGCATCGCACGAATGAAACTCCTGCACATCACACCAGGTTTGTCGCGTCATAGTGCACAGTTTGTGTCATGTTTTTGTTTATTCATGGAGGATTGTTTGTGTTTGATCATGGGTGATGTCGACTTGTGGGCGGAGCTTCGTACAGACTCGTACCTCTAACTGTACAGAGGGTTTGAATAGGAGAGATCTCGAGGGCTGTACATTACGCAGTGTTTGGCCAAAGCTCTGCCTTTTACAGCATTTTTCTGAGGTAATATTTAACACAGAAGCTGCTGAGAGGGTCACATTTTTTTCACCCAATCAGGAAAATTGTTGCTAAGAATCATGGGAAAAAGCCGGACCGTCCCACGCTCTGGGGCCGGTCCAACAGTGACAAATGGTAGCTGCGATTGGCCCGTTCGAAGGAAACAAGTATGAGCCAGACATGCTGTTCTCATTTGGGGCGATAACATTTCAGTGATTTCTGATTTCGTGTTTTCTGAGTAAACGACCACAGCCGTGAAAAAAAACAACCCAGAAGTGCTCTTTATGGGGGAGTGATCTGATTGGCTGAGGGCCCTTCCAGCTCCGTGGAGGTCCCAGATTACACAGAACTGACTCCAGTGAACTTTAAGTCATGTTCTAACGCTGTTCCCTCCTCAAAAAGAGACCTGGAGTTGTTTATTTACACATGTTTGAGTCACACTTTATTATTAGTGCTCTGTTCCACCTCGTGATGTCATCAAGTGGTAGTTTTAAAGTGAACTCCTCCTTTTACCTTTAGTTCAGTCGAGATAAGTGACAACTCCAGGACTGAAATGATCCAAATGATTCTAGAAATGAAGGTGTGTGGAGTTTAAAAACACAGCAGAGCACTTCCTGTATCACCACATGATGACATCACAAGGTGGAACTGAGTGTTTTCAGTTTGAGAGAAGAACTCAGCCTAAATCTGCAGAGTTTGTGAGTTAAACGTGTGTGAATGAAACAAAAAAAACACAACTCCGGGTCTGTTTGTGACGAGGAAACAACAACAGAGGTCAGAGAGCAGTGCATTGTGGGCCGTTTAAAGAGGCACAATCTACAATTTAAAGGTACAGTACATGATTTTACTGTCTTAAAGCGGCACTAGTTCATTTTTAATAGTTTGCGGAGGCCCAAACTCATTAATATGGATGTTAACATAACATAATATGATGAACTCCAAAAAACAGTCGTCACGGGGACAATTTAAATCCCTATTGTGCTTGAGTCTCTATGGTTCTCATGTCTGTGGATCATTTTGTTTTACACATTTTAAATCACAATATTCAACTAAAACCACGAAATAAAAGAAACAAGAAAACTGTGGTGTCCAGTGGAGCTGACGGCGCCGTAAACGTCGTCACACTAAAGCGCCTCATGCTGTAGCGCCCCCTATGGACAGATGCACATCACACTAAAGCGCCTCATGCTGTAGCGCCCCCTATGGACAGATGCACATCACACTAAAGCGCCTCATGCTGTAGCGCCCCCTATGGACAGATGCACATCACACTAGAGCAGCACATTTTTATACATTTGGACCAAAATGACGACGCGACGCTGCAGAATCCTACGAGTATCAACGATTAAGAAAATAAAACTGGAGAAGGAAGAGCGGACGTCACAGGGGGCGTGTCACAGGGGGCGTGTCACAGGGGGCGTGTCACAGGGGGCGTGTCGCAGGTGGAGGTTAAACGGGGGTAAATCGACAAAATGGCGTCTGGAAAATAGTGGATTAAACATTAAACTCAAACATGAATCAGTCCACATAAAACTTCAGAGGCTCAAAGAGAAGAAACGACTGAAACACGGAGAAACGTCTCAAATCATACGTGCACTTTAACGTGTTTTCAGAGCTGGTAATGAGTGACACTAAAATACAGGCTCGTTTCACGGTTGAAAAATCCGCTTTGGGACGGGCTTGACAGAATGTTATTGTTCTGTCTTAAACACGCTACACTCTGCATGAGCTCGGAGCGGCGTGTAAACCTTTGTGTCTCTATCGCGTGTGCGGCGCCGCGGCCCCTTTAACTTTAACCGCCACATCACAGATCTGACCCGAGAACGACCCCGAGTCCCAGTGATCATGATCATGCAACACTGACGCCAACAACATCCACACAATCACACACAAACACCACACAAAAAGTACAGAATAAACTTTAAAGTCTTTCTCACCTGGTTTAGTCCTTGTTTAGTCCTGGTTTAGTCCTGGTTTATACCTGGTTTATACCTGGTTTAGTCCTGGTTTAGTCCTGGTTTAGTCCTTGTTTAGTCCTTGTTTAGTCCTGGTTTAGTCCTGGTTTATACCTGGTTTATACCTGGTTTAGTCCTGGTTTAGTCCTGGTTTAGTCCTTGTTTAGTCCTGGTTTAGACCTGGTTTAGTCCTTGTTTAGTCCTGGTTTAGTCCTGGTTTAGTCCTTGTTTAGTCCTGGTTTAGTCCTGGTTTAGTCCTTGTTTAGTCCTGGTTTAGACCTGGTTTAGTCCTTGTTTAGTCCTGGTTTAGTCCTGGTTTAGTCCTGGTTTAGTCCTGGTTTAGTCCTTGTTTAGTCCTGGTTTAGACCTGGTTTAGTCCTTGTTTAGTCCTGGTCTAGTCCTGGTTTAGTCCTGGTTTAGTCCTGGTTTAGTCCTGGTTTAGTCGTCTCAATATTTAAATTAAAACTAGTTTCACACGTCTCAGACTTTAAACTTTACTTTTATTTACTCATTTAAAACATTTAAATTTAAAATATAAACATGATGCACAGATTTATTTTGTGTCTTAAAAACATGAAAACAGTTCGGTCCAGAGTCTCTCACTGACCTTTTGCAGTGTGAACATCCTCATTACTCACCACGATGAGTTTAGAAGCACAACTCTCAGAGACCAGAGAGGACCAAAAAAGCTAGCAACAACAACAACTAGCATGCTAACAGCGCTCTTCCTCATGACCGAACAGTAAAACGCTTTATAATCAGTTGCAGAAGCACAGGAGCTGCTCAAATATATGGGAACAAATCCCGTACATGACCTTTAATTTTGCTAACGATGTGGTCTGAGTGTTTGGCAGAAAAGTGAGAACATCAAATGTACAAACATCAAAATGATTCTTCTGACATGAAGTACAGCAGTATTTCATGTACAGTGAGGCAAAAAAGTATTTATTCAGCCTCCAGTTGTTCCAGAGACGCCTGTAATTTTCATCATAGTTTCACTTCAACTATGAGACAGAATGAGGGAAAGAATCCAGGAAATCACATTGTGGGATTTTTAAAGAATTAATTGGTAAATTCTGTCCACAACCTCAAACAGTCAGACTCAAACTCCACTATGGACCAGACCAAAGAGCAAAGGAACCACAAACAAAACTGTAGACACCAGGCCCCGAACACTCAATCTGCAACAGGTAAGAGCTGGAGTCAACAAATCAACTGTGGAGCAAGTATTACAAAATGGAACAAGACCAAGACCTGGGGCTCCACCAAGATCTGACCCCGTGGGGTCAAAATGACACAAGAACAAAGAGCAAAAACCCCAGAACCACACGACCGAGTGAATGACCTGCAGAGAACTGGGACCAAAGTAACAAAGGGACCATCAGTAACACACTACACCACCAGGGACTCAAATCCTGCAGTGCCAGACGTGTCCCCTGATTAAGACGAGACATGTCCAGGCCCGTCTGAAGTTTGACAGAAGCATTTGGATGATCCAGAAGAGGATTGGGACAATGTCACATGGTCAGATCAAACCAAAATACAACTTTTTGGTACAAACTCAACTTGTCGTGTTTGGAGGAGAAAGAATGCAGAGTTTCATCCAAAGAACACCAGACCTACTGTGAATCATGAGGGTGGAAACATCATGCTCTGGGGCTGTTTTTCTGCAAAGGGACCAGGACGACTGATCCGTGTAAAGGAAAGAATGAACGGGGCCAAGTATCGTGAGAGTTTGAGTGAAAACCTCCTTCCATCAGCGAGGGAACTGAAGATGAAACGTGTCTGGGTCTTTCAGCGTGACAATGATCCAAACACACCGCCCGGGCAAAGAAGGAGTGGTTTCGTAAGAAGGATTTCAAGGTCCTGGAGTGGCCCAGTCTCCAGATCTCAACCTCATAGAAAATCTTTGGAGGGAGTTGAAAGTCCGTGTTGCCCAAAACATCACTGCTCTAGAGGAGATCTGCAGGAGGAACGGACCAAACTACAGCAACAGAGAAAACCTCTGGAGACAGAAAACGACCTGTCACTGCAACAAAGGGAATAAAACTAAGTATGAGATGAACTTCTGTTATTGACCAAATACTTATTTTACACCATCATTTGCAAATAAATTCAGACAATGTGACTCTTTCCCTCATTCTGTCTCATAGTTGAAGTGAAACTATGATGAAAATTACAGGCGTCTCGTCTTTTTAAGTGGGAGAACTTGAACAACTGGAGGCTGAATAAATACTTTTTTGCCCCACTGTATGCGATGTCTTCTATGCGTAATTAAAATGTCTAAAGTTGCAAAAATAAAGACAAAACCCTGTTGAATTGTGTGTCCAAACGGCAGCGTCGGTCCAAACGGTCGGAGATCTTCACCTCATGTAACTGCGGGTCATGTGCTTCAAAACAAGCTCCTTCGAACACATGTCTGTTCTGTGTTAATGAAGTGTGCAGAAGAATGCCTCTCGTTAACCTTTGACCCCTCTGTATGTGCAGCCTAATGAGCAGAGGCCGTTTGAACGGGACACACATACGACCGGGCCAAACGGGGACACGGCCGCGGCCATGACCCCTGGACAAATGTCCACGAACGTAACACAGGGTTTAAACTGGGCCAGGGGAAATCAGATAACCAGAGTAATCAGATAACCAGAGCAATCAGATAACCAGAGTAATCAGACAACCAGAGTAATCAGATAACCAGAGTAATCAGATAACCAGAGTAATTAGATAACATGAGTAATCAGATAACCAGAGTGATCAGATAACCAGAGTAATCAGATAACCAGAGTAGTCAGATAACCAGAGTAATCAGATAACCAGAGTAATTAGATAACATGAGTAATCAGATAACCAGAGTGATCAGATAACCAGAGTAATCAGATAACCAGAGCAATCAGATAACCGGAGTAATCAGATAACCGGAGTAATCAGACAACCAGAATAATCAGATAACCGGAGTAATTAGATAACCAGAGCAATCAGATAACCAGAGTAATCAGATAACCAGAGTAATTAGATAACCAGAGTAATCAGATAACCAGAGTAATCAGATAACCAGAGTAATTAGATAACCAGAGTAATCAGATAACCAGAGTAGTCAGATAACCAGAGTAGTCAGATAACCAGAGTAATTAGATAACCAGAGTAATCAGATAACCAGAGTAGTCAGATAACCAGAGTAGTCAGATAACCAGAGTAATCAGATAACCCAGTGCTTAGATCTGATGTTTGGTGTGTGTTCAAACCACACACTGTTTATATAAATGGACAGAGCTAACCTGCCGCCACCGCCACGTTCCAAACAGGAAGTGATCATGTGCGTACTTCCTGCTCCATCGACTCCGGCTCCAATTCACTTTCTATTGAAAAACTGTTGCTCTTTTTCGTAGTATTTGTGATTGGTGTTTTCCTCTGACTTTAGCTTTAAAGCTGAAAAAAAAGCAGAAAGTCTCTGCAAAGTTATTAAATCAAAACTATTCAAACCATGAGTCAGAGTCACACAAACGTACAAAGACTTTTTACCGTCTATTTCTCAAGTTTTTTTTTTCTTCCTATTTCTGTGTTTTACAAGAGTTATTTTTATCGCTCACACCTCACGTCAGCTCCTCAGGATTCTGCTGCTTCACTTCATTTGTCAAAATAAAACATAGTGATATTTTTATTTCACTATTGTGTCTGTTAAGCGCTCGCTCCCTCAAACCAGCGGTGCGGGGGGGAGGGGCATCAGCAGCCTCGCTCCTGATTGGCTCTTTGGTTGCTATGATACTCGCAGTCGGGTGACGTCACACTCACTTAGTCCACTTCTTTACATCCATCCATCCATGTTCTTCCTCTTCTCCCGGGTCACTCAGTCACTTCTTTACACTTTCTATAGTTTAAATCATGGATCTATAGTCAGACCTGTATAAGACACGCCCCCTCTGTCCCGGGGCGGTACTGCAGCTCCCATAGAGCGGAAGGTGTGTTCTGACAGGGCATCCGGCTTTCACAGGGGCTGATTTTGCAGGATTCTTCTCTATTTTCCACAACATTAACTTTTAAAAATGTGAAATCCTCAAAGTGTCTAAAAGTGTTAGCCTAGCCCCGCTCTGAGCCTGCGCTAGCTCCGCTCTTGCAGCTATCGCTCTGATTGGTCAGAACTGATCACATGGTGCGTGTTTCTGCTGAACTCTGTCATCTGAGGTGAATCACAGGCGACCAATGAGCTCCTTCGTTTCACATGTGTCACTGAAATAAAAGGATCTGATTGGACGATCACGTTTGACCGAGACGCAGCAGAAGACGAGGACCAGGTTGATGTCCATCTGTAGAAAACACAGAGTCTGGATCTGCCAGGCAAAGATTATCGTGTTAACACTTTAAAAACCATGAGGGGCTGTTCCTGGAGACGAGGGGCACCACTTGATGACATCAGCAGTTGGAACAGTGCGTTCTGAGCTCTTTACAAGGAGACAGACTGAATCGTTCAAACGTGTGGAGAACAAACACTCGGAGCATGTGGTTTTTCATTAGGGGACAATAAAAGTTGGTGTGAAAACTCATTCCCCAAAACACGTTTCGTTTAAACCCGATTCTGTCAGGATTTATAAAGTTCCTAGAAGTTTTTACATCAGCCATAACGTCTTTATAGTGTAGCAGAGGTTAAACCGTTTGGGAAATTGGATCGAACCCAAGACCGTCGCGTTGGGAGGTACGAGCCGTGACCACAGACCAGCGCGCTCTGGTCTGGAGGTGTTGTGTTTGGAACAGTCTGGAATGTTCCGCAGTGTGGCAAAAAAACACCTGTAATAGAATTTAACAAGTTAAAGTTTAACACCGAACTGTGGAACACTCCAGGCACCAGAAAAGTTACACAGTGCAGCTTTAATCCTTCAGACATTTGGCAGCGAGAGCAGAGCTGACATGTTGTAAAGCTTTTGTTAATTATTCCGTTATGGGACAATAAAAGTTGGTTAACAGCTTCGAACTCATTCCCCAAAACGCGTTTCGTTTAACCCAGATTCCGTCAGCCCTTATGGAGTTCCTAGAAGTTTTAACATCAGCCATAACGTCTTTACAGAGCAGAGGGCCCATCGCCATGGAGACGAGCAGAAGAGTCCATTAAACCAACGATTTTTTGGCAATAAAACACCTGCAAAAGAACAACGGAAAGTTTACGATCAACACCAAACTGGAAGCACAGACTGTGTGACGTGTGACATCACCACAGCGTCCAGCGCCAAATGAAGCTCATCGAGGCGAGATAATCTGGAGCAGAGACCGTGAGTATCATAGCAACCAAAGAGCCAATCAGGAGCGAGGATGTCGAGGGTAACGGCCACACCGCTTAGAAACGCTGTCAATCAAACCTGTTGCTAATGCTAACAGGAGCGACCTCGGGGGAAGAAGGACCTGATTTGTCTGTTATTAATGTTCGTATGTTGTTTTACTTCCTGTTTGTGACGCGGCGCAGCGGAGGCCATTCACATACACAGTCGATAGTTTCAGTCAAACTCTTTAAATCACGTTGTTTTTGCACCTTTTGTGGGCAGGAGGCAGAGCAGTAGTTGCGAAGGGTTCAGCTCAGGTCAGGTCCTCCTTGTGTCCGCTGCGCCCTCCTCATCCTGGGCTTTTATTTGCTCCACATGTGGGAGGCTCCGTCACTGACAGCGTCCCTAATTTACCAGTACGTTGGGATTAAATGTAACGCGTTAAACGGACTTACCAGGAAAAAGTGCCGCGTGAGCCCAGACTCGGAGCAGATGTGACACCAGAACACACCACAGAACCACACGGCTTATGTAAGAGCGGAGAACACAGGGGATTCTGGGTAAGGAGATGTTTCGTGGAGCTTGAGCTTCACTTCCCCCTGATGAAAGAATGAACAAAAGCTTTACAGCATGTCGTCTCTGCTCCTCCTGCCAAATATCGGAATGATTAAAGGTGCAGTGAGGAACTTTTCTGCTGCCTGGAATGTTCCACACATAGACTGTTTATATAAAAGGACAGAGCTAACCTGCTAGCGCCGCGCTACAAACAGGAAGTGGTTCCTGCTCCATCGATTCCTCGTCGTTTTGGTCTTAAATGTTCATATTAACCCTCGACATGATCCTGGGGTTTTTATTTTGAGTTTATTTTTTCCATGTTTTTCTTTTCTTTTTTTTTGTTATTTTGAGTTCTTTTTTTTAAAGTTTATTTATTTATTATTATTATTATTGTTGTTGTTGTTGTTTGGAGGGAGTTTTTTGTTTGTTTTTTTGAGTTAATTTTTTATTTTTTTTATTTTTTGTAATTTTATTTTATTTATTTTTTTACATTTTTTTGTAATTTTGAGGGTTTCTTTGTTTTTTTTTATTTACTTTGTTATTTTTTTGTTTTCTGTGTCCTCTCTCTGTCTCTGCTGCTCAGACTCATTCTGGTCTTAAATGTTCGTATTAACCCTCTACATGATCCTGGGGTTTTTATTTTACATTAATAACAGACAAATCAGGCGCCTCCTGTTAGCATTAGCAACAGGTTTGATTGATAGCGCTGCTAAGCGCCCACTCCCTGCTAAACCAGCGGTGTGGGCGGGAAGGGGCGTTACCTTCAACAGCCTCTCTGCTGATTGGCTCTTTGGTTGCTATGATACTCGCGGTCAGATTTCCAAATGTGGATCTCTGAGCTTCCTCTGACTGAAGCTGTGGGCGACGTCACACTCACTTAGTCACTTCTTTATATCCATCCATTCATGTTCTTCCTCTTATCCGGGGCCGGGTCACGGCGGCTCGGTCTAAGCAGAGACTCCCAGACTTCCCTCACCCCAGACACGTCCTCCAGCTCCTCCGGTGGGACCCCGAGGCGTTCCCAGATCAGAGAGGACACAGTTGGATGGAGCAGGAAGTGCGTCCTGATCACTTCCTGTTTGGAACGCGCGGCGCCAGGTGAGCTCTGTCCATGTATACAAACAGTCTGTGATCTTAACTCGTCACACTGTTTATTTATTGTTTTAGACTGAATAGATTTATGTTTATTTCCCTGGTTTGAAGAAGATAAGATAAGATATCCCTTTATTAGTCATTTCTTCTTCTTGAACTTTGTGTTGCAACCATGGAATTTCCCCACTGAATTTCCCACAAATACAGCCTCTGTTATGTTTAGTCATTAAATCGGAACATTAGGATCGGCCAAACAACAGTTAAAGCTGCGGGTATTTTGAAAGAGGCTCAACCTAAAGTCAACATTTGGAGATTAGAGAGAATATTTAAACACCTGATGACATCACCAGGTGCAGGATGTGGACAGAAGGAGGACCCGACCTGAGCTGAACTCTCCGTCAACAACACGTCTCCTACGGCGAAAAAGGAAGAGATGATTTAAAGCCCCTCCATGGAACTTTTCAGCAAAAATAGACTCGTCATTTTGGATGTTTTTATTGGTAAAATGATTAAGTTAACGATGTGTTTTAATAATGTGATTTTGACACAAAGGGAGGGCATCTGACACACAGGGAGGGCATCTGACACACAGGGAGGGCATCTGACACACAGGGAGGGCATCTGACACAGGGGACGTTTCAGTATCTCCACGTCCTCGTCCTTCTTGTTTCTTTGGAAAAATGACTTTAGGCAAAGCACATTTCATGAAACACATAGATGACAGACCAGAAAAGTTACATAGTGCAGCTTTAATCCCTCAGATATCTGGCAGAGCGAGTGACGTGTGTGGCGTGTGTGGCGTGTGCGGCGTGTGTGGCGTGTGTGACGTGTGCGGCGTCCACGGGCTGTGGAGTCGTTATTAAAGCGGCTGAAGCAGGTCTCACTCTGGTGTGAGGAGGTTGATTAAACTTTTAGCAGATTTTCATCTGAATATGTCTTGGCCACATTTAGCCTTTTGTTTGCGCTTGTGCTACGTGCTAGCTAACCTCGGGACGAGCATAACTGGGTCATCTCAGGTCACACTTGGGTCAAACGAGGACAAGCGTCAGATCAGGGTGTGTTCAAATGTCACAAAGTTTGTCTGGAAAAAACTAATCACACTGAACAACATCTTATTTAGACAATAAATCCATAGGATTAAAGTCATACTCTGCAGCTGATGTCAACATGCCCTGGGGATGTGATGCTAACTGGAGGCACTGCTCTGTCTGAAGCTCTGTTACTCAACTTAGAGTTTAATCTGAGTTTTGTCTTAGCACAAGATCTGATTTATCTGAACTGCTACAGGTGAGTTGATCTGTGCTGTTAAACAAGTCGATCTCAGACATTACGTCACAAGCTAGCATTAGCATTAGCATTGCATTAGCATTAGCATTAGCCAACCGTGCCTGTCGTAAACACGATCATGAACGCTCAGATTGATCACACACTCCTGAAAATGGACTGCTTGAATCCATTTTCTTATTTGTATTTATTTTTTGGCCGTGTTGCTAATGTTTGCTTTGTGTCACCGTGGAAACTGCTGAACATTCGGCAAGAGACATACATGCAGAACCCCACAATACTATAGACTGTGTGTCGACATCATATTTGCGTGTTGCATTTATTATTTTACAATAAAACTAACAAAAAGTCCCATGGTCTATCATCTGTTGAATGTGACCTGCTTCATGAAATCAAAGTTCCTCCTTGTGATGTCATCATGTGGTGATACAGGAAGTGCTCCACTGTGTTTTTAAACTCCACACACCTTCATTTATAGAATCATTTGGATCATTTCAGTCCTGGAGTTGTCTCTTATCTCGACTGAACTAAAGGTAAAAGGAGGAGTTAACATGAAAACTACCACTTGATGACATCACAAGGTGGAACAGAGCGTTTTGATCTTTGTAGATGTAACAGACTAATAATAAAGTGTGACTCAAACATGTGAATGAAACAAAACACAACTCCAGGTCTGATTTAGAGGAGGAAACAGTGTTATAACATGGATTAAACCTCACAGTGCGTTTTGTGTAACATCAGACCTTTAAGCGAAACAGGTTGTCTGAGAGTGGGCGGGGCTAAGCAGGGCGGGGCTAAGCAGGGCGGGGCTAAGCAGGGTGGGGCTGAGCCGGGCGGAGGACGCGCTCTGCTCAGGTGAAGTGGAAGGGAGGATCAGCACACTCTAAAAACAAATATTATGACTTGTATGTATTGTCTTTGGCTTTTAAAAATGTTCTTGAGTTTCTTTGCTTTGGCAGCTCATGTTTTATAATATTGACGTTAGACGAAACACTTAGACTCCGCCCACAATCACATGTCAAAGGGGAGAGTGTGTGTGTGTGTGTATGGGGGGGGACACCTGGTTGTAATCAGTGCAGTCCTGTGTGATGTCACATAGTACTTGAAATTGCCACTGGACCAGCGCATACTCATTTTTTTAATTTTTTTTTTTTTTTTACCATGTTTGCACTAAAATTGCTCAAGAAAAAGCATTAGGAACAGTAGACAATGCTATTAAAACACCAAACACATAGTTCAGTAGCAAAACAAAAAAGTCGGCGTTTAGTTTCACTTTAGTTTGGTGTACGGCTCCATCTACTGGCAGCAGAGGGAATTACTACAGGAGAGAATGAGCCTTGGCTAATAACAAACAGTGTGACATGTGGACGTGAACACACAGCACTGACACTTTCACAGCAGAGATTTATGAACTTCAAAACTCTGAGGGGCTTCTACCTCTGACATAACAATCCTGGGAAAATTCATACTGTTTTGTGACCGTGAGATTTACTACATAAGATTCATCAAATAAGTGTGAATGAAAAATAAACATAAAATACATCTGCAGGTGTTTAATGAGGGAACAGTTATGACATGAATGAGTGTGTTTCCTTGTACGTGGATTTTAACTGACACTTTGCAGTGACATCATGCTGGGGGTGTTCTACATGTATGTGTATGGCAGGATGGTCAGCAGGTAAAGCCAAGAAAGTTTTAAGATCATCTGAAAACTCAAAAACAAATCCAAAAGTGACTTAAAGAGCACGTGCTCAGGAGCCGGTGATCAAAAATGTAAAAGTCACTCACTGAAAAACTGTTGGCTAATGCTAATGCTAATGTTAATGCTAATGCTAATGCTAATGCTAGCTTGTGACTGTAATGTTATTTGAGAGGGACGTGTTAAACAGCACAGATCAGTGTCACCTGTTGCAGTTCAGATAAGTCACATTGTGTTAAATCAAAACTCGGATTAAAGTCTAACAAAGCCTCAGACAGAGCAGTGCCTCCAGTTAGCGTCCCCACACTTCCAGGGAATATTGATAACATCAGCTGCAAAGGGTCAAAAGGTCGTGTTCACTTCCTAGAATCAGTTACGTCATGATTTCAGATGGAGACAGGGGTCGATTCGTGTTGTTCAGGGTTTTGTTTTCGTGACATTTTGACAAACTTTTCTGTGCTCGGCTTCACAAACTCACGACTTTTATTTATTTAAACTTTTATTTATTTAAACTCACAGAGAAGACGATGAACTTTGGGACAGTTTTAGTCTCGTGTGGATCGGCCCCGGAATCACAGAGATATTAAAGCGCAAATAAAACACTGAGTTCTTCTTCTCTCAAACTGAAAACACTGTGTTCCACCTTGTGATGTCATCATGTGGTGATACAGGAAGTGCTCCACTGTGTTTTTAAACTCCACACACCTTCATTTATAGAATCATTTGGATCATTTCAGTCCTGGAGTTGTCTCTTATCTCGACTGAACTAAAGGTAAAAGGAGGAGTTCACTTTAAAACTACCACTTGATGACATCACAAGGTGGAACAGAGGGTTTTGCAGACTAATAAACCAGGAATATGTGTGAATGAAACAAAACACAACTGGACTGAACACAACATGGATTAAGGACCTTTAACCTGACAATTACATCAAACTCTCCCTGAGGATTGTGACCTCTGACCTCTGACCTCCAGCTCGTCGGGCTGTGTGTTCTATATAAAGCAGCTGTAGATGTCCTCACACTCAGAGCTGGATCTGTGCCCGGTTTAAATCGTTCAAACGTCCAGACGCCTCCAGACTGCGCCTTGTGCAACACCTGAGCACCGCCCCCTGACGTGACCTTTGACCTCTGACCTGCTGAGCCTGAAAGAGCTCAGGCTTTTAAAAAGTCCTGTATTACACAAAAAGAGCCGTGTTCTGACGCTGTTCCCTCCTCAAAAACACACTGGAGTTGTGTTTTGTTTCATTCACATGTTTGAGTCACTTTATTATTCGTCTGTAACATCGACAAAGATCAAAATGTGACGTTCCACCTTGTGATGTCATCAAGTGGGAGTTTTAAGTGAACAGCTCCTTTTACCTTTAGTTCAGTCGAGATAAGTGGCATTTCCAGGAGCTGAAATGATCCAAATGATTCTATAAATGAAGGTGTGTGGAGTTTAAAAACACAGTGGAGCACTTCCTGTATCACCACATGATGACATCACAAGGTGGAACAGAGTGTTTTCAGTTGCAGGTTTGTGTGAAGATGCTTAAAAACTTTCACTTAGGTAGATTTTTGTGATTTTGTGATACTTTTACTTGAGTAACTTTTTTCCTCTGCATCTGTCCTTTTACGTTTTACTTTTACTTTTACTTAAGTACCAAACTGGAGTACTTCATCCACCTCGGCCTCGCCCCTCCACAGATCTGACCTGTAAACTGGGTTAAACAGTGACCTGAGGTAATGACCTAAATACAAACTGGACCAGACTCACGTTTTTAACAGGAAAACGCTCCTGACCACAGCGTTTCACAAGGGTCAAAGGTCAAACACGAGTGAGGTCAGCGTTGAAACGAGGACAACAACAAACCAGCTCACCTCACAGCCAGGAGGTCACGGGTTCAAGTCCCCAGACTGTGCCGACCTTTGTAGAGTTTGTGCTCGCTCTGGAGTTCTTTGGATAAAATGGATGTTTCAGGTTGGCTGGTCCTCCCAGTGAGGTACTCCCAGTGAGGTACTCCCAGTGAGGTACTCCCAGTGAGGTACTCCCAGTGAAGTACTCCCAGTGAGGTACTCCCACTGAGGTACTCCCAGTGAAGTACTCCCAGTGAAGTACTCCCAGTGAGGTACTCCCACTGAGGTACTCCCAGTGAAGTACTCCCAGTGAGGTACTCCCAGTGAAGTACTCCCAGTGAGGTACTCCCAGTGAAGTACTCCCAGTGAGGTACTCCCACTGAGGTACTCCCAGTGAAGTACTCCCAGTGAAGTACTCCCAGTGAAGTACTCCCAGTGAGGTACTCCCAGTGAGGTACTCCCACTGAGGTACTCCCAGTGAAGTACTCCCAGTGAGGTACTCCCACTGAGGTACTCCCACTGAGGTACTCCCAGTGAAGTACTCCCAGTGAGGTACTCCCAGTCCTGACCACAGCCTTGACCTGGTTCAGTCCATGCAGGTTCAGGTGAGTGAGTCTGTCTGTTCTGTCCTCAAGTCCTCACGTTGACATGTCCTCATGTCCTCACCCTTATGTCCTTGTGTCCTCGTGTCCTCATGGCCTCATGTCCTCATCCTCTTGTCCTCATGTCCTCACGTCCTCATGTCTCGTTGGTTTCTTGTTTAATGTGTTGGACATGTGTCGTGTCTGTGTTTACACAGAGTTTTGTGGATTTACTGCTCAGATACAAACTCAAGACCTGGTTTAGCCCGGTTTTTTTGACCCGGTTTGACCCGGTTTGACCCGGTTTGACCCGGTTTGACCCGGTTTGACCCAGACGCTGAAGTTGTCCATAGTGTTTAATATGTGTCCAAATAATAGTCCCAGTTGTTTCAGTGTTTCAGTTTGAATGAATCCAGTATTTTTACATTTTACAATATTTCACTTTTGGTTTAGAGACTTCACTTTTTAAATAAATAAACAAATAGATAAACAATAAATAAGAACAAAACACAGATTTAAAGGTACAGTATGTAACATTCAGGAGGGTCGTCACGCTGCTCGTCTCCATAGAGATGTACTCATTTAGAGTAACTGTAATCTCTGTCATTAGGAGGAATCAGATTACAGTTACTTTTATCAAATCAAACAAACGGAACGACAGAATCAGTGAGAGAAAAATTAAATATTAAATATTAAATATTTAATATTAAACTCTCTGTGGAGAGGCAGGAGATTTTTCTGTTTCTGACAAAAAAACAAAAAACTGAAGAAACAAAAATAAATGTGTTTGTCTTTATACATCATGATTTTACACTTTAATATAACAAGACTGTGTAAAAGTATTCAGAGTATCCAGAACACACATAGTACAGTACATGTTCAGAATACAGTACATGTTTAGAGTACTGTCAGAGTACTGTGAGTACTGTTGTCCTGTTGTATTATTGTCCTGTTGTCCCGTTGTCCTGTGGGGACGGGGAGGACAGGACACTTCAGGTGAAGATGAGTTTTTAAAGTTGCAGTTTGAAGCTCTCTGACGTCCTCTAGTGGCCACATGTGGTACTGTGTGTAACTGCAATAATAATAATAATAATAATAATAATAATAATAATAATAATAATAATAATAATAATAATAATAATAATAATCAGAGAGTTACATAAATCTCTGTTTGTTTTATGGTCATCTTTAAATATAGTTTATACTAATTTAAGTCCTGGTTTACTCCTTTATGGTTCAGGTCTAAACTCTGTGAATGTATTTATGTATTTATTTATTTATTTATTTATTTATTTATTTATTTATTTATTTATTTAGTTTTCATCTGTGGTTCTTTTGCAGATGAACAGACGTCTCTTGGAAAACAGGGGTCACAATCAGAAAAAATCATTTCATAGATTAATATTTAGAAAAATTAAGCAGCAGCAAAGCCAGTGACCCCTGACCCCTGACCCCTGACCCCTGACTCCTAACCACTGACCGCCTATCCTCCTAACCGTAACCCTAACTCCTACTCCCTAACCCCTAACCCACCTCTCCACAGATATGACTCTAACTTGGACTGCTGATGTCGCCTGTTTATCTCCATAGACAGAGTTATGCTTAATGCCATAGTGTGGAACATTTCAGGCAGAGCACTGACATCTCCATGACACTAAACAGAGGCAGATCAGTCACCAGAAAAAACGTCCATAGTGCGTCTTTATCTAAACGTTTATAATCAAACCTCCTCGACACCAGGGGGCGCCTCACACACACGGCCTGTATCCTTAAAGATGCACTCTGGAACTTTTCTGGTGAGTGATACTGACGCTTTGCTGATGTCATCACTGTTCCCTGGGGGCCTGATGCTAACTGTAGGCACTGCTCTGTCTGAAGCTCCGTGTAACACAATCTGAGACTAAAGTGAAAATGACTATGAAAGGTGTCGCCTCTCCGCAGATCTGACCTGTAACTTGGCCTAACACCTGTCACGTCCTCTCTCCTCCTCTCGTTTTCTCCCTTTTTATCTGCTCCCTTCCTCCCTCTCCTCTCTCTCCTCCTCTGTTTTCTTTTCTACCCCTTTCTTCTCTCTTCTCCTCTCCCCCTCTCTCCCTCACTCTCTCATTCTCCTCTCTTCTTTCCTGGATTCATCTCTCTATTCTCTTTCTCTCCATCTCTTCTTCCTCTCTCCCTGAACCACCTGCCCCTTCCTCTCTCTCCTCTTCTTCTTTCCTTCATCCCTCCCTCTCCCAGTCCTCCCATTCCTTTTCCTCATCCTCTCCTCTCCCTCTCTTCTCTCTCTCTCCCTCTCTTCTGTTTTGTCCGTCCTCCTTTTGTCCCTATTCCTGGAGCATTTGCTTTTCTCCTCTCTTCTCTCCCTCCCTCTTTCCTCTCTCTGTTTCTCCTCTCTTCTTTCTCTCCCTCTCTCCTCTGTTTCTTCTCTTCTGGTACAGTTTGTCCTCTGTCCTCTCTTGCCCTCTCCTCACTCTCTCCTCTCCCTCTGCTCCTTTCACCCCCCCTCTTTCTCTCCTCCTCTCAGTCTCTTTTCTTTTCTGGATGCATCTCATTCTCTCCCCTCATCTCCTCCTCCTCCTGTCCTCTGTCAGAATTACCCAGCAGCAGGAGGCGTTCTCTTTCTTTTCTCTCTCCTCTCCCCTCTGTCTCTCTCTCTGTCAGATTGGAGGAGGAGGTGTTCTCTCCCCCTCTCTCTCCCCCTCTCCTCTCCCCTCTCTCTCCTCACTCCCCCCTCTCCTCTCCCCTCTCTCTCCCTCTCCTCTCTCTCCCCCTCTCCTCTCTCTCTCTCCTCTCCCCTCTCTCTCCTCTCTCTCCCCCCTCTCCTCTCCTCTCTCTCTCTCAGAGGAGGTGCTACAGTCCTACAGTTCCTCCTGGAGGAGGTGCCTCCTCAGTGTGTGATGACCTCGCTCAGGTTCAGGAGACAGATCAGCTCTGTTGCCGTAGCGATTAACAGTTAAACCCAAACTCCATCAAAGAGATTAAAAGAGTTAAAACTTTCACAAACTGCAGCTCTCTGACCTTTGACCCCCAAAGACCCTCTGACACCCGAGTCCCGTGAACTTTAACCCCAGAACAAAGTGAAATGTTCAGAAACTCGTCTCTTTGATTTTTCTCTGTACAAATAAATGATTCCTGTTTCCATCTCAGAACATTCCGGACTGATCCCACGAAGCACAACTTCCAACATCTCGACACGAGTCAGACCCTGAGTGTGTGTGTGTGTGTGGGGGGGGGGGGTGTACATGTGTGTGTGTGTGTGAGGACGTGTGTGTGTGTGGGTGTGAGGGGGTGAGTGTGTGAGGGGGTGAGTGTGTAAGTGTGTGAGGGGGCGAGTGTGTGAGGGGGTGAGTGTGTGAGGGGGTGAGTGTGTGAGGGAGTGAGTGTGTGAGGGGGCGAGGGGGTGAGGGGGTGAGTGCGTGAGGGGGTGAGTGTGTGAGGGGGTGAGTGTGTGAGGGGGTGAGTGTGTGAGGGGGTGAGTGTGTGAGGGGGTGAGTGTGTGAGTGTGTGAGGGGGTGAGTGTGTGAGGGGGTGAGTGTGTGAGGGGGTGAGTGTGTGAGTGTGTGAGGGGGTGAGTGTGTGAGGGGGTGAGTGTGTGAGTGTGTGAGGGGGTGAGTGTGTGAGTGTGTGAGGGGGTGAGTGTGTGAGTGTGTGAGTGCGTGAGGGGGCGAGTGTGTGAGTGTGTGAGGGGGTGAGGGGGTGAGTGTGTGAGGGGGCGAGTGTGTGAGGGGGTGAGTGTGTGGGGGTGTGTGAGTGTGTGTGTATGTGAGGACGTGTATGTGTGTATGTGAGGACGTGTGTGTGTGTATGTGAGGACGTGTGTATATGTGTGTGTGTGAGGACGTGTGTGTGTGTGTATGTGAGGACATGTGTGTGAGGACGTGTGTGTGTGTATGTGAGGACGTGTGTGTGTGTATGTGAGGATGTGTGTGTACATGTGTGTGTGTGAGGACGTGTGTGTGTGTGTATGTGAGGACATGTGTGTGAGGGTGTGGGTGTGTGTGAGGACGTGTGTGTGTGGGGGGTGTGAGTGTGTGTGAGGGGGTGTGTGTGTCTGTATATGTGTGTGTGTGTGAGTGTATAGGTGTGTGTGTGAGAGTGTGTGTGCGTGTGAGTGGGTGTGTGGGTGTGTGTGGGTGTGTGTGTCTCTGTGTGTGTGTGTGTGTATATATGTGTGTGTCGTCCCTCGCTCTGGGCCGCTCTCTCTCTGTCCGTCTCTTTCATAATCACGCGGCGTCGTTGCATAAAATGCGGGGATTTAATTAAAAGCAGCAACAAAAGGAGGTTTGTAACATATTCCTAGAACTCGACGAAAGAAACGAGGTTATTAAGAGTAAGTCCAGTCACGCGCCGAACCCGGGCCTCCACATCAAAAACACTGTGCGGTCATTAGCGCCGCGATGCTAATCTGAGCGTGAGCGTTAGCGCCGGAGCGATGGCGTTTTTGGGGTTTGTTCTGGTTTGTTTGTTCTGGTTAAAAGGCGCGACACGAGCAGCAGATTTACCTCAGATGAAACACAGAGCAAAAAGGAGGAGCAGCTCAGGGCAGCGCTGTGGAGGTCATGAGGTCATCAGGTGACCCTTTATACCAGGAAAGTTACACAGTACATCTTTAACTGAATTAACTAAGATTAAGATTGGCTCAGTAACGGCTTAAGTAAAACCCTAAGACTTTACAAAACCATAGATGTTTATATATATGGACATAGCTAACATGCTAGTTGTCACGTTCTGGCTCCAATTCACTTTCTATTGAAACATTGCCGCACCTCTCTCTCCTCTCTCTGTCTCTGCTGCTTCAGACTCATTCTGGTCTTAAATGTTCGTATTAACCCTCTACATGATCCTGGGGTTTGGTTTTTTTTTTAGTTATTTTGAGTTTATTTTTTATTTTTATTTTTTATTATTATTTTAAGTTTTTTTTTTGGTTATTTTTAGTTTATTTTTTTATTTATTTGCTTTTTTATTTTATTTTTTATTATTATTATTTTAACTTTTTGGTTGTTTTTTTTGTTATTTTGAGCTTATTTTTTTTGTTATTTTGAGTTTGTTTTTTTATCCTGGGGTTCTTTTTTTTTGTTATTTTTATTTATTTTTATTATTATTATTTTGAGTTTATTTAGATTTTTTTTGTTATTTAATTTTTTTATTATTATTTTGAGCTTATTTTTTTAGTTTATTTAGATTTATTTATTTTTTATTTTTAGTTTATTTTTTTGTTTTCTCTGTCCTCTCTCTGTCTCTGCTGCTTCAGACTCATTTTGGTCTTAAATGTTCGTATTAACCCTCTACATGATCCTGGGGTTTTATTTCACATTAATAACAGACAAATCAGGCGCGTCCTGTTAGCGTTAGCAACAGGTTTGATTGACAGCGTTGCTAAGCTCCTGGTTTGGTTGCTATGACACTCGTGGTCAAAATTCCAAATATGTACCTCGTCTCCAGATGAGCTTCATTTGGAGTTGCCTCATGCTCCACAGTCGCACAAAGGAAAGTGTCTTGCCCAAGGACACAATGGCACTGTGCACTGGTCAGAGCTGAGATTCAACCATCGACCCTCAGATTTTCACTGCCCTGGCTCCCACGTGTACTACAACAATACTACTGTGTCTACTACTAAAACTGTATTTGTACTACTGCTACTGCTACTAATACAACTCCCATTATTACCACAAGTACTACAGGTGTGTATAATGTGTGTGACCCCTGTGTGACCCTGTATGACCCCATGTGACCCCCGTGTTCCAAAGGCATTAAAGCCTCCCTCTGGGGCTTTCATGAGGTTTAATGAGCTGAGTCTGTAGGTTCCATTTCACTTTATGCCGAGTGTAAATCTTCACACGTTTTTAATGTGAAACACGCTCCGCCCTTCAGCCAGAGGGTTCACGTTTTGAGTCCTGGAAAATCTGTGTTGTACAGAGAGAGAGTACTGTGTACTCATGTACTCGAGTACAGCCTCTGCAGGAACTGAAAACTGTACTTATCCGAGTTACTTTCAGACTGTTACTTCTACTTGAGTAATATTTACTCATATACTGACTAAACTTTTCATGAAGCAGACTCTCCGTGAGGCCGCGGGTCCAGACGGCGTCTCTCCTGAGACACTGTGCTGAGGAACTGGCTCCTGTCTTCACGGACATTTTTAACACGTCCCTGGAGTCACGTCCCAGCCTGGTTCAAACTGTCCACCATCGTCCCCGTCCCCGTCCCCAAGAAGCCCAGGATCACTGGACTTAATGACTACAGACCTGTGGCGCTGACGTCTGTAGTCATGAAGTCATTTGAGCGCCTGGTCCTGCACCACCTCAAGTCCTCCACCTCCCCCCTCCTGGACCCTCTGCAGTTTGCCTACAGAGCCAATCGGTCTGTGGACGACGCCATTAACCTGGCCCTTCACTTCATCCTCCAGCATCTGGACTCCCCGGGAACCTACGCCAGGATCCTGTTTGTGGACTTCAGCTCTGCTCATCCTCCCTGCTCTGCTCCAGGACAAGCTCAGCTCAACGTGCCTGACTCCACCTGCAGGTGGATCACTGACTTCCTAACGGACAGGAGACAGCGCGTGCGGCTGGGGAAGAATGTCTCGGACACTCGGACTATCAGCACAGGAGCTCCACAGGGCTGTGTACTTTCTCCCCTGCTCTTCTCCCTGTACACCACCTGCTGCACCTCCAGCCACGACTCCGTCAAACTGGTTAAGTTTGCGGATGACACTTTGGACTTATGGACACTTTATAACACCGGTCACTTTAATAAGTCATGTCTGTTGTTCTGATGATGCTGTTGTTTATATTTTCTAAGTATTTGATTTGATTTTTTAATCATATCATTTTTAACTTCGTGCCTTTATTTGTATTTGTGTTTATTCAGTGTTTTATGTTTTATGTTTCACTTTATCACCAAAATAAGTTCACAAACGATGGCAATAAAAGTATTCTGATTTGTATATAAGTAACAGTACTTTTACTCGAGTAACATACTGTACAGAGTAACAGTACTCTTACTAATACTGCTACTACTACTGCTAAAACTACTACTAGAACTACTACTACCACTACTTCCTCTAGTACTAGTTATTCTATAAGTTACTCTATAAGTTACAGTTACTTTATAAATTACAGTTACTCTACAATTACTCTAAGTTACAGTTACTCTATAAGTTACAGTTACTTGTATAGTACTTTTCCCAAATACTTACTTATGTTGAAGTATCTTCTGTACTTTCTCACATATTTGGATCTTTACCTCTGTCCTGGTTAAAAAAAGCTGCACTATGTCACTTTTCTCGTGTTAAAGAGGAGGTATTTACTTCTACGGGGTATAATCGAAAACCCAACGATACAAAAACATAAAAATGATTTAAAGAAACAGAATCGATACCAAAAATATTTATTCCTTGTGTTTTTCCACGTCCAGAGAAACAAAAATCTCATTTAAACTTTTACAGATTTGAACCGTCAGAGATTTAAAGAGTTTAAGGCAGAATTTAAACTTTACCTCAGCGTGTGAATGTACAGAGCTCATTAAAGCTCGTGTGCGGAACTTTGACATGTAAGAATCATGCACAAAAAACACGAGCAGAAGAGACAAACATGAGGAAATATCACATGATCAAAAACAAAATGGAAGGACGCCAGGGATTTGGGCGTTTATGTCACCATGGAGACGGCAGATAACGTGTAAAATAATAATAATTTACAATATTTAAAAATTGTTAAAAAATAAATAAAAAAATCACACAAAAAAAACAAATAAACTAAAATTTCAAATAAACAAATGTAAAAAAATAAAATAAATAAAAATAAATCACAAAAAACCCCAAAAAACTAAAATTTCAAATAAACAAATGTAAAAAAAAAAAAAAAAAAAAATAGAATAGTAAAATAAAAATAAAGAATAAAAGTCACCCAAAAAACGAATAAATAAATTAAAAATAAACAAATATGATAAGTTCATGTTAAAAAAAAAGAATTATAATTAATACAAAAAAAAGTCTGAATAATGATATTGAATTATGCATTGAACCCTGTGTGTAAATAATTAAAGAAATAATCAGTTTTATTTGTTTACACTGACAACAACAATAATAATAATATATTTTTAAATTTTGTAATTCATATTTTTATACTTTCTCCCAGTACAATAATTCTCACAGAAAAATAATAATAATAATAAAATAAAATAAAAAATAAACCCTCACAATTTTCCCATTTTAGGACAAAAAAAGTTTAAATTCTCAGTTTGTTTTTCCAGAGGGAGCACCACTTTACACATTTGACACAAACACAGCAAAGACCTTTTAAAGTGACAGTACATAAATATATAAACTTAAAATCTGATAAAACACATGAATAAATGAGTTAAATCTGTTAAATAAATATAATCATGTTTATTACAGATTAGATCCAGTCCCAGGTCTCAGTAGTTCACATTTAAATACATGTAATTACCACATAAAACTGTACACGCAGCAGGAACGACAAGGCACATAGCAAAAGGAGCATCATGTAACTTTTCTGTAGCCACGGAGACAAGCAAGTGACACCACCGGGTCAAGATACAGGTCAGATCTGTGGAAAGGCGAGCCGGCTTACAGTCAGAACGAAGGTTTTTGAAGGTAATTTCGGGTTTGTAGTCAAATAAATGCTAGTGATGATGTGCGTAAAGCCGTACGGTGGAATATTCCAGAGCTACGCGGCAACATCTAAACGGAGACGAGCAGAAAAGTTACGCAGTGCTCCTTTAACAAAGCGACAGTACGTTTGAGTGGCTTTGACCATTTGTGCGCTTCAGTAAAACGACGTAACATATGACACATTTCTCTCTTTCAACGGCAGAAAATTGCACTTTTAAATATATTTATGTTTTTTATAAATGCAAGAGAAACAAACATTAAACTAAACGCAAAGATATTATGGTGAAGTAGATTTGTTTCAGTGCAGCGTTTACAGAAAAGGCCCGAACCAAACACTCGAGGAAGATTTAATATTTGACATAAACAGATAAACACATTTACATTCATCTATATTCAGTTTAAATGACCTGCTGCTGACCACACCTCCTCCTGTTTAACTGCCCTTTGGGTTAAAGCCCCAGTATGGAACATTTTTTAGATTTTATATTTCATAAAGTGACGTCACTGTGTCCAAGATACAAAGAAAATACAAGATAAACATGTTCACGTCAGATAATAATGAAAAAGGAAGCACCGATCCAGCTTTTTCAGCTCTGATACTGATATCGATACTTTAAGAATCTGTTAATACCGATATCGATATTTTAGGAAGCTGTCGATACGAAACTGACCAATACTAGTGAAGGGACGGCGCTAGTTTCAACTTTATGAAGCGTCTTGGTGCAAAATGAGCCTGTAAATAAAGTCATTACGTCCGATTACAGCCCAGCCTGGATATCGACTCATCCGATATCGACTGAACCGATACCGATCGGGCTCATTATCCAGTATCAGTGCATCCCTAGTAATAAATACAAGATAAACATGTTCACATCAGATACAACTTTTACAGATAATAATGAAAAAGGAAGCACCGATCCAGCTTTTTCAGTTCTGATACCGATATCGATACTTTAAGAATCTGCTGATACCGATATTGATACTTTAGGAAACTGCCCATACCGATACTAACTGATAACAGTGAAAGGACAGCACTAGTTTCAACCTTTTGAGACGTTTTGGTGGAAAATCAGACTGTAAATAAAGTTTTTACATCCGGATAAAGACCAAACCAGGATATCGACAGATCCGATATCGACTGAACCGATACCGATCCAGCTCATTTTCCAGTATCAGTGCATCCCTAGTAATGCTGAGTTTATTCTTAACTACAAAAACACTGGACACGCTGGACAGTGTTTGCTAAAATTTGTTGTTTTGGTTCAAGATGATTATTATCCAATCAGAAAGCAGAATGAGCATCACATGACTCATTCCAGGTTCAACGCTGAAATCCATCATTTTAAACCTAAAATGACTACGATCCATTACTTCTTCACAAAAATCCACTTTAAATTATGAAGGGAACAAACAGAAGAACAAACGTGTCTGATTTGGCTCGTTGACATTTGTGGGCGGGGATAGGGGGTAGGTGAAAACGGCAATTTCCTGAGCGCTCAAGCCTCTAATGCAGGACAATACAATCTTTTTTTTTGACTCGACTGACTCCGACAGTGAGTAAACGATGATTGGCAGAGCAGATTTAAACATAAACACATCGATATCGACACGTCCCCGTTTAAAATCACAAAATTCAAGTCGTTTTTGTGGAATATCGTCTACGGCAGCACACGGACAGTTTTAGTGCGTCTGAATAAAGTCCCACACAAAACCTCAGCGGTGTGAACAGTCCTCTGACGCCCCCGTGTGGTGAATGGAAGACATCGCGGCAGCTGCAGGATTATTCTCAAACACAAGAGTCACATTTGTCCCTTTACGACCAGAAACTTTCAAACACGGAGCACGACACGAACTGAGATATTCACTATTTCTTCAGTAAAATGTGAATTATTAAAAGCATCGTCTTGTGTTTTGATGGTTTTGATATAGAAACATATTTGAGAAGTTAAAATCAAATCAAAACTGGGATAAATCAACACGAGGGAGTTCATTTTTTACTCATAAGGCCAAGACATAATTTTAGATTTTTTTAGCGAAATACATTTATTTTTGGTTTTAGGCCTATTTTTTTTTAATCATCAAGAATTTTTGAAGGAATTTTATCTAAACATTACTGGAATCTCTTATCCCATCCTAAAATTTAAAAAAAACAAAACAAAAAACAAAACATTATTCGATCTATTCATGGGTTTCCGCTTCTGTTTACAGCCGCCATTTTGAGGACTTTTCCCCCATGTTTTTAAATTTGAACTGGACAAAAAGAGCCAAAAAAACAGCAGTAAAATGGCAATAAAAATATAAAATAAAATAAGATAATAAGTTAAAATGTGGAAACTGAATCTCACTCATCTGTACCATTTATATTAGGGAATATTTTTGTTTTGTTTATTGTCCTGGCAACAAGTGTGGATAAATAAGAAAATGTACATGTAAATAAAGTTCGGTTAGAGATGTCACCATGACGACGCAGCCGTTTCAGCCCCTGTAGCCGCCATTTTGAGGACTTTCACCGTTCATAAGAGATTATTTTGTTTTGAATAACTCTTCAAGTGTTTCTTTTGGATAAATTGTCAGAAAACATTTGGGAGAAACGTCACCCCGGTCGTTTATACTTTAAAATCTAAAAGTTTTTAAGTAAAACACATTTAGTTTTGGTTCAAATCTGAGTTTTTAAATTATAAATGATTAAAAACACGCTGAAATTTCCTTATGAGCTAAAATACATGACTTTAGCACGTAAATAAAATTCAGTTTGATATGTCACCATGACGACGCAACTGTTTCAGCTTCCTGTTTATAGCCGCCATTTTGAGGACTTTCACCGTTCATAAGATAGAATTTCATTTTGAATAACTCTTTCCGTGTTTCCTTCCACACGCTTGGATAAATTGTCAGAAAACATTTGGGAGAAACCTCACCCGAGTAGTTTATACTTTAAAATCTAAAAGTATTTCAGTAAAACTTGTTTAGTTTTGGTTTAAATTAGACTTTTTACATTATTAATTATTTAGAACTCAACTTTACTGCTGCAACACTGAAATTTCCCTGTTATGAGCCAAAAACATGACCTTAGCTCGCATGTAAATAAAGTTCAGTTAGATATGTCACCATGACGACGCCACTGTTTCAGCTTCCTGTTTATAGCCGCCATTTTGAGGACTTTCACCATTGATAAGATAAAATGTTTAGTTTGTTTTCATGTAAATCAGAAAACTTAACTGTGCGCGTGTCGGTTTAGTCCATCACCACGTACGGCATGTCCTCCGTCTCCGTCCTCACCCGCAGGAAGTCGGTCAGGAGTTCATAGGTCATGAACACCACCATGTTGGAGGGAAACGCTCGCAGACAGTTGATCCACAGGCTGCGGTAGAACACTCTAGCGCCCTCTGTGTGGACGGTCTGGGTGATGCAGTGGAGCAGGCCGCGGTACTGCTTCACGTCTCTGGCTCCGTCCATCTGGATCCGAGCTTTGATCACGTCCATGGGGGTCCCGACCGCCCAGGCCGCGGCGCCGGCCACGCCCCCCGCCAGCATGACCACGCCCCAGCCTGAAAGAACGCAGGTCACATCAGAAAGGTGAAAGGTCACGGTTTTATACAGCACTTTACGTCAAGGAACCACACACAAACACACACACACAAACACAGACACATGCACGCACACACACTGGGGGGGAGGGGGGTAAGTGTCTTGCTCAAGGACACAACAGCCGTGTTCATCTGTGGGAGTTGGAATCGCACCATATTCAGCTTTGTGCTAACAGCTACATGCTAACAAACTGCGTGCTAACAGCTATGCACCAACAGCTATGTGCTAACCAGCTACATGCTAACCAGCTACGTGACAATAGCTATGTGCTAACCATAGTGCTAACAGCTATGTGTGAATTACTACATACTAACCAGCTACATGCTAACTATTATCCATACTTTTGTGGATACTTTTTACTTTTGAGAGCAGTATCTGTACTTTCTCCACTACGTTTTTGAACAGAACTGAAAAGTACAAATATTTTTCTTCTAGTGTGAGACCTGCTGAAAAGTCTGAGGGTTTATTTTTACACATTTCTCCAGTTCACTGATTTAACTTTTGCTTTTGCTGTGGAGTAAAGTTCAGTTTTTGTGTGACATCGTCTTTGAATTTCATTGGTCGATAATGTTGTGATGTCATCTGAGACAGAGCAGGAATCGTCACAGTGTAAACTTTTATATCTGTTTCTTAAAACGACTTAAGCGACAATATAAATCTTCATCAGGTCAGTTTTGATTCTTGATTTTCACTGGTTTCATTTCAGATCTTGTCCAGGTTTGATTCGCCTCGTTCACAGATAACACTGTCCCACGAGGACACGCCCACACACACGAGGACACGCCCACACACACGAGGACACGCCCCCCACACGAGGACACGCCCCCTACACGAGGACACGCCCACACACACGAGGACACGCCCCCAGAGCCAGTTTGGGTTCATTCCAATCTGGCCACACACAGTGAAATCTCAGACTGATTTCCGATGAGATAAATCGTCTTGAGAAACAAAACACGACTTTTATTTCATTCTAGTTTCAGTCGAATGTTTTTGTGATTAAAGCTTCTACATGACACAAAATGGACTGTGAACTTTAATCCATGTCAAAATCAGACCTGGAGTTGTGTTTTTGTTTCATTCACACATGTTTAACACTTTATTATTCGTCTGTAACATCTACAAAGATCAAAATGCGACGTTCCACCTTGTGATGTCATCAAGTGGTAGTTTTCAGCTCCTTTTACCTTTAGTTCAGTCGAGATAAGTGGCAACTCCAGGACTGAAATGTTCCAAATGATTCTATAAATGAAGATGTGTGGAGTTTAAAAACACAGTGGAGCACTTCCTGTATCACCACATGATGACATCACAAGGTGGAACAGAGTGTTTGCAAATTGAAAATAAGCAATTAAAGATGCTGGAATCACTCCAAAAACAACTTCGAGATGGTGAAAGACAAGAAAATAACTATAACATGATAAAAAATCTCTAGCTCAGTCCCGGTCTAGTCCCGTTCCACCTTGTGATGTCATCATGTGGTGATACAGGAAGTGCTCCTCTGTGTTTTTAAACTCCACACACCTTCATTTATAGAATCATTTGGATCATTTCAGTCCTGGAGTTGTCTCTTATCTCGACTGAACTAAAGGTAAAAGGAGGAGTTAACGTGGAAACTACCACTTGATGACATCACAAGGTGGAACGTCGCGTTTTGATCTTTGTAGATGTGACAGACTAATAAAAAAAGTGTGAGTCAAACATGTGAGAATGAAACAAAACACAACTCCAGGTCTGATTTTGAGGAGTAGAACATGGATTAAAGCTCAACCTGCAGGACACAGCAGAGGTCCGAGGTCAGAGGTCAGAGGTCAGAGGTCAGTCGGTGTCATACCTGGTCTGGTCTTGTCCGTGTGGGTCATGGCGTCGCAGATGGACGAGTAAACGGTGAAGTACGTGGCGTAGGAGGGTCCGTCCCGGAGCATTAAGGGCAGGGCCCCCCTGTACAGGCCCCTGACCCCCTCCTCCCTCATGATACTGACCAGACAGTGGACAGGACCCCGGTATCTGGGACGGACCGGACCCCCACGTTTGGACTCAGTCTGACACTGAAGACGAACCTTCACCAGGTCACCCGGCGCCATGACGGACGTCTGAGGGAGGGGGGGAGGACAGAGAGAGAGAGAAAGGAGGAAGGAGGGAGAGGAGGGAAGGAAAGAGATGAGGATGGAAGGAGGGAGAAGGAGGAGGGACGGAGAGAGGGAGGGAGACAGAGGGAGGGAGAGGAGGAGGGAGGGAGAGGAGGAGGGAGGGAGGGAGGGAGAGAGAGGAGGAAGGAAAGAGAAGGCGAGAGAGAGAGAGAAAGAGGGAGGGAGGGAAAGAGATGGGAGTCTGAGTCATTTAGGACGACAGTTTATTTATTTATTTATTTATTTATTTATTGAAAAGGGACGATGCACTTTAATAAACACCAGTAAAAACAAACACACGTGTGAATGAGCTGAAGAAGCTCAGATCATTTCACTAAACAACTGTGAAAATAATCACTGAATTTATACATACAAACATTTATATTTACACGAACTGTTCCACAACACGACTCACCCACTGTCACTGTGTGTGTGTCTGTTTGTTTGTGTGTCTGTTTGTTTGTTTGTCTGTCTGTGTGTTTGTGTGTTTGTCTGTCTGTGTGTTTGTGTGTTTGTGTGTTTACCTGTGCGATGCCTCCTGCCATCCCCGCCAGCGCCACGTCCAGCCTGGTGTTGGCTCCGCCCCCTCTCAGTTGGCTCAGGCAGTGCAGAAAGTTCCTGTAGACGCCGAATGTCACGGATGACGTCATAGCGATGGTGGTGACGGGCAGAGCCATCCCTTTAAAAAACCCAGACACCTGCAACGAGAGGAAGTCCTCAAAATGGAGCCTACACTGACGAATCACAACTTTAAATATTAGAATGGACCCAGTTTGAGTTTATATGTAGATTTGGTTTAGTCCTGGTCTAGTCCTGGTTTAGTCCTGGTCTAGTACTGGTTTAGTCCTGGTCTAGTCCTGGTCTAGTCCTGGTCTAGTCCTGGTCTAGTCCTGGTTTAGTCTGTAACATATTCAAATCTCTGTTTCCTTTTATTGTTTTTAAAATGTTAAATTCACCCAAAAACAACATATTAACATGTTTTATAAGTTTCAGTTTTGCTCTGAGTCTCCTCCTCTCTTTGCTCTCTGTGCTAAGCCCCTCCCCCTTCAGAGCACGATCACAATCAGCTGCATCGCACGAATGAAACTCCTGCACATCACACCAGGTTTGTCGCGTCATAGTGCACAGTTTGTGTCATGTTTTTGTGTTTTTATGGAGGATTGTCGTGTGGAGCGTGGGTGATGTCGACTTGTGGGCGGAGCCTCGTACAAACTCGTACTGCTGACTGTAAGGAGGGTTTGAATAGGGCCTAGGAGAGATCTCTAGATGACTCAAAACCTCTTCAGACATGTTTTTAATGACACAAAAGTCTATGTTTATTGTGTCTGTGACATAAAATAGTTTCAATATTATGGTTTATAGTGACATTTTCATACTTAATTCATACTTAATTACACATGGACAGTTGTTCTAACTCCTGTGCTTGTGTCTTTATAGTTCTCATCTCTGACACAGAAATGATCCACAGACGTGTCACTCTGGATGTTTTTACAGTGAAACTCTAAACAAGTGTGACAAGTTTAGACACAGAACATCCTGGAACCTCCCCCCGAGACTCACCCCTGGTCTAGTCCTGGTTTAGTCCTGGTTTGGTCCTAGTTTAGACCTGGTTTAGTCCTGGTTTAGTCCTAGTTTAGACCTGGTTTAGTCCTGGTTTAGTCCTGGTTTAGTCCTGGTTTAGTCCTGGTTTGGTCCTGGTTTAGTCCTGGTTTGGTCCTGGTTTGGTCCTGGTTTAGTCCTGGTTTGGTCCTGGTTTAGTCCTGGTTTAGTCCTGGTTTGGTCCTGGTTTAGTCCTGGTTTGGTCCTGGTTTAGTCCTGGTTTAGTCCTGGTTTGGTCCTGGTTTAGTCCTGGTTTGGTCCTGGTTTAGTCCTGGTTTGGTCCTGGTTTAGTCCTGGTTTAGTCCTGGTTTAGTCCTGGTTTGGTCCTGGTTTAGTCCTGGTTTAGTCCTGGTTTAGTCCTGGTTTGGTCCTGGTTTAGTCCTGGTTTAGTCCTAGTTTAGTCCTGGTTTAGTCCTGGTTTCATCCTAGTTTAGTCCTGGTTTAGTCCAGGTTTAGTCCTGATCCAGTCCCGGTCTAGTTCTTGTCTCGTCTTGAACATCTCCAAGGAGACAAGCAAAGGGTGCGGAACCTCCACCAAAAGTTCCATAGTGGAGCTTTAAACAGTTATTTGACCCCTCCCCTGACCCCTCCCTTGACCCCTCCCCCCTCCCCTCTCCCCTGACCCCTCCCCCTGACCCCTCCTCTGACTCACCCCCTCCTTTAAAAAGGTTGTGGTCGCACACTGCCAGATCCCAGTGAACTGTTTCTGTGTCTGAAGCCGCACCTGAAAAACACACAGAAACATGAACTGAAGCTGAAAAACACAGATCCACTGAAACATGAACACAGGAAGAAACTTAAAAACACAGATCCACTGAAACATGAACACAGGAAGAAACTTAAAAACACAGATCCACTGAAACATGAACTCAGGAAGAAACTTAAAAACACAGATCCACTGAAACATGAACACAGGAAGAAACTTAAAAACACAGATCCACTGAAACATGAACACAGGAAGAAACTTAAAAACACAGATCCACTGAAACATGAACACAGGAAGAAACTTAAAAACACAGATCCACTGAAACATGAACACAGGAAGAAACTTAAAAACACAGATCCACTGAAACATGAACACAGGAAGAAACTGAAACACAGATCCACGTTTCAGACTCGCCAAAGCCTCACGTTTCAGTTTCAGTTTGGAAACACATTCACTCAGCAGCTTTTGGGATTTTGTCTCGAGTTTTCAAACAATCTAAAAACGTCAGGTTTGCGTTTGCCGGCGTGTGCGTCGCGTCACCGTGGCAACTGCTGAACATTCCTCCACAGACACACACGCAGTATCCCCCCAGCCTGATGTCACTGCAGAATAAAGTGAGACCGTGTGGCGTAGTCTCCCGTGTTAAAGGGAAACACTGGGACATGTTTAAATCTCTGCTTCCTCCTTCAGGTATCGCAGATTTAACTCTTTTTTTGTGATTATTTAATTTAAATTTTTTATAATTTTAGCTTTTTTCTTCTGGTTATCAACGCATATATCAAACAAAAATGATCTCTATTCTAATGTCTACAAGTTTGCATTAAAATCTGTAAATATAGACGGATCAGGCAGTGGACAGGAAGCTGCGCATGGGTCAGGGGTCAGAGGTCAGAGGTCAGGGGGTTAAGGTCAGACAGTGGACAGAGAGCTGCAGGTCGATGTCACTGACCACATGTTAAACACTTTATAAATGTGAGGAAAACTTCACTGGAGGATTGTTGTGTTTTTATGAGTCAATGCTAATGCTAATGCTAATGCTAACGTCTGAGCCTAATGAATATTTAAAAAACGCCACTGACGGAAATAATGTGCATGAATGATCAATAATTGGATCGTTCAATCTTGCTGTTATTTTACATTTAACGTTTTAATAGAAGTTAGCATTAGCAACCAAAGAGCCAATCAGGAGCCAGGCTGTTGAAGGTAACGCCGCTTTCCGCCCACACCACTGATTTAGCGTGGCGGCTAGCAGGTTAGCTATGTCCATTTATATAAACAGTCCATGGTTTAGAGATAAATAAATAAAACACCACTGACTGAAATAGTTGGGTTGTTTAATTTTGTTGTTACGTTTAACGTTTTAATAGAAGTTAGCATTAGCATTAGCATTAGCATTAAGTGTCCTCTGGTGAAGGTGTAATTTAATGAATGAGCTTTACTGCACTATGGAACATTATGGGTAAAACAAGAACATTTTTATTAGACAAGCAGGTGACGGACCCTTCACCAGAATGACTTATAAATAAAATGTATTATTATTATTATTATTATTATTGTTATTATTATTATTGTTATTATTGTTATTATTATTGTTATTATTATTATTATTATTATTATTGTTATTGTTATTATTATTATTATTATTATTATTATTATTATTATTATTATTATTATTATTGTTGTTATTATTATTATTATTATCATTGTTATTATTATTATCATTGTTATTATTATTATTGTTATTGTTGTTATTATTATTATTAAGTTAAATGGTGCAGCTTTAATCGTGACATTCATTAAAATAGTTTCTCCAAAAGCCAAACAGCTCACGTGTGTAAAACTGCACATTTCTTTGTTAGTAACCATAGTAACCACAGTTTTCCATTCCGGTACCTTCACGGTGTCGAGCGGGTATCCGACCGCCATCCCACAGGCTCCTGAGAAGAAACAAAACGAGACGTCAGCTCACGCCACGGCCGGCTCTGCGTCTGCGTCTACATGAGCTAAAAAAACATTCACCCACTTACCCCAGAGACACGCGCAGAGAGTGGACGAACACAGGGTCACCTGTTTTTGTCCACACTCCCATGCGGCTTGGCATGGATTCTGGGAACTCTGGGGATAAATCACCATTATTCCAGAATATATTCCCTCATTCCCGCTACAACTGGCTGGAATTCCTCCCACTGTGGAACATGCACTGGTTTGATCTGTAGAGTATAGAGTGAAAGATGTGCATGTGCATGTGTGTAAGGACGATGGGAATGAGCCACGAGAGTCAAATTTCAATACTCGATACCGATCCCGATACCACGATGACGATAAAAACACAGCTCGATATCACACAAAACTGACTCTTGTATCTTTAATCCATGTTCTAACGCTGTTCCTCCTCAAAAACAGACCTAGAGTTGTGTTTTGTTTCATTCACACATGTTTGAGTCACTTTATTATTAGTCTGTTACATCTACAAAGATCAAAACACTCTGTTCCACCTTGTGATGTCATCAAGTGGTAGTTTTTCAAGTGAACAGCTCCTTTTACCTTTAGTTCAGTCGAGATAAGAGACAACTCCAGGACTGAAATGATCCAAATGATTCTATAAATGAAGGTGTGTGGAGTTTAAAAACACAGTGGAGCACTTCCTGTATCACCACATGATGACATCACAAGGTGGAACAGAGTGTTTTCAGTCTAAATCTGCAGGTTTGTGTGTTAAACATGTGAGAATGAAACAAAACACAGCTCCAGGTCTGTGTGTGACGAGGAAACATCAGAACAGATCAGAGTCAAGTCAAATGTTTAAACTTAATGTGAAACACCAGAGACTTTTGTAGTTTTAGTTTCATGATGAATATTTATTTACTTTTTTACAGGTTTATATAAATGTTTTAAACGACAAACACATTCACCACACGCCTCTTTTTCAAGTCAAATTATATCTTTTTCAAACTTTTATAGTAACTTTACTTGAATAATCCTCCTCCTCCTCCTCCTCCTCCAGGTCTCCTCCTCCTCCTCCTCCTCCTCCTCCTCCTGGTCTGCTCCTCCTCCTCCAGCTGAACACCACATACCTAAGAGTCTAACTTTATTATCATACAGTTAGTGTTTTGTGTTATATTTCCTGTGACTCTCTGCCTTCTGCTCTCCTCCTGCTCCTCCTCCTCCTCCTGCTCATGGTCTTTTCTCTCCTCCTCCCTCTGTGCCTCCTGGTCTCCTCCTCCTCCACATAACTGAGAGTCTAAGTTTATTATAATATATTTAGAGTTTTTGTGTTGTCTTTCCTGTGACTCTGTCCCTTCTGCTCTCCTCCTCCTGCTCCCTCTGTGCCTCCTCCTGCTCCTGCTCCTCCTCCACATACCTGAGACTCTATTACCTCACACATCCCCTTTTCCCTTTAGTCCAGCTTCAAACCTCGTGTCACTAAACTGCATTTTTATCAGTATAAACATGTTTTTGTGTTGATTTTTGTCTGTTCAGATCATGTTTTGTGTTGATCTGATTCCAGGTCGTGTTTTTGCTGATATAATTCACTGTCCCACTCTGTCTCCTGTTTAGTGATAAAAACCTAAACTACAACAACCAACAACAAGCGATGATCGTGTTAATGTTAAAAAGGCACATTTAAACGTTTTTAATCCTAAATATTAGTGTTAAAAGCATCTGACGCTGTTACACAACCTCCCCCTGCTGTCACTGTCATAGACTTAAATCTCACCGCGCTGTAAACGCTGTTATTAAACTGTTATTACTCTGTTATTAAAGTGTTATTAAAGGTGAAAAAGGTGAGTTGTGTTGTGTAGATTTACCTGCGAAAGAGCCGGACACAAAGTCCACCAGATGCATGTTGTTTGGAGCAGGTCTGTGAGGAGGGACGGTCTGAGGGAGTGAACCTCCTGCTCCAGAGACGAGCTGCGTCAGGAGCGTCAGGAGCGTGACGTCGTGTGCGTAACGGAGTGACGTCAGGTGCGTCCTACCGTCACACGTGATCAATGTAAATAAAAAAAAATAATAAAAAAGATGCCTTATTGATAATTGGTAAACTATTTTTAAACTAGTTTCATTTTATTTATTTATTTATTTATTTATTTATTTATTTATTTATTTATTTATTTATTTATTTATTTATTTATTTATTTATTTATTTATTTATTTACGTTCCATCCTTTGCGTCTTTTGTCAAATAAACATGTTCATAATATACATAATCTATAACCTATATACGGCAGTGTCACGTGACACTATCCTGAAATCACGTGCGGGTTCCACGAAATAACGTGCGTTTCTGTCTTTCTTTTTATTTATTTATTTATTTGTTTGTTTGTTTGTTTATTTATTTATTTAATAAGTAATCAAACCATACAAACTTATAAAACATTCAAGACGTCACATTTGAGCAGTTAGTCTATATAAATACTGTGCCACAGGGTCAAAAACAGTTGATAAAATAGATTTTATTTCTCTTTTGTGATGATCAGACCTGGACGACTGAGGAATTATACAGATGATATTGTTCAATGTAAAGTCTTTGATTTGTCCTCTAGTATTTCTCCAGTTTTTACATCATTATAATTAAAAGAGTGAATACTGAGATTGTTTCTATGCTCCAAAGAGGAGAAAATATCCCAAAAGATATTTGAATAAACACATGAAAAGTTTCTTGTAAAACATGATACAAAATTATGAAATGATGTGACGTAAAACAATGAACTACGGCATCAACAGAGGGTCAATCCACTTTGATTGTGTGAGAAATATGAGCCATGATACTGATGTCAGCTTTTCCCACTCGTAATAGTAGTAGTAGTAGTAGTAGTAGTAGTAGTAGCAGTAGTAGTAGTAGTGTCTGATTTTCTTGTTGTTTGCTTTTCCTGTTTTTTTTTGTGTGTTTGTTTTTTTGTGTGTTTTTGTTTTTTGTTTTGTTTTTTTTTTTTTGTTTTTTGTTTTTTTTTGTGTGTTGTGTTTTTGTGTGTTGTGTGTTTTTGTGTGTTGTTGTGTTTTTGTGTGTTGTGTGTTTTTGTGTGTTGTTGTGTTTTTGTGTGTTGTGTGTTTTTGTGTGTTGTTGTGTTTTTGTGTGTTGTTGTGTTTTTGTGTGTTGTGTGTTTTTGTGTGTTGTTGTGTTTTTGTGTGTTGTTGTGTTTTTGTGTGTTGTGTGTTTTTGTGTGTTGTTGTGTTTTTGTGTGTTGTTTTGTTTTTGTGTGTTGTTTTGTTTTTGTGTGTTGTTGTGTTTTTGTGTGTTGTTGTGTTTTTGTGTGTTGTGTGTTTTTGTGTGTTGTTGTGTTTTTGTGTGTTGTTGTGTTTTTGTGTGTTGTGTGTTTTTGTGTGTTGTTGTGTTTTTGTGTGTTGTTGTGTTTTTGTGTGTTGTGTGTTTTTGTGTGTTGTTGTGTTTTTGTGTGTTGTGTGTTTTTGTGTGTTGTGTTTTTGTGTGTTGTTTTGTTTTTGTGTGTTGTTGTGTTTTTGTGTGTTGTTGTGTTTTTGTGTGTTGTGTGTTTTTGTGTGTTGTTGTGTTTTTGTGTGTTGTTGTGTTTTTGTGTGTTGTGTGTTTTTGTGTGTTGTTGTGTTTTTGTGTGTTGTTGTGTTTTTGTGTGTTGTGTGTTTTTGTGTGTTGTTGTGTTTTTGTGTGTTGTTTTGTTTTTGTGTGTTGTTTTGTTTTTGTGTGTTGTTGTGTTTTTGTGTGTTGTTGTGTTTTTGTGTGTTGTGTGTTTTTGTGTGTTGTTGTGTTTTTGTGTGTTGTTGTGTTTTTGTGTGTTGTGTGTTTTTGTGTGTTGTTGTGTTTTTGTGTGTTGTTGTGTTTTTGTGTGTTGTGTGTTTTTGTGTGTTGTGTGTTTTTGTGTGTTGTTGTGTTTTTGTGTGTTGTTTTGTTTTTGTGTGTTGTTGTGTTTTTGTGTGTTGTTGTGTTTTTGTGTGTTGTTTTGTTTTTATGTGTTGTTTGTTTTTGTGTGTTGTTGTGTTTTTGTGTGTGTTGTGTTATGGTGTTGTGGTTGTGTTGTTGTGGTTGTGTGTGTTGTTGTGTGTGTTGTTGTTGTGTTGTTGTGTTTTTGTGTGTTGTTGTGTTTTTGTGTGTTGTTGTGTTTTTGTGTGTTGTTGTGTTTTTGTGTGTTGTTGTGTTTTTGTGTGTTGTTGTGTTTTTGTGTGTTGTTGTGTTTTTGTGTGTTGTTGTGTTTTTGTGTGTTGTTGTGTTTTTGTGTGTTGTTTTGTTTTTGTGTGTTGTTGTGTTTTTGTGTGTTGTTGTGTTTTTGTGTGTTGTTGTGTTTTTGTGTGTTGTTTTGTTTTTGTGTGTTGTTGTGTTTTTGTGTGTTGTTGTGTTTTTGTGTGTTGTTGTGTTTTTGTGTGTTGTTGTGTTTTTGTGTGTTGTGTGTTTTTGTGTGTTGTTGTGTTTTTGTGTGTTGTTTTGTTTTTGTGTGTTGTTGTGTTTTTGTGTGTTGTTGTGTTTTTGTGTGTTGTTGTGTTTTTGTGTGTTTGGTTGATCCCCGGGTCGCCCAGGCCTTTCTGTGTGGAGTTTTTCATGTTTCTCCTCGTGTCTGGATGGGTTTCCTCTGGGTACTCCGGTTTCCCCCATCAACCAAAACATGAACGCCCTTCGAGACAACTGTTGTTGTGATTTTGGGCGTTACAAAAATAAAATGAATTGATAGTAATAGTAGTAGTAGTAGAGCAGTAGTAGTAGTAGTAGTAGTAGTAGTAGTAGTAGTAGTAGTAGTAGGAGTGAGACTACTGCTTGTGTGTAAATGTCAAGGCCACATCACTAATAATAAGTTGGGCCCCTGAGGGTCACTGAAGTGTCCTGGGCTTGTCCACGTGTCCACGGCTGTGAACCTGGAGCAGAGGTAGAGCCGCACACAGGTGTCTCCTGTGGACGAGCAGAGAGGACACACAGGTGTCTCCTGTGGACGGGCTGATGGACTCGTCCTTTCTCATGTCCCTGAGGCTGTCGCTCTGACACAGACGGAGCCTCGTCCTCAGGCCTGATGTGGTCAGGCCATTTACGCTAAAGCAAAAGTCCTGCTCCTACAGACACTACTACTACTAGACTAGACAGGTTTTCTTGTCCTGGTGGACACATCTGCTTTTTCCCAGGGAGACAGTGTTAATGCCACACTGTGGGACATTGTAGTTAAAAACAGGCCTAACTTGGTGCAGATAAACAGGTGGTAGACCAGACCCACAGCAGTAAAAGCACGATCCATGACTTAATCCTGCTCATAACTGGATCCACACTCCGTCTCTTGTCTCTTTCACTTCCATCTTTCGGCCTTGAGCCTCAGAGTAAGTGACATCTGATCTGGATTATTTAACCTCAGTGACAGGAACCCAAAGCAAAACATCACGAGGCTGCGGTGACGCTCTGTTCTGTGGGGAGCCCGTCCTTCTGCGGCCAATCAGGAGCGGCGCTGGGGTGCGTGGGGGGTGTCGGTGTGAATCCCGGGCTCTGATTGGTTTAGAACTCCGCCCCTGGCGCCGGTAAGCCCTGGGACCAGAGGGTTAAAACACTAGAGTGCACACGTCCCAGGGGCCATGTTTAGGCTGTGTGCAGAGGACTGTGTGCCTGGGTCTGCAGGAAGAGAAAATCTGAGTTACAACCTCTGTTCAAAATGGCACCTAAAATAATGCCACTCGATGGAAGTGTATTTAGTTTTCGACCCCGGAAGTACATTTTCCATTCATTTTCCCCATAGATTTCACAGAGTCCATATTACGCCATTCTCCATCCTATCTCTTATCTTTCTTCAAAACTATAAACATTTTCTGACGTCTGCCGTTCTTTGGAGCTTGACCCAAACAGAACAGGAGCCTCCACCTCGCCGTTATGTAACAGACCTTATCTTTGTCCTGTTTGTCTTTACTCCACCTACACGTGGAACAACAGGTGGAACGTCATTACAAACACTCACTTTACTGTAACCGACACATTTTTCTGGATATTTCAAATTTTTGAGTAGATTTCCAAAGCAGTTCTTACATTTGTACGTAACTGAAGTTATAGCCGTGTAAGTGTAATAAAATCCATCTAAATCATGTGAATTAAATCATATAAATACTGAGATCAGCACACGTCTCTGCTCCTTTATAAAACCACAAACTCACACGTCTCAGTATCATCTGCTCTGATTGGCCAGGGCTCTGTATAAGTACTTTTACTTTAGTACCTGTGAGTTTTATGGAAAAGAAAGATGCTATAAAACTTAAAAATGTAACAGATGATCTAAATCTTATGAACAAACTCTAGTATTGTGCACAGATGTATATATGTGATTATATAATTTATTATTATCCTTTCTTACCATTTGGAATTATTATGTACTTATTCATTTAATTTAATTTAATCTTTTCCTCGCCTGCATTCATATGTAATACTTTGTCTGTTCTGACTAATAATTGTGGAACTTTTGTACTTTCCACAAATGTTGTAAACCTTTATTATTATAAAAAAAACAAAAAAAAACCCCAAAACGAAACCCTTCTATATCCCTAAAAACAAAACAAAACAAAAAATTATATATACCTAAAAAAACTTCTATATCGCTTAAAAAAACCCAAAACTTCTATATCCCTAAAAGAAAACCTTCTATAACCATAAAAACATCTATATCTCCAAAAAAAACCCCAAAAAACTAACTTCTATATCCCCCAAAAACTTCTATATCCCTAAAAAAAACAAATTTCTATATCCATAAAAACAAAACAAAAACACCTTTCTATATCCATAAAAAACCTATATCCCAAATAACAAAACAAAAAAACTTGTATATTCCTAAAAAAAAACCTTCTATATCCCTAAAAACAAAGCAAAACAAAAAATTATATATACCTAAAAAAAACCTCTATATCTCTAAAAAAAACAAACATCTATATCCCTAAAAAAAACCTTCTACATCCCTAAAAAACAAAACAAAAACACCTTTCTATATCCCTAAAAAAAAACCTCTATCTCTATAAAAAAAAAAAAAACTCAAACAATAAAACAAAAAATTTGTATATTCCTAAAAAAACAAACTTCTATATCTCTAAAAACAAACCAAAGAAAACTTCTATGTCGCTTAAAAAACTTCCATATCCCCCAAAACCTCCTTCTATATCCCTAACAGCAAAACAAACAAAAACCTTCTATATCTCTAAAAAAACAAACAAAAACAGTCTAAGTTGTACAGTCCTAAGATGGCGGCCTGGCTGCGCGCGTCCCCGTGTCACGTGTTCCTCTAGCGTCCTTACGCTCCTCTTTACGCTCGTCCTTACGCTCCTCCTCACGCTCCTCCTCGCGCTCCTCCTCGCGCACGTTAGCTTGTCTGCTACAGAAATAAAGCTCCTTGGCGCTGACAGCGGGACGGGTCTCGACATTCAGCAAACAGCGGGTTTGTCCGGCCGCGTGGACCTGATCCTGAAGTTTTATCAGTTTAATTTTAACAGAACGACGCCACAGTCCGGCGGGAGGACGGGTTTTGTGGAGTTTTTCCGCGCTTTTAGCTCGTTCTCGTGGCTTTAGCCGGTGCTAGCTGCTGTAGTGTAATTGTTGCTAGGTTACGGTGTCATTAAGTTCACGAGATCATTCAACAGACGGGTTTGTGCGCGTGCCCGGGGGTTTACGGCTCTCAAATAAGTTTATAAGATTTTACAGGGACAGTTTATCTCTGTTTTTCATTGACACCGCGCTGTGAGGAAGAGGAGGATGGATTTTCTCGCTGGCTGCATTGGAGGTGAGTTTGATCCATAAATCTGTCTGTAATTTGAATGAAAGTTTTTGTGCGCATGCTCAGATCTTTATGGTTTTTGTTTTAGTAACGTCTCATGATTTGCCCTTTTGATTGTGCAAAACTGAAACCAAAACACTGAAGACTAGAGCGTTAAAAAGTGATGCAATTCTGGCTCATGATTAACCCAGTGCTGCTTTGTTTAATCCTGACCACGCGCCACAGACAAACCAAACACAAATTAACACAAAAACAACTTTAGTGCAATATATTAAACACAGAGACTTATATACAGACAGGTATTTTTGTTTAGTTGTTGTTCAGTTGAGTTAAATTTGGGATAGTGATGCAAAGATGAGACGCTTTGGGGAAATCAAAAGTAAAAGTGAAATTTTGGACCAGCCCTGAACCAGGATTAAAGTTTTGTGTGTTGTTTTTTTTTTTTTTTTGTAATTCAGGACTAGCCCCTGACCTGGAAAATACAAAACAAGTGTGAGCTGTAATGAGGTCAGGACTAAACACAGAGTGACCCGGGTCAAAACGGGACAAAGAGTAAAAAAAAAGTCCAACAGCAACAAGAATGGAAGAAGTACTCAAGTAAAAGTACAAATACCACAGCAAAAAAATACTCAAGTAAAAGTATCACATGAAAAAATCGACTTAAGTAAAAGTATTAAAGTACCTGTGTAAAAATGTACTTAAAGAGTCAAAAGTTGGTGCAGATTTTGAGTCTTTAAAGATTCAAATTTGGGGATTTTGATAAAGATTTGAGCTGAATTTTGTCACAGAAAAAACTGAATCGATTGTTTGTTTTTTTTTGTTTTTATTTGTATATTTTAGGTTTAAAAATAAACCCTCAGACTTTTCAGCAGGTCCAACACAATCATGAAAAATACTTTTACTTTTCAGTCCAGTTCAAAAATGTAGTGGAGTAGAAAGTACAGATACTGCTCTCAAATGTACTCAAGTAAAAGTAAAAAGTACACACTGTAAAATGTACTTGAGTAAGTACAGATACTTAAAATATTTCCTTAAGTACAGTACTTTACTTTTATTTTGTTACTTTCCACCACTGATCAACAATACAAAATATAAACCAAATATCTGAGTGCTTCTCCTCCTGCTCTCCGCCCTGCCCAGCCCCCCCTCCAAGTCTCTGAACAACTCAAAATGAAACTCACGCCTACGCCCGTTTCAGCTCCGTCAGTCTGAGGCCTGAGTCTTATATCTGTCCCATTTGTTGTGACCTAAACTAGCAGTCTAGACGCACACTCCTGAAACGGGCCGCACGCTCCTGAAACGGGCCGCACGCTCCTGAAACGGGCCGCACGCTCCTGAAACGGGCCGCACGCTCCTGAAACGGGCCGCACGCTCCTGAAACGGGCCGCAGACTCAGTTTTGTGGTTGTGCTGAGTCTGGTGAATCTAAATAAAAACATAATTTCCTGGTGAAACTGATGCAACCGTTTCTGTAGAAGAACGAATCACTTCAGAGAAACGTCCTTTTTTTAACACACACCAGCTGCACCGTGACGACGAAACATGTGTCACAAAATTAAAACACGTTAAGATTCTGATCCCACGAGGAGAATAAAAACACACTGTAGAGGCGGAGGGTGGTGTTCTGGAGCAGCAGTGACGGGGTTAAAGCGGCGGCCCGTGTGTGTGTGTGTGTGTGTGTGTGTGTGTGTGTGTGTGTGTGTGTGTAGGTGTCGGTGTGTGTGTTTGTGTTTTATACTTGTTCAGATTCAAGGACTTTTTTATCATCTATCTGTGAAAAATGAGCACTTTTGATATTAGTTTTAGTATCGATTTGTACCATATTTTCCTGACAAACAGAATTGACTCAAATTGATGAAATATTAAGTTTGTGCTAAATTCTGTCTCATCTAATGTTTAAGTCCTGAAGTTTTTCTCTAAACGACTTAAATCTGTGGTCGTCACTTATGTCAAATCTCCTTTTAAATTATGTTGTGTTGTATATTACATTAAAATAAATACAATATAATTTAGCTCTGTCCATTTAAATAAACAGAATGTGGAACAGACCAAATTTACGTAAAGTTATCGTAAAGTTTACAAAGTGAACTTTTGTAAAAATAATAAAATGTGTCTGATTCAGATTTTCCTTTTAGTTTTTGTATTTTTATTTTATTTTTTTCCTTTTTCTCTCTGTTGTAAAATCAACACGTGACTTTACTCTAAATTAAAGCTACAGTGTGTAACTTTCTGGTGGCACATGACCTGCTTGACTCCATGGAAACAAAAAGTTAAAACAATACTGTGGAACATCTCCATGCAGACAGATAAGTTTAATGTTATACTGTGGAATATTATACAACATTTCCATAGAAACGAGCAGGACAAGGCTCAGTTAAACATGTTTTTGTAAAGTTCCGCACTATAACTTTAAGGTTAAGGTATTGTTTTATTGTCAACATAAAGTTAAAGAAAATTTAAAAACCTGAAACAGTTTTTTTTGTAATATTTCACTTAACACGCGGCGACTCTTCTTATATCAAACTTGTAAACACTGCTAATGCTAACGCTAACGCCCTTTATAAACACAGTGAAACCGGAGCTGTTTCCATTGGGACATGTTCTGTAGCTTTAGCTTTAGCACCTGATCCGTACACACCCCGAGCTCGACCAATCACAGGCCTCGGAGCGTCTGACAGCGGAGACGAGCCTTCGAGAGCTCAGAGGGAACACATGCCCCGGTTTATGTTCAAAATACGTCTGGGACCTTACTGCTTGAGTTAAAGGTCTATTACGTAACTTCTGTGTCACCTGTTTATCTATGGAGATGTCAGTACTTTGCCTGGAATGTTCCACAGTGTGGCATTGAACTTGTCTCCATGGAGATGAGCGGAAGATGAAGAAACAGATTTTTGATTGAACTCGTATGAATCCTCTCCCTGAGTTTGATGTTGGTGCTTAAGTTAAAGGCCTATTACGTAACTTTTCTGTCATATGTAGATGTTATTGTTTTTCCTAGAATGTTCCGCAGTATGGCATTAATCTTATCCATCTCCGTGGTGACAAGCAGATGATGAAGAAACAGGAAGATGATTCATACGAGTTTAAATCTGAAATCTGAGTGTGATTGTTTTATTGTTTTTTTTGGCTTGTGTTAAAGTTGTGTAACGTTTCTGGTAAAGGCTCCGTCACCTGATCGTCGTCGTGGAGATGTTCTTGCTTTGTTTGTCCCACAGTACGGCATTAATCATTTCTACCTTCACCTTCAGGGATCTGGCTTTTTCTGTTTTGATACCGATACTTTGACTTTAAGAATCTACAACATGAACTGACCTCAGTGCAGGGATAAAAATCACTCCTTTTTTTCTTACAGTGAACTTATTACGCAAGAGATTCAATTGTGTAACTGTTATTTATTTATTCGCAAAACTACAGAACCGCTGTGTACGAATAAAAGTTACAACATGAAACATTTCTAGATCAAAATCCGTTTGTAAATGGACTCATTACATCCGATTATATGATACTGAAACATTAGCTGGATCAAGTATCGTATCGGTCCAGAGAAAAACCTGCATTTTTCCTGTGAGTGGACTTTACCTCGGGATTCAAAAACTCCTACAAACTTCACGTTAAAGCCTCACTACGTAACTTTTCTGGCGGCGCTTGTTTTTAGAAGGTGAAATTCCGGTTTGACCTCGTTTTGTTTGGTCTTTGTTATTTCTCAGTGCTAGAACTTTATGTCTCGACCGTAAACATAAATGGACGTAGCTAACCTGCTAACCGCCGCGTTACAAACAGGAAGTGATCATGTGCGCACTTCCTGCTCCATCGACTCTGGCTCCAGTTCACTTTACATTGAAAAACTGTTGATTTTGGTGTTTAATGTTCGTTTTGACTCGCTCTACATGATCCTGGGGTTTTTATTTCACTGTTGTGTCTGTAAAGTTCAGTTTTCTCTTCTTTGATTTTCGCTCGGCCTGTGGCTCTGGGGTCGTGAGGTCAGTGAGGTCAGTGAGGTCAGTCAACACTTGTGTCCATTCACTTCCTGGTTTACACCTGGGGCTGCGTCCTGATTGGCTCGTGTCTTACAAACAGGTCACATGACAGATTATAGAGGGATTAGTGTTTTGTTTACGCTCCCCACACTTCAGTAATGCGTCTTAACACTTTATAAATCTGTTATAACTATTGTGCAGATGAATGAACTAAGAAACATTTTAATATATATATATATTTTTAAAACTAGGGATGAATCAGTGACATACAGAAGATAAGACACTTTATATGTTTGTGCAAGTTTATGAAATGTGCTTAAAGTGTACCTGATACATGAGCTCGAAATGGATACAAAAAATAAAAATAAAATAAAAATAAAATAAATAAATAAATATAAAAACAAAAATATATATATATAAAAATAAAATAAATAAATAAAAATAAAATATAAAAACAAAAATAAAAAAATAAAATAAATACAAAATAAAAATAAAATAAATAAATAAATACAAAATAAAATAAATAAATAAAAACAAAAATATAAAAATATAAAAATAAAATAAATATAAAATAAAATAAATAAATAAATACAAAATAAAATAAATATAAAAACAAAAATAAAAATATAAAAATAAAATAAATAAATATAAAACAAATAAAAAATATAATAAATAAAATAAATATAAATAAAATAAATACAAAAAAATAAAATAAATAAATATAAAAACTAATAAAAAAAAATAAAAAAAAGAATGAATGAATGAAAAAAATGAATGAATGAAATGTCCCACAATGGGGAAGTTTCATTGTGTGTTCAACATCGTGATTACAAAATGTCCAGTGTTGAAAAACATTTGGTCATTATTAAGTCATAGTTTTGTTACATAAAAGTTCATTTATAAACTTGTACATGTAATAATCTGTTCGTGTGTGTCGTGTTTTCAGGAGCTGCTGGAGTCCTGGTCGGGCATCCGTTCGACACAGTGAAGGTAAATGTTTTTAAATCTGTATTTGAGCCGTGGGTCTTTTGATTTTATTATTTCTTAATGAAGCAGCTCCACCTACGTTAAAAACATTTATTAAACTTTCTTCAAACTCCTTATCCACTCGGCCTTTTCTTTTCAGACCATCAGAGAATCGGCTCCTGACTCTGAAACTGTCTGTACATTTGAATAATCTTAAGTACATTTTAGATAATCACATCAGTCTAGTTAATTTGTTCTGTTTCTCTGTAAAAACCTGCACATAATTGTTTTTTTAAATTAGTTTGGGCTGTAGGAAACGTACTGTATCGGACATGGGGGACGTTTATTGTATTTTCCTGCTAATGTCAATGATGAACTGTTAGTTTTTTTATGTAATCGTGTTGAAATGTGTTTTTTTTTCTGTGCATTCACCTGTCCAGTGTCTGCACATTTTCTTTTGTTAGATTAATGAATTTGTACACAGTCCCTGATAAATAAAGAATAAAGGAAAGAAAATATAGTTGCCGAGTCGATTAATCGGTCGATGGAGTCTCAATACTGGTATCAAATATATGGATCAGATATCGGTTCAGTCGATCTCTCATTTTGATCCATAAACTGGTGTAAAAAGACAAAGACACGACTCCAGGTCTGTTTTCGAGGAGGTGACGTCGTTATAACTCGATTTAAACCTCACAAGAGTCATATTTGTGTGACGTTGGACCTCGCTGGTCGTGTTTGTTCCAGGTCCGTCTCCAGGTCCAGAGTGTGGACAGACCTTTGTATCGAGGAACCTTCCACTGCTTCCAGTCCATCGTCCGTCAGGAGTCAGTATGTACACGTCTAAATGTCTTCACTCCATTCAACTTTATTTCTGTAGCACATTTAAAACGACTTCAGCTGATCAATGTCAACAAAAAACAAATAACACGACCCACAGAAAAACTCCTGTGTCTCCTGTCGAGTCTTTAACAGTTTAAGCCGACACTGAAAACGACCTCCCTGGTATTTAATACAGAGGGCGCTGTTCTGTAGTCTGGGACTCTGTGTGTGTGTCTCTCTGTGTGTGTGTGTCTCTGTGTGTGTGTCTCTGTGTGTGTGTGTCTGTGTGTCTCTGTGTGTGTCTCTGTGTGTGTCTCTCTGTGTGTGTGTGTCTCTGTGTGTGTCTCTGTGTGTGTCTCTCTGTGTGTGTGTGTCTGTGTGTCTCTCTGTGTCTCTGTGGCGGCTGCTGCAAAAAATACCTGCAGATTAAGGTCAGGACTTTGTCGTGTGTGTGACTGTGTGTGTGTGTGTGTGACTGTGTGTGTGTGTGTGTGACGGTGTGTGTGTGACTGTGTGTGTGTGTGACGGTGTGTGTGTGACTGTGTGTGTGTGTGGGGGTGTGTGTGACTGTGTGTGGAGGAGCTACACTGAGCCACGTGTGACTGATCCACAGAGAAATGGACCTGACACAGAGACGACGCGGGGCGACCCGGGGCGAGGCGACTAAATTCTCTCCTGTGTCAGTGAGGTCAGAGGTCACTAGGGTCCAGCACTAACACTGCACTCTCCCTGTGTGTGTGTGTGTGTGTGAGGCTTCAGTCTGGACGTTTAAAGCAGCAGAGTGTTTGAACTGACTCTAAACATGACACACCCGTCTGACACACCCGTCTGCCCCTCCTGCAGGTCTTTGGCTTGTACAAAGGCATCGGCTCGCCCATGATGGGCCTCACGTTCATCAACGCCATCGTGTTCGGCGTCCAGGGTAACGCCATGCGGCACCTGGGTCAGGACACGCCCACTAACCAGTTCCTGGCCGGAGCCGCGGCGGGCGCCATTCAGTGCGTGATCTGCTGCCCCATGGAGCTGGCCAAGACGCGCATGCAGATGCAGGGCACCGGGATGAAGAAGTCGTCCACCAAGAAGCTGTACAAGAACTCTCTGGACTGTCTGAGCCGGATCTACCAGCGCGAGGGCCTGAGGGGCGTGAACCGCGGCATGGTCACCACGCTGCTCCGGGAGACGCCCGGGTTCGGCGTGTACTTCTGGGCCTACGACGTGCTGACGCGGGGGCTCGGCTGCGAGCCCGAGGACCCCTACATGATCCCCAAGCTGCTGTTGGCGGGGGGCATGGCGGGCATCGCCTCGTGGCTCTCCACGTACCCGGTGGATGTGATAAAGTCGCGTCTGCAGGCAGACGGCGTGGGCGGGGACAGGCGGTACAGCGGTATCGCGGACTGCGTACGGCAGAGCGTGCAGAGGGAGGGCTACATGGTGTTCACGCGAGGACTCACCTCCACGCTGCTCAGAGCATTTCCTGTCAACGCCGCCACCTTCGCCACCGTAACGCTGGTGCTGATGTACGCGCGCGGAGGGGAGGAGTGTCCCAAAGACTGTGAGCCCGCCCCCCTCGCGCAGGCCGCGCCCCCTCCCGTGCAACAAGCCCCGTCCTCTCAGATCCAGCCCAGCAGCCTGTGATGGACACGCCCCCTTCCACTCTGCACTTTACTGAGACCTGAGGCATTCCCAGCGTTTTTACTCCAACAAAACTATTTATTCAGCAGTGTTTTCATGTCTCTGCAGTACCTCATGGAGACCAACAGGGGGCGGGCTCTTCTAGGGGAGTTTAAAGTAACGGCTGTAACTCCAGACAATGAAACACAAACTTTTATTTTTAATACTCATCTGAAACTTGTGTTATAAATGCATCTATTTTAATAATTGTGTTGTGGTCTCTGGTTTATAAACTGAAACGTGAAGAGGATTTTTCTTCCAGAATCACAGGTGCTGCCCCCTGTTGACCTCCATTGATATAGTTTCAACCTCAGATATTTGTTCCATTCATTTCAAACACACCTGGACTGGACGGGATGCCCTGTACTGTAAACATCAGTATTTTAACTGTGTGTGTAAATATGACAGTTCATTTTATCTTGTACAGATGTGGAGACGTTTTCTGCCTTATGAGATGAACGAGTTTGATTTAAAACTTATGAACCAATGAATGAGCCAGGACTAAATGTAGCATCTCAGACCTCCCCAAAGGAAACCGGGTTGTTCCGACTCCGTGTTGTTAAATATATATTTCCTTACAGAGGCTCGCCCGTCCCCGGTACGACAAACGCCACCTTCACAGTGACATGGATTTTCAGATATTTATTACTGAAAAATGTGAGACTTTAAACTCAACAGGACGATACGGTTTTACTCGGAGACGCGTGAATCGGTAGAAACACAACTTTGCACGTGTTTGAGTGAGTTCATGTGGAGGGAGCGGTGGCGGTGGTCACATGTGCACGCTTATTATCAGACTGTAGAGTGGAGTTTACGCCGCCCTGCGTTTCTGCGTCGCGTTTTCAAGCATCAGAGCACCGCCAATAAAATAAAATAAAACGCCAAATCCTCCCGTGTGTTTGTGATCACGCTCCTTCTGATCACTCACTTCAGATTTTGCAGTTTGCGTTTCATTTACATAAGTATTAAATAACGAGGAGCCGCAGGTTTAACGCCCGGCCGCGGTAACAGCGTCTCACCTCAGAACGTGGAAAAGCTCGTTCACGGGCTGTAAATGTTTCAGATATTTAAGTGTTTTAACTGAAGCTGGTCCTTATGTTCTACTCGGAGCAGTTGAATCTGTTTACTCCATCTGTCTGATCTGGTTTCGTTGATTTGAAACGGCCGTGTGTCAGAGCGGTGCAGATTAATGCCATGTTTTGTGATATTACCCAACAGAGACGTATACTGTAAACTGTGAACAGGGTCGGACCAAGTACTGAACCCTGTGGCACACCGTAAACTCCCCTCGAACACGGCGAGGAGCTCCGATTTACATGAACAAACTGGTACCAATCAGATGAGTAGGATTTAAACGCCGCACAGAGGTCCAACAGAACCAGAACCGAGACCAGAAAATGTTCGTATTAACCCTCTACATGATCCTGGGGTTTGTTTGTTTTTTTAGTTATTTTGAGTTTTTTTAAATTTATTTATTTGGGTTTTTTTTTTTTTTATTTATTAATTTTTATTATTATTATTTTAAGTTTTGTTTTTGTTTTGTTTTTTTGTTATTTTGAGTTTATTTTTTTTTATCCTCGGGTTCATTTTTTTGGTTATTTTTATTTTATTTATTTATTTATTTTTATTATTATTTTGAGTTTATTTAGATTTTTTTTTTTTTGTTATTTAAAGGTTTGGTTTTTTTTTGTTATTTTGCTCTTAAATGTTCGTATTAACCCTCTACATGATCCTGGGGTTTTTATTTCACTATTGTGTCTGTAAATCAAGATATGAACATTAATAACAGACAAATCAGGTCCTTCTTTCCCTGATGTCGCTCCTGTTAGCCTTAGCGACAGGTTTGATTGACAGCGTTGCTAAGCGCCCACTCCCTGATAAACCAGTGGTGTGTGTAGCTTCAACAGCCTCGCTCCAGATTGGCTCTTTGGTTGCTATGGTACCTGCTCCGGCCTCGATGAGCTTCACGTGGAGCTGAAGCTGAAGCTGTGGTGACGTCACACTCACTCAGTCTGTGGATAGAAATAATCGTAAAAGTCCAGAATCGAGATAATAATCCTGTTTTGATGATGCACATGAGCATGGACACCGTCATAACATGGACTCAAACTCATTAAAGTCTCGTCGGTGAATATATTTACACCGCGGTAACATGGAGCGGCGCCTCGTCAAACCCGAAACGAGCCTCGTATCGGAACAACCCGAGTTTAACCCCAAAAGCACCGGTTCTGTTTGTGAGCGCCCCCCACAGAACAGAACGAACACGAGCATCCAACCACACGCAGCTCGATCATGTGACTGTTCTGCTTTTGTTTTAACATGGGGCTTTGAATGTTAGAGTCTCGGATCATTACCTGAATGTATTTATTTTTTAATACATTTGATTTGATTGTGAGTTTGTTTGTGGGTCCTGTTCTTGATAATCTGCCCGTCGCTCCAGAAATAGTTCTTCCCAAAATCACCAGAGCACGTCGACCTAACGCTCTAAAAATACACTCCCTGGTTGGTTCTGACCTACATAGACCACAATGGCTTATCAGAACTGTTTTTCACTGGATGTTTGCTTTGGTTTTGATTATATTTTACTGTTGTTTTATGGTTGTATCGAGCAGAGAGCGTGTGTGTATGTGCTGCTGCTGCGTGTGTGTGTGTGTGTGTGTGTGTGTGTGTGTGAGATCTGTGTATTTGAACAGCTCAATCCTGTTTTTTTTTCTTTTGTTTTAAACGCAGATGTTTAAGTCCTGTCCCGCTGTCAGGTTTGAGGACGTTTAAGAAGGAAGAAGCACTGAATGTAAGGCACGAGCAGAGGACCTGAAAGAGAACGGTCACGCCGCAAAAGTATTTATCAAACTGAGGTAAAAGTATTTGAATTCAGAACATTCATTTTGGGGCCCAGAAAAAAGCGTGAAAAAAAAACAAAACAACAGAGCAGTTTGCAGTTTGGTTCAAAGTTAATCCTCATTCAGAACGTCCTAATGACTCACCGCGATGAGTTTATAAGCACTTTTCACAACTTTCACTTCCTGTTTATCTAAAACGCTTTATACAAGTGATCCTGGGGTTTTTATTTCACTATTGTGTCTGTAAATCAAGATATGAACATTAAAAACAGACAAATCAGGTCCTTCTGTCCCCGAGGTCGCTCCTGTTAGCGTTAGCAACAGGTTTGATTGACAGCGTTGCTAAGGGCTCGCTCCCTGTTAAACCAGCGGTGTGGGCGGGACGGGGCGTTACCTTCAACAGCCTCGCTCCTGATTGGCTCTTTGGTTGCTATGATACTTGCGGTCAAAATTCCAAATATGTAACTCTGCTCCGAATTAGCCGCTATAACTGCTAGCCTCGACGAGCTTCGTTTGGAGCCGAACGCCGTGGGTGACGTCATTAGGATTTTGCTCGATACAGTGCACTTTCGATTCAATACGATACTGTATAATCCAAATCGATTTGTACGATTCAGTGGAAAATAAAAGCTTTAGTGCATAAACGACTGTAGTGCTGTGATAAAACAATTTAGTAAAATATAGAAAAAAATATATATCGACACAGCGGGCCACGATATCGATACTGTATCATTAAATTAAACGATGCAGTATATTGATATTTTGATATTTTTGCACATCCCTAGTGACGTAAAACTCCACTTTTTTATACAGACTTTAGTACAGCGCCTTTAAACGACAATTTAAAGCTCCAATCTGAATATTTGTGATCTGAATTCAGTACTTTGACCTCGTGTTGATGTTTTGCTCGTGGGTCTTGGTTAAAGGGACGTTTAACGATGACGCTGAGGTGCAATAGTGTTTATAATGTAAATACAAACACATGGCTCTATTTTGAAGTCTGTGCTAGCTGCTAGCTGCTAGCTGCTGCTGTGCTAACGTCTGCGTCACACTGGACTCGTTTAAACTGTGAAACAAGATATTTTTGTAACATAGACCTGGATCCAAAATAAGGCCTGTATGTTTAGTTTTTTTTAGATTTCTGGGTCAAAAATAAAATATTCTATCTAACTTTTCTCTGTGTTTGTTTTGGTTATAACTTCATCATGTTTGTCTGGGCAGATTAGGGCTGGGAAAAGTATCGAAAATCAGATACTAATCGATCCTAAAATTATTATCGGTGCTAGATACTCAGGAATCGATACTGAAAAAGTCACACTGACAGAAATAAACCTGTCCTGAATATTTAGAATTATGTTAAGAGACTAAACCAGGATTAGACCGGGACCAAGACCGGGGACCAAGACGGGGACCAAGACGGGGACCAAGACGGGGACCAAGACGGGGACCAAGACGGGGACCAAGACGGGGACCAAGACCGGGACCAAGACCGGGACCAAGACCGGGACCAAGACCGGGACCAAGACCGGGACCAAGACCGGGACCAAGACCGGGACCAAGACCGGGACCAAGACCGGGACCAAGACCGGGACCAAGACCGGGACCAAGACCGGGACCAAGACCGGGACCAAGACCGGGACCAAGACCGGGACTAGACCTAGAACCGGGACTAGACCGGGACTAGACCAGATACTAATCGATATGTTTATACTGATGTGTCTCTATGTTTCGCAAGTATAAGACTCATAGACTAGCATACACACACACACATCATGACCCTCCTGACACTGAGGGTCACACACATAAAACACACAAATACAACACAAAGTAAAACATTTAACGTGGAACATCACAGTGTGTGTGTAAAGTGTTTTTATCACTGTGGGATCAGGATGAATCAGATGGACCAGATGTTTTGAGTTTTTATTTCTACTGTGGAATTTTCCAGCTCAAACGAGACAAAAGAACCATCAGCCGTTTAAATAATGAGACCGAGGGTAAATGTAACAATGGCGCCCCCTGCTGCTGTGTGTGTGTAATGGCAGGTTTCACACAGACTGTAAGACAAATGTAAAACTTTTATTTATATTTACACCGTTGGTCCTGGTTTAGTCCGGGTTGGATCTGGTCCAGTTTCTCCTGAACTGTTCATATTTTTCAGATTCATTTTTTGGCCGTTCATGACCAAAATAAGGTCCGTTTCTATAGCGATTAACAACAGTAACAAAACATGTGACCGAAATTCATAATTATGATTTAAAACGTGCACAAAATGCTAACGCTAATGCTAACGCTAATGCTAATGCTAGCTCAGTTCAGACTAAAGATCCTGAGTTGGGTTCAGTGTTAAGTTCCATAATTTTCTCCCAAAACAACAAAATCTCCTGTTTTATTCTGCAAAATATGTGTCAGATGCCCTCCCTGTGTGTCCATGGACGGGTCAAATGCAGAGGACAGCAGTGAAGTACGGGTCAAATGCAGAGGACACGTTTGTCTCCAGTGAAGCACAGGTTAAGCATGGCCTCTGTACATTTGACCCGTCCTTCACGTTTGACCCCAGTGAATGATAGGTCAAATGCAGAAAGACACGTTTGACCCCAGTGAAGGACGGGTCAAATGCAAAGGACACAGGTTAAACATGTCCTCTGCACACTTAACTTTTGACCCGTTCTTCACTGGGGTCCAACGTGAAGGACGGGTCAAACGCAGAGGACATGTTTGACCTCAGTGTAGGAGGGGTCAAATACAGAGGACACATTTAACCCCAGTGAAGGATGGGTCAAACGCAGAGGACACATTTAACCCCAGTGTAGGACGGGTCAAATACAGAGGACACATTTAACCCCAGTGTAGGACGGGTCAAATACAGAGGACACATTTAACCCCAGTGTAGGATGGGTCAAATACAGAGGACACGTTTAACCTCAGTGAAGTACGGGTCAAATGCAGAGGACAGCAGTGAAGGACGGGTCAAATGCAAAGGACACGGGTTAAACATGTCCTCTGCACACTTAACATTTGACCCGTCCTTCACTGGAGTCAGACATGGACGGGTCAAACGCAGAGGACATGTTTCCAAACGGGGACGGTCGTGTGTCTCTGTTGGGAAACGTTTATGTCGCGTTAGAACAAACTTACAAACTCAGAGGATGTTACGAGACGCAGGAAGTTGATCAACAGTTTGACGAGAATCTAGAGCCAAGAGTCTCAGTCCTGAACATGACGGCTCCTCTGCGCCTCCTCCTGCTCCTCCTGCGCCTCCTCAGCATCAGTGTCTGTGAGTAACACTTTAAATGTTTGATTTTAAAACGCACCAGCTCAACAGAAACTCACTGGGTCATTTCCTCGTAGAGTTTTCCAAAAAGTTTAAATATTATGAGTTTAAAGGCTAACCGGCTACATGCTAACAGCTACATGCTAACAGCTACATGCTAACAGCTACATGCTAACTTATATCCATGACACGGCTGTTTTAAATCCGAAAAGCACATTTAAAACTGAAATCTTTTAATAACCGGGCAGCTTTTTCAAGTTTCAGAAACAGATTTTAAGATTTAAAAAAAAAAATTCCGGTGGTGAGTCGCTCCACAGAGCTGATCCGTCCTGAGATTTCAAAGGTTTAATATCATTTTTTTAATATTCAAAGTCTGTGGGAAAAAGGCCTCCAGATCCAGAGGGGGCGCTCACGGCTCCATGTGGAAGGTGGAACATTCTCCATGGAGATTATTTTAATGTCATACTGTGGGATATTCCATGGAAACAAGCAGGAGGAGGAGGTCAGGTCTGTGGAGAGGAGAGCCACAAGCCGCTTCAGTTTTTTTCCGTGCCATAAAAAAAAAAACATGCTTTTATTTTTATTTTCTACTTTTTGGCAGAAAAGTTACAAACTGTGGCTTTAAGGAAACAAACTGATGTCTGTATAAAACAAATCAAACTCCTCAGAACCTCCTCCACAGCATCTCCCACCTCCTCCACCTCTCTCTTCTCTGCTCCTCTCTCTCTCTCCCTGCTCCTCCTCTTCTCTCCAGCTGTCTGCCTCCTCTCCTCCTCTCTCTCCTCATCTTCCTCCTCTCTCTCCTTCTTTTTCAGCTCTCTGTCCCCTCTCCTCCTCTCTACTTCTCTCACTCTCTGCTCCTCCTCCCTTTCTCTCTCCTTCTCCTCCTCCTCTCTCTAGCTCTCTGCCCCCTCTCCTCCTCTCTCTCTCTTCCTCCTCCTCTCTCCAACTGTCCATCACCTCTCCTCCTCTCTGCTCTTTTCTCTTTCTCCACCTCCTCCCTTTTCCGCTCTCTCTCTCATTCACCTCCTCTCTCCAGCTGTCTGTCCCCTCTCCTCCTCTCTGCTCTTTTCTCTCTCTCCTCCTCTCTACTTCTCTCGCTTTCTGTTCCTTCTCCCTCTGTCTCTCGTTCTCCTCTCTCTTCCTCCTCCCCTTTCTCTCCTCTTCCTCTCTCTCCTTCTCGTCCTCTCTCCAGCTCTCTGCTCCACTCTCTCTAACCACTCTCCCCCGCTCCTCTCTTTTCCTCTCTCTTCCTCTCTTTCCTTCACCTCCTCTCTCCAACTGTCTGTCCCCTCTCTTCTCCTCCTCCCTTCCTCCCTCTCCTTCTCCTCTCTCCAGCTCTCTGCTCCTCTCTCCTCCTCCGTCTGTCTCTCCTTCTCCTCCTTTCTCTCTCTGTCTTCTCCTCTTCAAATCACGACTGTCACTGACCTTTTGTATCGTGTGTTTTTCACTTGTTTTTCTGTTTTTCACCTGTTTTGTTTCGTTGGATGTTTTGAAAGTCGCTCATAAATCATATATTTATTTATTTATCTATTTATTTATTTTTATCTATTTATTTATTTATCTATTTATTTATTTTTATCTATTTATTTATTTATCTATTTATTTATTTATATTTATTTATTTATCTATTTATTTATTTATATTTATTTATTTATCTATTTATTTATTTATCTATTTTTTATCTATTTATTTATTTATTTATTTACCTATTTATTTATATTTATTTATTTTTAAAAATCTTTTTTATCTATTTATTTATTTATCTATTTATTTGTTTATTTTTTTATCTATTTTTTATCTATTTATTTATTTATCTATTTATTTATATTTATTTTTAATCTTTTTTCAATCTATTTATTTATCTATTTATTTTTTATCTATTTTTTATCTATTTATTTATTTATTTATCTCTTTATTATTATTAACGTGTCATCTTGTTCTTCTCAGCCTCTGCAGCAGTCGACTCGGACAGATCCCGTATCGTCCATCGCTGTCAAACCATCTTCTGCTTTCACCTGTGGCGTCCTGAGAGCGGCGTCGACTTCGCGCTCATCACAAACGGACAGATGGAGGCACGTGACACGGAGGGGGAGGAGCCAGAGTGCAGCCTGCCAATCACACCCTTCACCGTCTCGAACTTCTGTAGGCGGAGCCCGTGTGAATCTGGACTAAACTGCGTTCATTTCACACAGATTCGAGTTATTGAGACGTATCCGGGACAGAGCGTGTCTTTCCAGTGCGTCCTGATGAGTTCTTTGTTTCGCTCCAACTGCGTCACAAACTGGAACCGCCTCTTCACTCTGACGTGGGTCGACGAGAACGTGAACCCAGTCGAAGGAGGATCTGAATATCGGCTAACGCAAACCTCGCCGTGTGACGTTAGCTTGACCGTTTCGCTCCAAAGCCCCAAAAATGTAACGTTTCATTGTTTAGCTAAAGCCAGAGATCGAAGATGGACGTCCCAGAAGATCCAAGTCAGACTGTCACGTGAGTAAAACGACCACATCGTCCAAACTGTCGCTCTGGAGTATAAGTCGCACCTGCAAAAAAACGCACAATAATGAAGAAAAAAACATGTATAAGTTGCTTTTTGGGGACATTTATTTTACAAAATCCAAGACCAAGAACAAACATTTTATCTTCAAAGACAAGTTATAAAAACAAAATGGACAACGACACGCTAACAACACGCTAACGTAACACATAAACAACGAACTTAGCGTAAGATATGAAGTCAGTCAGATACGCTACGCTAACGTAACATGTGCAGTTTATCCGCAAACACAGAGACACGAGATGTTTACTGTGGTCTTACTTCTTCACAGTTCAGAGCGTAGAACAAACACGTCAAATATAACATGAGCTCACATAAACGCACAAAACATAAACGCACAAAACATAAACGCACAAAATATAAACGCACAAAACTGCACATCAACGCACGGAAAATACACACAACACTTTGTCCTGCGAGTAAACAAACCACTGAAGACAAAACTTTATGTTCTACGTCTCATTTGTTTCTTAAATAGTCTCTGTCGGGTCAGACTTAGCATTAGCGTAAAAGGCTGAACCGGAAAACAGGAAGTAGTTTTCACGACATTTTAAACGAAACTTATGATAAACTAAACATTTACACTATTGTTCCAAATGAAAAATAATCACCTTTGTGGTTTTAAAAATGAACGGGAAATAAATAAGAGGAAATTAAATATGAAATGTGTAAAAGAAAATGAGTCGAGTACATTTTCTCACAGGTATTACAAACACAACAGTGACGCCTAGTGGTGAAAAAAGTGAAGTGTAACACGTAGAATCACCAGTGACACAAATGTTTGTGTTTCCTGCAGCTCCAAGAGGAAAAGGACGAGGAACCGTCATCCAGCAACCAGAACCAGGAGGTACTAGACCAGGACTGAACCAGGACTAAACCAGGACTGAACCAGGACTAAACCAGGACTGAACCAGGACTGAACCAGGACTGAACCAGGACTAAACCAGGACTAAACCAGGACTAAACCAGGACTAGACCAGGACTAGACCAGGACTAGACCAGGACTAAACCAGGACTAAACCAGGACTAGACCAGGACTAGACCAGGACTAGACCAGGACTAGAACAGGACTAAACCAGGACTAGACCAGGACTAGACCAGGACTAAACCAGGACTAAACCAGGACTAGACCAGGACTAGACCAGGACTAGAACAGGACTAAACCAGGACTAAACCAGGACTAGACCAGGACTAAACCAGGACTAAACCAGGACTAGACCAGGACTAGACCAGGACTAAACCAGGACTAAACCAGGACTAAACCAGGACTAGACCAGGACTAGACCAGGACTAAACCAGGACTAAACCAGGACTAGACCAGGACTAGACCAGGACTAGAACAGGACTAAACCAGGACTAAACCAGGACTAGACCAGGACTAGACCAGGACTAGACCAGGACTAGACCAGGACTAAACCAGGACTGAACCAGGACTAAACCAGGACTAAACCAGGACTAAACCAGGACTAAACCAGGACTAAACCAGGACTAGACCAGGACTAGACCAGGACTAGACCAGGACTAGACCAGGACTAGACCAGGACTAGACCAGGACTGAACCAGGACTGAACCAGGACTGGACCAGGACTAGACCAGGACTAGACCAGGACTAGACCAGGACTAAACCAGGACTAAACCAGGACTGAACCAGGACTGAACCAGGACTGAACCAGGACTGAACCAGGACTGAACCAGGACTAAACCAGGACTAAACCAGGACTAGACCAGGACTAGACCAGGACTGAACCAGGACTAAACCAGGACTGAACCAGGACTGAACCAGGACTGAACCAGGACTGAACCAGGACTGAACCAGGACTGAACCAGGACTGAACCAGGACTGAACCAGGACTAAACCAGGACTAAACCAGGACTGAACCAGGACTAAACCAGGACTGAACCAGGACTAGACCAGGACTAGACCAGGACTGAACCAGGACTGAACCAGGACTGAACCAGGACTGAACCAGGACTGAACCAGGACTAAACCAGGACTAAACCAGGACTGAACCAGGACTGAACCAGGACTGAACCAGGACTAAACCAGGACTGAACCAGGACTGAACCAGGACTGAACCAGGACTGAACCAGGACTGAACCAGGACTGAACCAGGACTAAACCAGGACTGAACCAGGACTGAACCAGGACTGAACCAGGACTAAACCAGGACTAAACCAGGACTGAACCAGGACTGAACCAGGACTGAACCAGGACTAGACCAGGACTGAACTCCTCCTCACTCAAGTCTCATCTCCTTCTCTTGTCTCCTCCTCTCGTCTCCTCTCGTTTCCTCTGGTCTCCTCTCGTCTCCTCCTCTCAGACGGGGCTGTGAGGCCCTCGGCGGTGGGTCCGGCGGTCGGGGCGCTCGGGGGCGTGGTCATTGTGGCGGCTGCAGCGTTTGTCCTGAACAGGAGACGAGCCGGACGTGAGTTTGTTTTTCTCATGATGTTTGTGTTTTCTTTGAGTTTCTGAATGATGGAACCTTAGGCCTGTTTCCACGGCAACTAACAATGTAAAACCAAATATTATGTCTTTGAACAGTCCTCAAAATGGCGCCGTAAAAAAACAGGAAACTGAAGCACATGAAAAGATTTTTCTGGAACGTTTTGAATTTGCATCTTTTATTTTTTTCAATCACAGAAAAGGACGAAAGAGAGAAGGAGGAGAGAGGGGAGGAGGGAGGAGAGAGGGGAGGTGGGAGGAGAGGGGGGAGGAGGAAGGAGAGAGGGGAGGAAGGAGGAGAGAGGAGAGGAGGGAGAAGAGAAGGAAGGAGGGAGGAGAGGAGAGAAGGGAGGAGCCTCCCTGACTCAGAATCAGACTGATTCAAAATTACAACCTGTTTCCGTCACAGTGACCAGTCGTGCAGTCCTCAAAATGGCGCCTGTGACAGAAGCAGAGACGTGTCTGTGGACTGTGCACATATGAAACTTGTGTCAGAGCTTTTGTAAAACTCTGAAGAAACAGACGACCACATCATGACCACATCATGACCACATCATGACCACATCATGACCAAACCTGCTCTTTATGACTGTTATGTACGAGGAGGAAACACTGGTTCAATCTCCACTAACCACCAACTGTGGTTTTGAGCAAGACACTTCAGACTTTTGTATTTTCATATAAAAACTATTCCAGTGATTTATGATGTTAATTTAAACAAACAAGACTCAAGGCCCCCGGGCCAAATGTGGCCCTCCACTTCATTTTAAGTGGCCCTGGACAGGGTGAATTAAAGAGTCTGATGTCATTTTATCAAGATACAGTTACACACATATTTTTACATCAGGGCACATGTGTTTACAATATTTGTAACGTGAATAAGTCATAAATAAAGAAACAGTTAATTAACAAGTAAAAAAGTAGTTATTTATTTTTCATCTGGCTCTTTGATGGCAGCCATTTTGCTGATGTGGCCCTCGGTGAAAATGTTTGACGCCCCTGATATAAATGGATGTAGCTAACATGTTAGCGCCGTGTTCCAAACAGGAAGTGATCATGGGCGCACTTCCTGTTCCACCGACTCTGGCTCATCCGTTTCACTGAAGCTTTGTGTCGTTGAATCTAACTCATATTGTGTTTATGTTCAGATACACAAACACCAAACGAGTCGGCCACAACCGCCAACTGTGTGAGTACTACTACACTACTACACTACTACACTACTATACTACTATACTACTACACTACTATTTTTACTACAAACTACTACGACTGTACCTGTGTCTGTGTGATACTAAAATACATCTGAAATATACCATTTTACAGCCAAACAGGTGGAAGAAGTACTCAGTATTGTCACAGATACCAGAGCAAAAAATACTCCAGTTAAAAAAATCACAAAAATCACATGGAAAATCTACTTAAGTAAAAGTATTGAAGTACTTAAATTATAACTGACTATATCACACAAACTGACTCCTGTATCTTTAATCCATGTTATAATCCTGAAAAACAGACCTGGAGTTGTGTTTGAGTCACACTTTATTATGAGTCTGTAACATCTACAAAGATCAAAATGCTCTGTTCCACCTTGTGATGTCATCAAGTGGTAGTTTTCATGTTAACTGCTCCTTTTACCTTTAGTTCAGTCGTAGATAAGAGACAACTCCAGGACTGAAATGATCCAGATGATTCTAGTGAAGGTGGAGTTTAAAAACACAGTGGAGCACTTCCTGTATCACCACATGATGACATCACAAGGTGGAACACAGTGGGTGATTTTTAATAATCTTAAAGTTCATTTTAAACAGTTTGCAGTGTCCAAAGTTACTCCTCAGTTACGTTATGGAGTTAAAGATTTCTGCTGTCACACTAAAGCAACAACGACTAGCATGCTAACACGCACTTCCTGATTATCGGACACGGGCAGCACACGCCGGGTTTATTATTACACGTCTGGTCTGGGCTGAGACACATTTAGCTCAAAAACATGGGGGGAAAAGTCACGTACTGGATCTTTAATTAACAGAGCATCAACCGATCCGGCTCTTTCTGATACCGATCCTGATACTGAAGCTTTATATATTTTATTTACTTTAAAATAAAACCAAACTGGTCCAAACATGTCGAGGAGCTGTTGATTATCTCAGACACAGCAGGGCCTCGAGTTAGCATCACAGAAAACATGGACGACATCATCTGCAAATCAATAAAGAACTTTAGAATTAGACACGAGTAAAATGAAGAGAGGAGGAGGAGGAGGAGGAGGAGAGGGAGGAGGAGGAGAGGGAGGAGAGAGAGGAGAGAGAACGAGAGGAACGAGAGGAGAGAGAGGAGGAGGAGGGGAGGGAGGAGGAGAGGGAGGAGGAGAGGGAGGGAGGAGGAGAGGGAGGGAGGAGAGGGAGGGAGTAGGAGGAGAGGGAGGAGGAGGAGGAGAGGAGAGAGAACGAGAGGGAGGAGGAGGAGAGGGAACGAGAGGAGAGAGAAGAGGGAAGAGAGAGGAGGAGAGGGAGGGAAGGACAGAGGGGAGAAGGGAGGAGAAAGGGAGGAGAGGAAGACAAGAGGAGGGAGAGAAGAGAGGAGAGAGGGAAGGAGAGGAGCGAAGGAGGGAGGAAGGAGTGGAGGGAGAGAGGGAGGAGAGGAGGGAGGGAGGACAGAGGAGTGAGGGAGGAGAGAGAGAGGGAGGAGAGAAAGACAAGAGGAGGGAGAGGAGAGAGGAGAGAGGGAAGGAGAGGAGCGAAGGAGGGAGGAAGGAGTGGAGGGAGAGAGGGAGGAGAGGAGGGAGGGAGGACAGAGGAGTGAGGGAGGAGAGAGAGAGGGAGGAGAGAAAGACAAGAGGAGGGAGAGGAGAGAGGAGAGAGGGAAGGAGAGGAGCGAAGGAGGGAGGAAGGAGTGGAGGGAGAGAGGGAGGAGAGGAGGGAGGGAGGACAGAGGAGTGAGGGAGGAGAGAGAGAGGGAGGAGAGAAAGACAAGAGGAGGGAGAGGAGAGAGGAGTGAGGAGGAGAGGGAAGGAGGGAGGTAGAAGAGACATGACGGAGGGAAAGGAGAGAAGGAAACACTCATGTACAGGACTTTAACAGCATTAGCCGATCCGGCTCTTTCAGATCCGATACCGATTCTGATACTAAACCTGGAGCTGTGACATCGGCCTGAGTCTCTGTTAATGAATAAAACAAGAGAAAAGAGAGAAAATGTTAACACCTGTGTGAGAAAAGTGTATAAAGTGTGTGGTGAGGGGTTTTACAGACAAAAACAGAATAATTGTACAAAATGACGCTGATACTTCACAGATTACGGGTTATTTTTAGACCGCGTCCCCGAGATAAACGAGTGTCCAACCAGGATATCGACGGAACCGATATTTAGAAGCCGATATCTGATCCTAATATGGGCCTGGTGCAGCTGTGCGTTTAATGACTCTGTGTGTTTGTGTTTCGTGGCGTTTTCAGGCGTTGGCGTCCGAGGCGGCGGGCTGTGATTCAGAGGAGGTGGTCTACGCTGACGTGATCCTCCCAGACTCCTCCCACAGAGCGTCAGCGTCTGTGTACGAGCCCACGGTCTACGCCAGTGTGCGCTGCTCTTAGCCCCTCCCAACCACAGACTGTTTATGTAAACGGACAGAGCTAACCTGCTAGCGCCGCCGCGTCCCAAACAGGAAGTGATCACGGGCGCACTTCCTGCTCCATCAACTCACTTTACATTGAAAAACTCGTCATTCTGGTCTTAAATGTTCGTATTAACCCTCTACATGATCCTGGGGTTTCTATTTTGAGTTGGGTTTTTTTTTCCTTTTTTTTTTTTTTTAGTTATTTTCAGTTCTTTTTTCTTCTTTTTTTGTCATTTTGAGGGTTTTTTGTGCTTTTTTTTTTGTTTTTGTTATTTAGTTATTTTGAGTAAAACATTTTTTTAATGTTTTGTTTATTTTTTAACTTTTTTGTAATTTTGAGAGTTTTTTTTTTGCTTTTTTGTTTTTTAGTTATTTTTAGTTTTTTTGTTTTTATTTATTTATTTTTATGTTATTTTGGGTTTGTTTTTTAACTTTTTGGGATTTTTTTTAAGTTATTTTGAGTAATTTTTTTTTGTTTTGTTTATTTTTTTTTTACTTTTTTTTGTAATTTTGAGTAATTTTTTTATTTATTTATTTATTTTTTGTTATTTTGGGTTTGTTTGTTTCTTTTCTTTTTTTGTATTTTTTATTTTATTTTTCGTTATTTTGAGTAAATTTTTTATGTTTTGTTTATTTTTTAACTTTTTTTATAATTTTGAGGTTTTTTTTGCTTTTTAGTTTTTTTTAGTTATTTTGAGTATTTTTTTTGTTTTTATTTATTTTTTGTTATTTTGGGTTTGTTTGTTTTTTACTTTTTTGTAATTTAATTATATATATTTTTTATTTATTCTGAGTTTATTTTTTGTTTTCTGTCTCCTCTCTCTGTCTCTGTCCTTCAGACTCATTCTGGTCTTAAATGTTCGTATTAACCCTCTACATGATCCTGGGGTTTTTATTTCACTATTGTGTCTGTAAATCAAGATATGAACATTAATAACAGACAAATCAGGCGTTTTCTTTCCTGGACGTCGCTTCTTTCCACCTTCGTCGTTCAGGTTGTATTTTTAAATCCTCGGGTGTTGACTCGTTCATCACATGAACTTTGAACATTTTACACAAATAAACACTTTAAATCTTCTACTTTACAGCGTGAATGTGACTCTCGCTAAACCGGAAACGCCACCACAAAGAGAGCGCCGGTCGTTTGCATTCAGAGGCACAAGTGTGAGGGGAGGGGCGCATGGAGGTCAATGAGTGGATTAAGTAGCTGCTTAAGGTCTCACAGCCACCAGAGGGCGCCCATCAGCCCCTAAAAATGTACAGCAAATAATTAAATGTGTTGTGCTGCACTTAAACTAAAACGATTCAGAAAACAGGAAAAAATCTGGGGGAGGACTTTTCTTTTTTTTTTTTTTTGAGTTTATTTTTTAACTTTTTTTTGTCATTTTGAGGGTTGTTTGGGTGTTTTTTTGCCTTTTTTGTTTTTGTATTTTAGTTATTTTGAGTAATTTTTTTAAATTTTTATTTATTTTTTGTCATTTTGAGTTTTTTTTTTAGGGTTTTTTTTTGTTTATTTTTTAACTTTTTTTGTCATTTTGAGGGTTTTTTTTCGGGTGATTTTTGCCTTTTTTGTTTTTTATTTTAGTTATTTTGAGGGTTTTTTTAAATTTATTTATTTTTTGTCATTTTGAGTTGTTTTTTTTTTTACTTGTATTTTTTGTTTTGTTTTTTATTTTGAGTAAATGTCAAATACTCATATACTGTATTTTTGTCACTTTTAGCATCTTTATTTGACATTGATGTTATAAAAAATGGTTCAAAACTAATTCCAGCCGTTGTAAAATGTAAATAACTGTAAATAATCATTGGCCTCCATCTTGGTACTCTTCACTAAAACCTCCAGACAGGCGCTCCTTACCTCAAATTATAAACACGTAAAATAAAATAAAAATATACCACTAGAACTTAAACAGATTTGTGCAGTAAATATCTACAGAGCTGTGGTAAAAGTGTAGTACTCTGAGCCCTCTGCAGTTTGAGTATTTTGTTTTATTTAAGGACAAATTCATAAATGTGTCAAAACGCTCTGTTCCACCTTGTGATGTCATCAAGTGGTAGTTTTTCAAAGTTAGCATCTACCTTTTACGTTTAGTTCAGTAGTAAATTGACAACTCCAGAAGCTGAAATGATCCAAATGATTCTATAAATGAAGGTGTGTGGAGTTTAAAAACACAGTGGAGCACTTCCTGTATCACCACATGATGACATCACAAGGTGGAACAGAGTGTTTTCAGTCTAAATCTGCAGGTTTGTGTGTTAAACGTGTGAGAATGAAACACAGTTGGAGCTTCTGTCTTTCCCCTGAGACTCTGAGTACACGTCTGAAACGCACGCCACACCCCAGACCGGCGTCTCCGAGCCCTGAGCACCGCATTAGCATCTTAAACACAGTGTAGCGGCTAAGCTAATCTGCACACCTAAAGCTGGTGTGAGGTGGAGAGGGGGAGGAGGAGGAGGAGAGGAGGAGGAGGAGGAGGACTGACAGACACTTGTATAGATCTGAGGACGGGCTGTTCAAAGAGCAAAGCCGCGGGGTGTTGCTATCGCTAACTCCGCTAACTGTTTAGACAAGTCTCAGGTGTAAACAAACAGGCTCTGTATTTAAAATGTGACAGAGTGAAAAGAACGACGGGTTTGTCTCTGACCAGTTTAAACATTAAAGACAAAGAAATCAACTTCAGGGGAAAGAGACGAAGTGTCTCAGAAGAAAAAACACATTCTGTTACTTCAGTAAAAGTACGAGTGAAAAATAAAAAAGGAAAAGTACAGATACTGAAGTAAAACACACTCAAGTAAAAGTACAGATACTAGAGTAAAATGCACTCAAGTAAAGGGGAAAAGTACTAAAGTAAAAGTACACAGTGTAAAGTGTACTTTCTACAGTACAGATACTTCAGTACTTCTGCAGTGAGTCGTTCTCGCGTCTGTTTCAGGTGTAAAATGTTCTCAGTTCTCACGTCTGACTTCACTTTTGTGATTATTGTGAGAAATATTCACAAAATGAATCTTCTGCTGTGTTTATTGAGCTCAGGATTGTTACGTCATAGCATAAAGTCTAATGTTAAAACAATGAAGAGTTTAAAAGTGTTCAGATACTACAGTGTGGAACAGAGTTAAGTACTTAAGTCAAAGTCTGAGGTATTGTGTATTCAGAGCACAGTACTCTGGACGTGTACCAGGATACTTTACATACTTAACAAAATACATTTACATGTGAGTATTTAGTATCTGTAACAAAATACACAAAACTGTGTTTAAAGCATCAGGAAAATTTAATCAGACTGAGCTCACACGGGTCCTGGTTTAGTCCTGGTCTAGTCCTGGTTTAGTCCTGGTCTAGTCCTGGTCTAGTCCTGGTCTAGTCCTGGTCTAGTCCTGGTCTAGTCCTGGTCTAGTCCTGGTTTAGTCCTGGTCTAGTCCTGGTCTAGTCCTGGTCTAGTCCTGGTTTAGTCCTGGTCTAGTCCTGGTCTAGTCCTGGTTTAGTCCTGGTCTAGTCCTGGTCTAGTCCTGGTTTAGTCCTGGTCTAGTCCTGGTCTAGTCCTGGTCCAGTCCTGGTCTAGTCCTGGTCCAGTCCTGGTCTAGTCCTGGTCTAGTCCTGGTCCAGTCCTGGTCTAGTCCTGGTCCAGTCCTGGTCTAGTCCTGGTCCAGTCCTGGTCCAGTCCTGGTCCAGTCCTGGTCCAGTCCTGGTCTAGTCCTGGTCCAGTCCTGGTCTAGTCCTGGTCCAGTCCTGGTCTAGTCCTGGTCTAGTCCTGGATTAGTCCTGGATTAGTCCTGGTTTAGTCCTGGTTTAGTCCTGGTCTAGTCCTGGTCTAGTCCTGGTCTAGTCCTGGTTTAGACCTGGTCTAGTCCTGGTCTAGTCCTGGTCTAGTCCTGGTCTAGTCCTGGTCTAGTCCTGGTCTAGTCCTGGTCCAGTCCTGGTCTAGTCCTGGTCCAGTCCTGGTCTAGTCCTGGTCTAGTTCATTACTTCACATGTTCCACACTGTGGCTTTACACATGTTTTTATCGACAGGTGTTTTTGTTTTTGAACCATGTTTTTTTACAGTGAGTGGCTCCCCTCTCCACAGATCTGACCTGCAGCTTGACTTTGTGCCTCGTCCCAGTAAAGTTCCAGAGTGCAGCTTTAATGACGTCACACTGGTTCATCATTTATTTGTTTTGTTTTTGGTTTGACGTCGGGGGAGATTCTAACCCGAGGCACCGTCGTGTCTGGTTTGGGGGAGCGGGGGCCAAATGCCGGGGGCCCCTGGAGAGAGGGGTCAGTGTCATGTGTGACCCTCAGGTACAGCAGCACAGGGGGCCGGGGGTCAGGGGTCAGGGGTCAACAGGCCCCGAGTCTGACCCTGCAAAAGAACTGAGAGAGAGAGGGAGGGGGAGAGAGAGAGACAAGGAGAGAGGGAGGGGGAGAGAGAGAGGGAGGGAGAGAGGGAGGGGGAGAGAGAGAGAGAGACAAGGAGAGAGGGAGCAGAGGACTTCACCTCCGTCGGCTCCTTTGCTCCACAGACGCGGCTCGTGCTGCAGAGACGAGGGCGACTTTAGTTTGTTTAAAGCCTCAGTGTGGGACTTTCTGCAGGATTCTATGGAAATAAAGAGTAAAACTCAGACTGAGAAACATTCTCCATAGAGACAGACGAGTGTAAAGCCAAACTGTGGGACATTACAGCCAAAGGAACGAAGGAAGGTTTGTGGAGAGGCGAGCTCAGACTCAGAGCTGGAAAAACATCCAGAAGTTTTTATTTGAGTTTATTATTTGGCTGAAAAGTCCCGCACTGGGGCTTTCATCTGGACCAAACACTTAAATACTTACTCGAGTACATAATGTTACTCAAGTAGAAGTACAAAGTCAGGGTAAGAGTACTGAGGTGAGAGTACTGAGGTAAGAGTACTGAGGTAAGAGTACTGAGGTAAGAGTACTGAGGTGAGAGTACTGAGGTAAGAGTACTGAGGTAAGAGTACTGAGGTAAGAGTACTGAGGTAAGAGTACTGAGGTAAGAGTACTGAGGTAAGAGTACTGAGGTAAGAGTACTGAGGTAAGAGTACTGTTACTGTTACACTGTATTACTGTATTACTAAGTAAAAGTACTGTTACTTCAAACTCAATATTACTCATATAGGAGTAAAACTCTGTCTGAGAACTACTCCAAGAAGTACTGCAGTATGAAAAGTTACTCGAGTACATGTAATAGAGTACTATCACGTCATGAGTCGTCTCATCGTCAAACCTGAGGCATGTCTGTGTCTGGACAGAGGTCGGTCTGACGAGTCCAGAGTTTAATGAAGGAGCTTTATACTGATGACCATGAACTTGAAACTGAGCCTGACCCCTGACCTCTGCACAGAGCCTGACCTCTGCACAGAGCCTGACCTCTGACCCTGCACAGAGCCTGACCTCTGACCCTGCACAGAGCCTGACCCTGCACAGAGCCTGACCTCTGACCCTGCACAGAGCCTGACCCCTGACCCTGCACAGAGCCTGACCCCTGACCCTGCACAGAGCCTGACCCCTGACCCTGCACAGAGCTCCTCCTCTGGCTCTTCTCTGGTTCCTGTTAGAACCAGAGTCTTTTGTGACCTGCTGATTTCACATTGAAATTGACCCTGGACCTGAGGAGGAGGAGGAGGAGGAGGAGGAGGAGGGGTGTGGGGTGAGGAGGGGTGTGGGGTGAGGAGGGGTGAGGAGGGGTGAGGAGGGGTGAGGAGGGGTGAGGAGGGGTGAGGAGGGGTGAGGAGGGGTGAGGAGGGGTGAGGAGGGGTGAGGAGGGGTGAGGAGGGGTCAGGGGGCGGGGCCTCTGTTCTGATGGTAAAACAAAAGCAGACCTGAGGGTGGAGGTTGGTGGAGTCTCTGACCTGTTTGACGTGTTTGATTTGTCTGATTCCTGGAGGCGCGGCCTCAGGGACCTCAGGACCTCCCCGCGGAGGAGTCAGTCCCGCAGAGACAGTCCCCGCAGAGACAGTCCCCGCAGAGACAGTCGAGGAGCGGACAGCATCATGGACTGAACGTCTCTGGATTTTAAACCTCATTTTAAACTTTCTCTTTTTGGGATTTAACGTGTTTCGACGCGCGCGGTGCGTCAGGTGCGTCAGGTGCGTCAGGTGCGTCAGGTGAGTCCTGTGGGTCTGTGGGTCTGTGTTTGGGGTCAGGGGTCAGACTCGGTGTTTGTGCGTAAAACCCGCGCGTCCTGCGGGAGTTTTGTGCGGACAGATCTGCGCAGGATTTAAAATGTAAAATGTGACATTGTGTTTATTTATTGTGTTTATTTATTGTTTATTTATTGTTTATTGTTTATTTGTTTTACACATAATGTCCCTGGATGTTAAAGTTTAATCCTCCCAGTGTCACTTTAGATTTAAATTAAAATAAAATAGAGCAGGTCACGTGATTGACCTGAAGCCTCGAGCCGCACGAGCCCTGATCATTTAAGTTAATTACATCATCATCTTCATCATCTTCATCACGAGACTCACAGGTTTTTAAAGTTTTTATTGAACCAAAGACAAAAGGAACGAAATGAACGAAATGAACGAAATGAACGTGTTTGACTCAGATTGGGACCAGTTTGATTTTAAGACAAAAACATAAAACACCTGAGGAAGAAGAAGTTTAGTTTAGTTACTCAAGTAAAAGTATAAAGTACTTGTTTTAAAATGTACTTAAAGACTAAAAAGTAAAAGTATTTCTCAGATGTTTCGTCTTATAAAGTTTCAAATGTGAATTTGATTTGAGATTTGAGCTGAAACAGAAAAACTGAATCTTTTTTTTTCTCTTTTTATTTGTATATTTTAGTTTAAATGTGTTAAATTAAACCTCAGAGCAGAACACAATCATACAAATACTTTTACTTTTCCTGTTCAAAAATGTAGTGGAGTAGAAAGTACAGATACTGCTCTCAAATGTACTCAAGTAAAAGTAAAAAGTACTACTGTAAAATGTACTTAAGTAAAAGTACTTTAATATACATTTTAGGTATCTGCACTTTACTTAAGTAGAGTTTTAAGTACCTGTCCTTTACTTAAGTACAGTACTTCAGAGTACTTTAGAGTACTTTAGTGCCTGGACTTTCCTGTGATTAGATTCATGTTTTTTTCATGTTTTTAACGATTCAGTAAAAATGTGAATGAGTTTATTTATATAAAATAATCTGTGTCAGTTTTTATGAACTTGATTAAAAAAACACTGAGGCTAAAAAGTAAATCTCATAAAAACATCGTTTTATTTTCTGTATAAACAGTTTTAATCAAAGTTCATGTTTCTTCTTATTTTATTTTTATTCTGTGTAAATTGTCGTTTCTTCTCTTTGACTCTGTGTTTGTTTCAGTCTCGTCTCGTCTCGTGGTCCACAGTCCGTCCCGTCGGGTGGAGATGCTGGAGCGCAGGGAGGTGGTGGTGTCTGTTCTGGGGGAGCTGCAGGAGGCGACGGAGCTCACGGGTTTGGGCGCTCTGACCTCGGTCGCCCTGAAGGTGGCGCCGGTGCTGGGCTCGTTCCCTCTGCCCCGCGGGCCGTCCGGCCCGTCCCCAGAGTGGGCCGGGGTGGACGCGCTGGCCCACGGGCTGTACCCGTCCGACGCCCCCGGGGGCCTCCTGCCCCTGAGCTGCAGAGGAGAAGGAAACCTCCTGTTCGACGCCGTGAGCCTCCTCCTGACGGGGAGCACCGCGCTCAGCCTGGAGCTGCAGGTCAGCCACAAGAGCGTTATGTTCAAACACTGTGCAAACAGGTTTGACACGTTTAACGTGCGACGGGTTTTACAGTAAAAAGAATGTTAAAGGTCTGGCTTATTCTTGTCTCCATGGAGATACTGTAGCTCTGCCTGGAATGTTCCACACTGTGGCATTAAATGTATCCGCCCATGTTTGGAAGACTCCTGGTTTTTGGAGGTGGATAAGTTTAATGCCACACTGCAGAATATTCCATGGAGACGAGCATGAAGCCAACGCTCCACCTGAAAAGTGACATAATACAGCTTTAAAAAGTAATGCACCTGCTGTGGTCACACGGTCTCAGCGGCCAATCAAAAAGTGGCGTTGGCAGGTTTAAAGTTTCTGCTTCAGAGACGATGTGACTCGAGTCTGTTTTGTTGTGGTTTTAATTAGAGATGGAGTTTATCGTTTGACCGAACAGATCGGATCAGATCAGATCGGTCATCGGTTCCTCTGGATTTTAAACATCGGCCACTAAAAAACGATCGGCCGATCTCTAGTTTTAAATAACAATATCATTTAATTCACCTTTGTTTTTTTGTTTGTGTATTTATTTATTTAATAGAAGACAAACATAGTGACCATAAACTGTGGCCTTAACGTTCCTTCTTAACGTTCCTGTCGTTGTTCCCAGGTCCGCACCGTCGTGGAGATGGCCATATGGAAGCGCTACTACCTCTCCGGAATGATCGACTCCAAAATGATGCTTCAGGCCGTGCGCTTCAGCCTCTGCGCAGATGAGTCCGAGGACATGCTAAACCTGCCCGCTAACGTCCTGGAGGCCATTTTCGACGCCGACGTGAAGGCGTCCTGCTTCCCCGGCTCCTACGCTAACATGTGGCACGTGTACGCGTTAGCTTCCGTGCTACAATACAACATATTCTCCATCTACCCCATGTTCAACCACAAAATCAGGCCGTACTTCCATCGCATCATTCGTCCCAGAACGTGGCCTCAGGATCACAAAATCCAAACGCTGCACGTGATGTGGTCCGGCGAGCTGCAGTCGGAGTCCATCTTTAGACCGGATCATTTTGTGGCGTTGGTTCAAGCTAGCAGCATGGCGTGCGGAAGCCCCATTAGCGATCCGAGCGCGTCTCCGGCCAAAAGCGACGAGATGCGCGACGAACCGCGAATGACCTACCCAAATATGAAAGATAAATACAACATCACCAAAAGAACCTTCTACAGATGGAAGCGGCAGACGCAGGAACACTGCAAGAAATCCACGGCTCGATACGAGGCCAAATATTTTCTCCAGGCCTGCTACAACGAAGGCAAGCTAATCCCGCTGCACCAGTTCAAGCAGTTTTTCCCAGAAATTTCCAGATCCTCCTACTACAACTGGAAGCAAGAGCTGCTCAAATCCGGGGGCCATTTTTCAGTGTCGTCCTCGTCTGGTGAGATAAGTCCTGGAGAAAGCACAGAGCAGGAAGCGTGGTCCTCTCCCGATCCCAAAGACGACGACATCGAGCAACACGACAGCGTAGCTAGCATGTTCGGACTTAGCATGGGCAAACCGGACTCGGAACGGGCGCAGAACGTGGCTAACATGCAGGAAGCTAAGCGATGCCTCCAGAACTGCATCGCGATGAATACGTCCTTCCCGTTCCGCATTTTCAAGAGGAATTTTCCGGGAATCTCAAGATCCACCTACTACAACTGGAGAAGAGAAGCCATGATGTGTGGCCGCGGTTACAAAGGCAGCGTTGGGAGCAGCGACGACGGCTCCGACGGCGATAAGAGCCAAAGTCCGAAGCGATTTTCCCGCATTATTCCCATCTTCAACGCCAATCCGATCCAGCCCCTGCGCAGAATTTGCAGGAGGAAGAACAAGAGTTTGCGAATGGCGTACATCAGCAAGAAAGAAATCCGGAACACCGCTAAACGGTACATCCTGGGATCGAAGTGTTCTCCTGCCAAATTCAAACTTAAATTCCCAAAATTGTCTCTTTGCTTCTACTGGCTCTGGAAAAACGCCGGGAAAGCGAGCTCCATGGCGCCCAACATGTCCGCCCCCAGCGCAGAAGAAATGGCCAACTCTACGGTAAACCTCGCTACGCCGCCAGTGGAAACCGCTCCCATCAACCAAACCGTGGGGCCGTACTTGGAAAGCCCTCCTTACCCCCAGAAGGCACCCATGGCTCTGCTCGCCGCGGCACTTCCTCCGCCCGCCGTTCTCTCCCAGATGCCCGCCGACGAGCAGATGTTTGGCCTGGATGTGGTCGCTATGGCTAACTTCAAGGCTAAAGCTAAACTGTTCCTGCAGCAACGTTTTGAAGAAAAATCGTTCCCGTCGTTCAAGGAGTTTCGTTCCTTCTTCCCGTTCACGCCGCGGTCCACCTACTACATGTGGAAGCGGGCTCTGTACCACGGCGTTTCGCTGATCCACGGATGAGGTGACGAGCGTCGGTCCGAGCTGAAAGACACTGTGTACATAATGAACTTTGACCTACGAACGCCGTTGTTTTTTTTCCCACGCTCAAAATCACCGCGTTACGTTTCCCAGATGTTCCTTCTTTGGGACACTGCAGGAAAAGTCCAAATTGGTTAAGACGAACTTTGAACTCTGACCTTTTGTTAGCATCGTTTTGCTAATCGTCGTGTTTCAGGGTGTTTGTTTGTTTCATTGTCGTTTGCAGTTTTTGGTTCATCAGTTGAATCATTAACTTAAATAAAACGATTCCCATGTCGAGTAAACGCATCTGAAAAGGTCAAAGGTTCAGCCGGAGTTTTTAATATTTTGTACTGAAGTCATTTTAATTTCATGTGTTTTTTTAGTGTCATGCTAATGCTAATGCTAATGCTAATGCTTGTATCTCCTGTTTTATGTGATTTTTTTCAGGATGAGTTCACAGTATTTTGAGTTTCACTGTTTCACCAAAGTTTGTTTTGCTGAATGTTTTTAGCTTCGTCGTCGTTTGCACTGATCGTTCCTTCGCTCCAAACGTTCCCTGGTTTTCGCACTCTTCCCTTTTAGTTTTTCGTATGATTTGTTACTTGAAAAACTCTATTTTTGTGAATACATTTGAAACTTCGATTCTGTTTTGTGCAGATTTACCAAACGCTGTGGGATTTTGGTATTTATTTTTGTTATTGTTGAACAGTTCACGAGGGGCTGGTGTTAAATAAACTATTGGCTGACACAAAACGCCGTCTCGACTCTTTATATGAACTTTAGATTATTTACAATGAAAGTCACAGTTTGTGTTTGATTCGTGTTTATAGGGAAATCTGCTTTACATAAACTGAATATAAACTTTATTTTTAACATTTTTAACAAGACAATTCAGATGTGATGCTTTTATAAATAAAATAAAAATAATTCAGAATGTTTTTAATATCAGATTTTACCTTTATATTAATCAGATAATTTTAATTGTTTTTTAGATATATTTTTCAGCTGTGGGAAGTTTATATATTTACTTTTAGTTACAATAAAAAAACAACAACTACAGGACGTGAACATAAACTTTATTTTGGAGAATTTTAACACTTAAGATCATTCAGGATGTTTTTAATTGTCTTTAAAACTACCTCAAGGTTTATTTCCCTTTATATTTATTATTTATTTATATTTTTAATCAGGTTAATTTAGTTTTTTATTTGTATTTTCCAGCTGTAATTGTGGCCGTGGTGATTTAGATCATTTACCACACGACGAAAAAACACCAGTTTGTACTTAAGTGTTTCTAGATGAATATTGTGATTTAAAATGTGTAAAATGTGTAAATTATAACAGAATGATGCACAGAGATGAGAACCATAGAGACACAAGCTCAACAGGACTGATTTAAAACTGAACTTTGACCTGTGTGAACCTGGAATATTCATATAAATAATGTTAAAAATGAGTCACCTCAGCCTCCTGTTAGCATGATTAGCATTATTAGCATTATTAGCATTATTAGCATTATTAGCACTATTAGCTGTTCTCTGTTAGCGTGACATCAGTTGCTTTATTTTGTTTGTTTGAGTCACTTTCTCTGCCACAAACAAAATTGTATCTAAAAAATGGACCAAAACAAAATAATGTTTTTATTGGTTTGACAGAATTAGAAAAAAACTAAACAAAACTGTCCTTAATGTGTCCTCGCATCTCCACAGACCTGACTCTTATTTCACCTGTAATTTAAAGTTTCCTGCAGGTCACATCCTGCATTTAGTTCCAGACTGTAGCTTTAAATCAGGGGTGTCCAAACTATGGCCTGTGGGCCAAATGCGGCCCTCAGATCAGTTTTTTATCGGCCCTCAGGCTGAACCGGCCCAACTGATCATAAACAGAACATTTAACAGCAAATTAAATTATTTCTCCCACTAAATCCTCAAACATCACAGTGACTCAGACTCAGATAAATGTGTTTCAGCCTTTTTCACACAGCGGCTCTGTCCAAACTGAAGCTCCGCACGGATCAGTGTGTCTCAGGTTTGAATATGTTTGAGACGTGGCCCCTGATAAATAAAGTTTGGGCCCTCGGCTTTAAATGTATCAGACTTTAATGAAGTGACCTGGGGTTTTTCCTCAGTGTTGGTCATTGTGATTATGCAAACGCCCGAGTGGAGAGGTGTGGAGGTGGAGGAGGGGGTGGGGGTGTGGAGGAGGGGGTGCGGGGGCAGGAGGGGGCGCTCTGTATGCATGAGGCTACGTGTCAGAGATAAGCTAAACCTGAATAGTGGTCGGGGGGCAGGGCAGATCTGGATAAAACGAACCCCCGAAACTTTAAAGTCCTGAAACAAAGTCAAACACAGAGGTGCGTTTGATTTACTCACCTGCTCCACACGAGTCTGGACAGTGTGAACGACTCTGTGATTTATGACTCAAATGGTCCTGATGTAGACCTGGTTTGGACCTGGTTCAGTCCTGATGTAGACCTGGTTTGGACCTGGTTTGGACCTGATGTAGACCTGGTTTGGACCTGGTTCAGTCCTGATGTAGACCTGGTTTGGACCTGGTTTGGACCTGATGTAGACCTGGTTTGGACCTGGTTCAGTCCTGATGTAGACCTGGTTTGGACCTGGTTCAGTCCTGATGTAGACCTGGTTTGGACCTGGTTTGGACCTGATGTAGACCTGGTTTGGACCTGGTTCAGTCCTGATGTAGACCTGGTTTGGACCTGGTTTGGACCTGATGTAGACCTGGTTTGGACCTGGTTCAGTCCTGATGTAGACCTGGTTTGGACCTGATGTAGACCTGGTTTGGACCTGGTTCAGTCCTGATCGAGGACGGCTCCAGCTCTCAGGGGCCCCTAAGCTGAATGTGTCTCTGGGGCCCCCTCCAGAAACATATGAGGGAAAGAGATGAAGGTCAAGATTCTTTTTCTAGATACTTTTTGTTTGTTTCTGTTGTATTTTACTGTGTCCAGTTGTGTGTCCAGGTGTGTGTCCAGGTGTGTGTCCAGTTGTGTGTCCAGGTGTGTGTCCAGTTGTGTGTCCAGGTGTGTGTTCAGTTGTGTGTTTCTTACATTTCCATGATGTCGGGTCCTTGCTGTAAACACAGATCTGTCCTCACCTCTGCCCGACTAATTTTCAATATAAATGTAGGTGCTCTTGGGGCCCCCTGGTGGCCTCAAGGCCCTCAGCAGCTGCTCAGTCTGATTATAGACTGGACCAGCCCTGGTTATGATATAGCCCTGGTTTAGTCCTGTTTTAGTCCTGTTTTAGTCCTGGTTCAGTCCCAGTTTCTTCTCATTCTGAGGTGTTGTGTGACTGAGCCTTTGTTTCAGTTATTTTGGGGGTTGGTAGTTCAACCCCCGGAGCTGTCCTTGGACAAGACAGTGACCCCCACGGCCCCTGTGGCCCCTGTGTGTTTACACTACAGTGTGAATATGTGAATGAGGCTCTGCTGTTTCAGACCTGGTTTAGTCCTGGTCTAGTCCTGGTTTAGTCCTGGTTTAGTCCTGGTCTAGTCCTGGTTCAGTCCTGGTTTAATCCTGGTTTGGTCCTGGTTTGGTCCCAGATTCTTCTCATTCTGAGGTGTTGTGTGTCTGAGCCTTTGTTTCAGTTGTTTTGGGGGTTGGTAGTTCAAACCCCCGGAGCTGTCCTTGGACAAGACAGTGACCCCCACGGCCCCTGCGCCCCCCTGTGGCCCCTGTGCCCCCCTGTGGCCCCTGTGGCCCCTGTGGCCCCTGTGTGTTTACACTACAGTGTGAATGTGTGAACGAGGTTCTGCTGTTTCAATGAACTTTACAGCTCATCACAGTCCAGGCTCCATTTGTCTTAAGTCTCTGTGTGTCAGATGCCCTCCCATCCTCCTGTACCTGTGTGTCAGATGCCCTCCCATCCTCCCGTACCTGTGTGTCAGATGCCCTCCCTGTGTCAGATCCTTTGTTGCAGATACTCTTTATCTCCACTAGATGGCAGTAGAGCAGTGTCAGATTTTGTAGCTTTTCTCTTTTTCCAGACCTGACACGTGGGATTCTGAAAATGAGAAAAACACTCCCATAATGCAACACGTGCCCCGACCATTCAGTTTAATTTGACACATCAAATTAAAAACTATTTGAATAAAAAACCAAATTCTACCTGCACTTAACCCGGAGACACTGGAGGACGGGTCAAACGCAGGTTTAATGCACATTACACATTAAACACCGTGTCCTTCATGTTCAGATTAGATCAGATTTGAGTCAAATAATTCAAACAGATTAAAAATATTAAAAGAAAAATATGTTTAGAGAGAAAACAGACGTGAAGTTTTTACAAATATTAAACATTTGTAGCAAAAATTCAACACGTTCCTCAGTGTCTCTGGGTTAAACCTGCATCTCTCAGACTGAAAACACTCTGTTCCACCTTGTGATGTCATCATGTGGTGATACAGGAAGTGCTCCACTGTGTTTTTAAACTCCACCTTCACTAGAATCATCTGGATCATTTCAGTCCTGGAGTTGTCTCTTATCTCGACTGAACTAAAGGTAAAAGGAAAATGTGAAAACTACCACTTGATGACATCACAAGGTGGAACAGAGCGTTTGGAGCTTTGGAGATGTAGACGGACTAATAATAAAGTGTTAAACATGTGTGAATCCAGCTGTCCTCCCCCTCTCCTCTTCTCCTCCTCAGCCTCAGACAAAGCAGTGCCTACAGTTAGCATCACACCTGGCACTCACCTCCTCCTCCTCCTCCTCCTCCTCCTCATCTTCTCTCCTCCTCCTCCAGCTCTCCTCCTCATCTTCTCTCCTCCTCCTCCAGCTCTCCTCCTCATCTTCTCTCCTCCTCTTCCTCATACAGAGCAGCTCCCACAGTTAATGTCACAAATCTTGTTTCCTCGTCTCTTTCCTTCTGTCGCCTTGAGCTCATCATATTCTCTGACATGAAATCGATGCTCGGTGGTCCATGGCGTCCGTGGCGGTCCGTGGCGGTCCGTGGCGGTCCGTGGCGGTCCGTGGCGGTCCGTGGCGGTCCGTGGCGGTCCGTGGCGGTCCGTGGCGGTCCGTGGCGGTCCGTGGCGGTCCGTGGCGGTCCGTGGCGGTCTGTGGCGTGCTGCAGATCTACAGTTTGTCTGTGTTCGCCGCCGGTCGATGTGTCCGCCATATTTTTCTCTCTTAAAGAATTGCATTTTGGGAATTGTGCACAGCCGATATTAAAGACGCTAAAGCTACATCGTGGAACTTTTGTGGTGGGCTTGTCTCCATGGAAACAGTACGCTTTTAAACAACAGTATCTCACGTGGACGAGCCCGGTGACTCCTCCAGGACGAGTTACATGTCAGATCTGAGGAGAGGCGAGCCCAGGTTTTTTTAACGTGAAAAAAAAATGAACATCTGCAACTGACAAAACAAAACAAAAACAGGAAAATGAGTTTAATGCCACACTGTGGAACAATCCAGCTGGTAACATCTCCGTGGAGACAAGCAGGCGACGGATCCTCTACTAGAAAAGTGACACAGTGAAGCTTTAGAAAAATAATGGCAAATATGAAGGAAAAAAAAGCTTCTGTTCACTGACCTTCTGCTTTCAGAGCCTCATAAACATTCACCATGACGCGTTTATAAGAGCAGAGTGATGCTAACAACAACTAGCATGCTAACCACACACTTCCTGATTATCTCACAGTAAAACACTTTATAATTACAGTTACTTATTTTGATGTCCAGATGTGTTTATACCATTTATCTGGACGGGGGTGGGACACATTTTGCTCAAAAATCAGGTACAGACCCTTTAACATCCTCCTTTTATTTACACAAACTTAGATTTTCATTTCTTTTCATCGAGGTCAAGACGACGGACACCTGTGAGGTCAGAGCGAGTGACCACGCCCCCTCTGGCTGCGTCCATGTTGTGTTCACTTTGATAAACTCGCTCAGGCTCCGGCTCAAAGTCCAAACGACTGAGTGAAAATGCGACGAACCCAAACCCGGATCCTGCCGAGTTTCAGATCAGACGCGTCTCCTCCGTCTGCCACAGCGCCACCATCTGGACCCTGCCCTTCACCACAGGTACGACACACGATTGTACTATTTAAAGACTTCACTGATCCAAAAATACTCTTAAAGCCACAGTGTGCGCTTGTCTCCATGGTGATGTTATTGCTTTGCCTGGAATGTTCCCCAAAATGACATGAAACATATTTATCTCCATGGAGATAGTGGCTCAGTTGGTAGAGCGTTTGTCCACTGGTCGGGAGGTTGGTGGTTTCAATCCTGTTCTGAATATAAACATCAATGGTTTTGGCGACTTATACTCCGGTGCGACTTATACTCTGGTGCGACTTATACTCCAGAGCGACTTATACTCCTGTGCGACTTATACTCCTGTGCGACTTATACTCCTGTGCGACTTATACTCCGGAGCGACTTATACTCCTGTGCGACTTATACTCTGGTGCGACTTATACTCCAGAGCGACTTACACTCCTGTGCGACTTATACTCCGCAAAATACAGTATTGAAGAAAATGTTTTGTCTTTTTCAACAAAAAAAGAAAAATGTAAACAACTAAAATAAAATCCATTCATTCATTTAAAAAAGAGATGATAGTTACTGCCACACTATGGAACATTCCTGACGGTGCACTTCCGTCTCCATGGCGACGCCGCTGTACCTATTAAACGGCTCATCTTTAATAACAGCAATAAGACGCCGTGTTCAAACCTCGAGAACACGGCGGCGTCCTAATCCCGCCAGCAGCCTCCCGGACCCATTATGCTAATACGAGACCTCGCGCTAATCTCTCCCGCTGTATTAATGGGGTGGGCGTTAGCGGCTAAAGCTAACAGGGCCGTGACCATGCGTGAACTCATTTAGGGAGCGGGGTATTGTCTGGAGCTGTCCGCAGTGATAAGGGCTAATTGCCGGGTGTTGTTTCTGCGCAGAAGAACAGGATCACACATGTGGAAGAGAGAAGGACGACTCCGGAGCTGCAGGAAATGAGAGTTTGGCTCATTACACAAAGAGATTTATGACAACGTGAGATAAAAATGAGAATAATATTAAAGTCCGATAAAACAAAGACACATTTTAAATCACAAAATTCATCTAAAACCAGTTCATAAAAGAAACAAGTCCAATTGGAGCTGACGCCGCCATAAACATCATGACAATAAAGAGATGCTGTAGCGCCCCCTATGGACAGATGCACATCACACTAAAGCGCCTCATGCTGTAGCGCCCCCTATGGACAGATGCACATCACACTAAAGCGCCTCATGCTGTAGCGCCCCCTATGGACAGATGCACATCACACTAAAGCGCCTCATGCTGTAGCGCCCCCTATGGACAGATGCACATCACACTAAAGCGCCTCATGCTGTAGCGCCCCCTATGGACAGATGCACATCACACTAGAGCAGCACATTTTTATACATTTGGACCAAAATGACGACGCGACGCTGCAGAATCCTACGAGTATCAACGATTAAGAAAATAAAACTGGAGAAGGAAGAGCGGACGTCACAGTGGGCGTGTCACAGGGGGCGTGTCACAGTGGGCGTGTCACAGGGGGCGTGTCACAGTGGGCGTGTCACAGGTGGAGGTTAAACGGGGGCAGATCGGCAAAATGGCGTCTTGAAAATAGTGGATTAAAGATTAAACTCAAACATGAATCAGTCCAAATACAGTTTAAAAAGGTCTGATTTAAAGTTGTACCATGTAACTTTTCCGCGGGGGATCCTCCACCTGCTCGTCTCCATGGAGATGCTATTTAACTGCCCGAAAGGTTCTATCTTGTTTTTATTACATACAGGTATTTCATTCACTAAAAAACACCTTGAAAAACCTGCATTCTTACTGTTAACGGAGTCGCCTCTCCACAGACCTGACCTGTAACATGGCCTGCTGGCATTACTAGTGGAAAGAGAGTGTATTTATATGAACGGTTTGTGATTTTAATGAGAGCAGTTTCCTTTTAGTGGAGCATAAAACAGATGACAGAGTGTGACGTTTTGTTCTGCTGCCGTCCTAAAATGAAAGTGATCTGACAGAGGAGCGCCCCCATGTGGACGAAAGCCATGGTCTTTTAATAAATCGTTACAGTGGATTTAAATGCGTTTTGTGTCTCACTAAAGTCTTTTTCTGAGCTGTTTAATTAGAGCCATCAGCAGATCTGGAGCTTCACACATTTGCGCTTTGGGAGAAATGAAAACGCGCCGCTAGCTAATCTAAACGCGCCGCTAGCTAATCTAAATGTGCCACTAGCTAATGCTAATCAGCTCCTAAAGAGGCCCCTGGACAGATACAGAACACGACACAAAATATCAACATTTCAATGGTTTGAGTTTCAATATTAACCACAGACTGTTTATAGAGATGGACGTAGCTAACCTGCTAGCCGCCGCCGCGCGTTCCAAACAGGAAGTGATCATGGGCGCACTTCCTGCTCCTTCTTTCCTAAAAAAGATGTGTGAGTTGTGTTTTGTTTCATTCACATGTTTGAGTCGCACTTTATTATTAGTCTGTAACATCTACAAAGCTCAAAACGCGACGTTCCACCTTGTGATGTCATCAAGTGGGAGTTTTCAAGTTAACTCCTCCTCCTTTTACCTTTAGTTCAGTCGAGATAAGAGACAACTCCAGGACTGAAATGATCCAAATGATTCTATAAATGAAGGTGTGTGGAGTTTAAAAACACAGCGGAGCACTTCCTGTATCACCACCTGATGACATCACAAGGTGGAAAACAAAACACAACTCCAGGTCTGTTTGTGACGAGGAAACAACATTAGAACAGAGAACAGAGTCGTACGGACGCTTTAAAAACGTACATTTAAAATTCCATCAACTGAAACTCAGCATAAAAATAATTAAAAACATTATTCAAACTGTTTTTTTCCACATTTAAAATTCTAAATCTGATGAAACTAATTCTCTTCCATAAAACTCACACGATTTAACCGACCCGTAGATCGCCGTGCAGCCCAGCGCAGCCAAAGGTCAAAGGTCACCCAGACGTTTTAAACCAAAAGTGCGAAATGAAACTCCATAAATCATGCGATGAGTTTGTGGCTCGTTTTAGTCTCCGACAGAAACGTTTTTCCTCTCATTTATTCTAACAAACGTGACCTTTCAGCGCGCCGCCATTTTAGACCAAATTAGTCCCAGTTTCAAATGTTACGCTAGCAGTTAGCGCCATTAAAGCGACGGTACCCGAGTTTTTCTAAGTATTGGAGCAAAATGTGTCTCACCGATAGACTGTTTATATAAATGGACATGGCTAACCTGCTAGCGCCGCGTTACAAACAGGAAGTGATCATGTGTGCACTTCCTGCTCCATCGACTCTGGCTCCAATTCAGTTTCTATTGAAAAACTGAGTCCCCTCTCTCTCATTTTGGGCTTATATGTTTGTATTAACCCGCTCTACACGATCCTGTTTTTTTTTTATCTCACTATTGTGTCTGTAAAGTGCGCGGTTAGCATGCTAGTTGTAAGCAGACATACATTCCGGTGCTTATAGACTCATCATGGTGAATCATTATAAAGCTCAGGTCAGTGGGGAGGAGCTTTGGACCAGACTGGACACTTTTAAATTAATTCTGTTTTTCATGTTTTTAAAGCAGCACTACGTAACTTTTCTGCTGTACGATCCGCCATCAGCTTGTTGCCATGGAGACGTTAGCGCTTCGCCTGGATTTTTCTGCAAAACGACATTAACCGGACAAACAGGTGACGCTAAAGCCTAGTTACAGGTCAGGGCTGTGGAAAGGCGACCCTCCTCATAATCGCACTTAGACGAGTTTAATGCTGTACTCAGGAACATTCAACGACACTCGAGAAGTTCCACAGTGCGGCTTTACAGGTCACTAGCATCAACAGCCCACAGTGTCCTAAAGATAAACAAAAACACTGGAACTTTGAATTCAAATGAGTCGTAGCGTCTCCATGGCGACAAATGTGAGTAAAACCTCCGCTAGAAAAGTTCCACAGTGCGTCTTTAACAGCTTAGGATCAACAACCCACAACGTGATTTAAATATAATACCACAACGTACATTTCCACACAATATAACATACAGACACATTAGCATCTTAGCATCTCCATGGAAACAAATATACATATACATATACATATACCTCCACTAGAAAAGTTCCACAGTGCGTCTTTAACAGTGATCAGCCTCAACACACATCCCACAGTGATTTAAAAATAATACTATAACATTATAACTGTGACGTCTCTGGAATATTCCCACACAGTGTAACATAAACACGTTAGCCGTTAGCCGTTAGCATGATTATAGCCTTAGCCTCGTGCGACGCTGTGTAATTAGCCACAAACACTCGACTGATTTCACTTCTGTGATTACAGTCATTAAGAACAGCAGCCGCCAACTCGTGTTTGGCCATGTTCTAAAAATAAAAACATCAAAATGAACCTTCTTTTTATCACACAGCCCCAGCCCCAGCCCCGCCCCCAGCCCCGCCCCCGCTGATTACACTCACACTTAAATGCTCTAATGCTGTTTAATACTCCACAGATGTAAATACTCCTTTAAGTTCCATTTTAGTTTAATCTTTTATACAAAACTTGATCAAATTGACATGTTCTACTGTTGTTCCTTCATCTGTGACTAGCATGCTAACCACGCACTTCTTGATTCTCATTTTGCTCAGATACATGGAGAAGATTCCAGTACAGGTCTTTAATTCCTCCTCGTTGCCTCCGCCTCACAGAAAGTCTTATTTCTGAAGAGGAGGACGAGCGCAGGGACCTGGGGACGTGATGGGACACTTTTATTGAGTGAGCGGTGACGATGGTGTTTGTAATGAGCACAAGAGTCAATATCACACGGACGGATCAAGACGGACGACACACAGCGCCACGTTCTGCAAAAACATGAGCTCCCACATCAGCAACATGAACTAACATGAACTAACATGAGCTAACATGAGCTAACATGAACTAACATGAGCTAACATGAACTAACATGAACTAACATGAGCTAACATGAACTAACATGAACTAACATGAGCTAACATGAGCTAACATGAGCTAACATGAGCTAACATGAACTAACATGAACTAACATGAACTAACATGAGCTAACATGAACTAACATGAACTAACATGAACTAACATGAGCTAACATGAACTAACATGAGCTAACATGAACTAACATGAACTAACATGAGCTAACATGAACTAACATGAGCTAACATGAGCTAATATGAGCTAACATGAACTAACATGAGCTAACATGAACTAAGATAAACTAAAATTAACTAACATGAGCTAACATGAACTAACATGAGCTAACATGAGCTAACATGAACTAACATGAGCTAATATGAGCTAACATGAACTAACATGAGCTAACATGAACTAACATGAACTAACATGAGCTAACATGAACTAACATGAGCTAACATGAACTAACATGAACTAACATGAGCTAACATGAACTAACATGAACTAACATGAGCTAACATGAACTAACATGAGCTAACATGAACTAACATGAACTAACATGAGCTAACATGAACTAACATGAACATCACTAACACTCTGCACATTCATTTAGTTTTTGTTAGGATCAGTTTTGTCTTTGACTTTTACATTTGTGTCAAAGTTATTGTCCTGTTTTATCACATCTGCTGTTTGAAGCAAAATTGTCCATGTATTTATTTATTTATTATTTGAAATGAATAAACTGAATAAAGAAGTGACTTCAGCTCAAATGAAGCTCCTCGAGGCCGGAGCAGGTGGAGAGGAGAATCTGGAGCACAAGTTCTTTATTTGGAATTCCAACCATGAGTATCATAGCAACCAAAGAGCCAATCAGGAGCGAGGCTGCTGAAAACGGAGGCTGGAGGCTGGCACTTAGCAATGCTGTCAGTCAAACCTGTCGATACTTGTTGAGTCGATGGAGCCAGAAGCACGTGATCACTTCCTGTTTGGAACGCCGCGGTGGCTAGCAGGTTAGCTACGTCCATTTATATAAACAGTCTGTGCTAAAACCACAAAAGTTCCTTAGTGCACCGTTAAATCCAGGTAAACGTTCCGCAGTGTGGGGTTACTCTTCTGTTCAGTAATGAGTCGCGCTGGAGTCAATATTGCGCTGACAGACCAAGATGGCCGACTCTCTCCTCTCGGTGAAGAAGGGCCCCGGGGAGACGCCGCGCCGGTCTCCAAACATAATACCTCAGGACGGAATGAAGTCCACGGCGTCTCCGGGGAAACATTTCATTTGGACTTAATGAAAACAAAGAGCTCATCGTGTCAGTGCGGAGGACGCTGGAGGGGAGGGGCTGCGGTCACAGCGGCGGCGCTCTCACCGCTCAAACGTCAGAGGATCGATGCTCTCTGAAGTCCTGTGGTTGTGTCTTTAAGCAAGACACTGCACCCGCTCTGCTGTGTGAGAGTGTGAGTGTTTTTGGTGCTGCTTTTACAATAAATCTGTGCTGCTCTGTGAAAAGAGCTGGAGCGAGTGTCGAGGCTTTAACGGGACGATCAATCAAACCTGGTGCTAACGCTAATGCTAACGCTAACAGGAGCGACCTCGGGGAAAGAAGGACCTGATTTGTCTGTTATTAATGTTCAGATCTTGATTTACAGACACAATAGTGAAATAAAAACCCCAGGATCATGTAGAGGGTTAATACAAACATTTAAGACCAGAATGACCAGTTTTTACACAAAATGAACTGGAGCCAGAGTCGATGGAGCAGGAAGTGATGCCCAGGGTCACTTCCTGTTTGGAATGCGGTGGCTAACAGGTTAGCTCTGTCCATGTATATAAACTGTCTGTGGTCTTAACAAACTTTACAAACTGGGAAAAGCCCTTTTGAAACACTTCAAAACAGCAAAATATAAATATGTGTTGAATTTAGAATAATCTGCTTTTTTTTTTTTCATGTTTATATTTTGATTTTCTTCCTCTGTGTTTGACTCGTCGCTCAACACTGCAGAACACTATGGAACTTGCTTGTCTCCATGGAGATGTCACACTGTCCCTGGTATGTTCCACTATATGGTATTGAAGTGACACCACCACAGGTCAGATCTGTGGAGGGGCGAGCCCACTCTGCAATCCATGTTTTTACCAAAAAACTACTGAATTAAAGCAAGATAAATAAGTTTAATGCCATACTGTGGAACATTTTAAGCAAAGTAATAACATCTAGGTGAAGACGAGCAGCCTGTGCAGCCTCCACCTGAAAAAGCCCAAGTTACAGGTCAGATCTGTGGAGAGCCGCGTGTTTTTCAAGATATTTTTTGAACAATAAAAAACTAGGATGAATTAAAGAGCAGATGGATTTGTTTAATGTCATACTGTGGAACATTCTAAGCAAAGTAATAACTTGAACATAAAGACAAGCCCCTGAAATGTTCCACAGTGCCACTTTAACAAAAGTATTATGGGTTTTTAATATTCAGGTCGCGCTTTGCTCCCAGGAACTTTCCTCATCATCAAACCCGGCGCCTGTTTCCACCTCCGTCTGTACCTTTGTTTTTATTTATTTGCTCAGTTACCCGCAGCAACCTGTCATCCCCCAGAATGCAACTGTTCATGACACAAACACGAATAGAAAGCAGTAATTACCCCCTGTCAGTCCAAACGTCGACTGTTTTTACCCCAAATAACTTCAAACGCACAGTCTCAGAGTCACAGAGTTTTAGAGAAAAGGATCCAAGGAAACTGAAGTGAAAGTGAGAGGAAGAGGAGTCTGAGGAAGAGGAGTCTGAGGAAGAGAAGAAGAGTCTGAGGAAGAGAAGAAGAGTCTGAGGAAGAGAAGAAGAGTCTGAGGAAGAGAAGAAGAGTCTGAGGAAGAGAAGAAGAGTCTGAGGAAGAGAAGAAGAGTCTGAGGAAGAGAAGAAGAGTCTGAGGAAGAGAAGAAGAGTCTGAGGAAGAGAAGAAGAGTCTGAGGAAGAGAAGAAGAGTCTGAGGAAGAGAAGAAGCGTCTGAGGAAGAGGAGTCTGAGGAAGAGAAGAAGAGTCTGAGGAAGAGAAGAAGAGTCTGAGGAAGAGTCTGAGGAAGAGAAGAAGAGTCTGAGGAAGAGAAGAAGAGTCTGAGGAAGAGAAGAAGAGTCTGAGGAAGAGAAGAGGAGTCTGAGGAAGAGTCTGAGGAAGAGAAGAAGAGTCTGAGGAAGAGAAGAAGAGTCTGAGGAAGAGTCTGAGGAAGAGAAGAAGAGTCTGAGGAAGAGAAGAAGAGTCTGAGGAAGAGAAGAAGAGTCTGAGGAAGAGAAGAAGAGTCTGAGGAAGAGAAGAAGAGTCTGAGGAAGAGGAGTCTGAGGAAGAGAAGAAGAGTCTGAGGAAGAGAAGAAGAGTCTGAGGAAGAGAAGAAGAGTCTGAGGAAGAGTGTGAAGAAAAGCCACTCCCCTCGGACAGAAGCCACTCCCCTTGGAGAAAAGCCACTCCCCTATAGAACGTCTCGCCACAAGGTCAGTCTCTTTCCCTCTGCCTTTGTGCTCATGAGCTGGACTCTCACTCCTGTCACTTTAAGCATCTTTCTTCTCCCGTGTAGTTTTTCAGAGCTGTATTTCCTGTTTTGTCCTCCCCCCCATTTTAAAGCGTCCCGTGTCTGTGCCCGTCTCTCCAGTGTTGTTTTCAGGCTGTACGGGCCGACTGCAGATAGAGCGTCCCAGAGGAGCGAGGGCACAGCCGAGGGGACAGTGTCAGCCCGTGCATATATACATCCTCATTCCCCCTCTCTCTGTCTCTCTGTCTCTTTCTCTTTCTCTTATTGTCCTGTGGAGATTTCTGTCCATTCTGTTGAAATAAAACACCACAAAATGAAAAACACTCTCCCCGGTGATGATGCAGTGGTTTGTGTGGAGCCGTAGACGCTGCAGGAGGAACAAAGAACTTATCTAGTCCAATTTAAACTATTTGTTCTGAATAAATGCAGACTGGAGAGGCGTTCAACTGCACGGGCTAAAAACAAACACGAAACCATTTGATTTGTTAAAGTGAAACGTCACCACAGCTTCAGCTCCAAATGAAGCTCATCGAGGCTAAAGCAGAAACAGCGGCGAATCTGGAGACGAGTTTCATGTTTAGGATTCTGACCACGAGTATCATAGCAACGAAAGAGCCAATCCAGAGCGAGGCTGTTGAAGGTAACGCCCCTTCCCGTCCACACTGCTGGTTTAGCAGAGAGCGGACGCTTAGCAACGCTGTCAATCAAACCTGTTGCTAACGCTAACAGGAGCGACCTCGGGGAAAGAACACGCCTGATTTGTCTGTTATTAATGTTCAGATCTTGATTTACAGACACAATAGTGAAATAAAAACCCCAGGATCATGTAGAGGGTTAATACGAACATTTAAGACCAGAATGAGTCTGAAGCAGCAGAGACAGAGAGAGGAGACAGTTAAAAAAACCCCAAAAAAAACAATAAACCCAAAATAAAAAATATATAAATATAAAAAAAACCTACTCAAAATAACAAACAAACAAACAAATAAACCTCAAAATAACAAAAAAAGAAAGAAAATAAACTAATAAACCACATCAAAATAAAAAATAAAAATTCTAAATAAATGTATTTAAAATTATTTTAATTATTTTAAATTTTGTTGTTTAGTGTGAGGTCCGTCCCCGGTCGTTCGTTGGAAACAGCACCGAGGTCCGACTGTTACTTTCTCATTTGTGTTTCCATCTGTTATTTGTACATGTGCTGTATTTTGACTCTCGCCGTGAGCCTCGCCGTGAGCCTCGCCGTGAGCCTCGCCGTGAGCCTCGCCGTGAGCCTCGCCGTGAGCCTCGCCGTGAGCCTCGCCATGAGCCTCGCCGTGAGCCTCGCCGTGAGCCTCGCGTTTCTTCCTCTGTCAGAATCGGCTCAAACTGTTTGCAGACGCCTTGAACCTGAGCTGTGCTGACGGACGAGGGTTTAAAAATACACTTTTCTTTGCACATGTTCCACGCCGACCTGCGCCTGTTCACACGTGCTTTTGTTTTGTGTCTTTGTCGTTTTAATTTGCTGCTGATCCACGTCACAATAAGTTGGACGTTCGGCGCCCTCGTGTGGTCACGTAGGCTGTTTTTGTCTGAAACTCAAACGCTCGACGTAAACGAGACGTGGCTTATCTGTTTCTGCCAAAGGTGTGGTTATGTGTATGAATGCTAAAGATACAGTGTGTTTAATGCCATACTGTGGAACATTCCAGCTTTAAAGGGAACATATGACTCTGTTCTCTGACCTGTTCTGATGTTTCCTCGTCACACACAGACCTGGAGTTGTGTTTTGTTTCATTCTCACATGTTTAACACACAAACCTGCAGATTTAGACTGAAAACACTCTGTTCCACCTTGTGATGTCATCATGTGGTGATACAGGAAGTGCTCCACTGTGTTTTTAAACTCCACACACCTTCATTTATAGAATCATTTGGATCATTTAAACTCTGGAGATGTCACTTATCTCGACTGAACGAAAGGTAAAAGGAGCTGAAAACTACCACTTGATGACATCACAAGGTGGAACGTCGCGTTTTGATCTTTGTAGATGTTACAGACGAATAATAAAGTGACTCAAACATGTGAATGAAACAAAACACAACTCCAGGTCTGTTTTTGAAGAAGTAACAACATTAGAACATGCATTAAAGCTACAAGAGTCAGTTTTGTGTGATAAAGGAGGTTTTAAACATGATCTGTTCCACCTTGTGATGTCATCAAGTGTTAGTAGTTTTCAAGTGAACAGCTCCTTTTACCTTTAGCTCATTAGAAATTTAGTAATTCCAGGAGCTGAAATGATCCAGATGATTCTATAAATGAAGGTGTGTGGAGTTTAAAAACACAGTGGAGCACTTCCTGTATCACCACATGATGACATCACAAGGTGGAACAGAGTGTTTTCAGGGTTAAATCTGCAGGTTTGTGTGAATGAAACAAAAATACACAACTCCAGGTCTGTTTTTGAAGAAGTAACAACATTAGAACATGGATTAAAGCTTCAAGAGTCAGTTTTAAATCCAGTTTCCATTTTAGAATAAAAAGTGAAACTATTTCTCTCTGATTTTGAACAGAACAGACGCCATTTTGAGCCGAGCGTTTTTGAAGATTACTGTGGTATTTTAGGAGCAGATCAGACTCACATCGATCTCACATTTTTGTTGGAAAAGTGATCACGTCTTCGGGCGTTTTAACATTCGTGAAGTCACCGCCGACTCAGACAACAGTGGAAACGAGAGGGAGCGCTTCATTTCTACACGCTCTGGTCTATAACGCAAACGCACCCTATTATTAAAAACATTCAGTTTCATCAACACCACAGCTTCAGAGTGAAACGGCTGAGAAACTACCGTCGACGTTTACGTAATGGGTCCGTCCTGGGTTTGTTCTCGCTCTAGTGTGACGCATCTGTCCATAGGGGGCGCTACAGCATGAGGCGCTTTAGTGTGACCACAGTTTTCTAACACGGACGTCAGCGGATTTGTTTCTTTTATTCAGTGTTTTTAGATGAATATTGTGATTTAAAAAGTGTAAATTATAACAGAATGATCCACAGAGATGAGAACTATAAAGACTCAAGCTCAACGGGACTGATTTAATTAAAAAAACATTTGGTAACGCGCAAAAAATGATCATAATTAATTTTTTTTTCTGTTGTTTTTGGCTTATGTCGTGTGTTTTCTCAATACGCAATAGTTTTAGAAATGAGACGAGGACGACAGATGATAAAAAAATACTTAAATATACTTTAACTTTTTCTTAAACTAATTTATTATAGACATTGGATTAGACCAGATGCCCTGTTTGAGTGTTTGTTTGAGTGTGAATATGTTTGACTTGACCCTAAAATACTGAAAACTGAAAACATAAAAACAGAACAGTTCATTTTAAACATTTTTCTCTGACTTTATTCATCAGAACATCCTCATGACTCACCAGGATGAGTTTATAAGCTCTTCACACAGCGGCCAGACACCAGAGTGCACCCAGTTAGCATGTTGAGTTAGCTTTACTGAAACTAGCACTCAATCTGAAGGTTAACAGTTCAAATCCCGCTCTGGACGTGAACATCATCATCGTTAGCGCTTTGAGTCTTAAACGTGGAAAAGCGCCGTATAAAAATGTGACCCACGTGTCTTTGGGCGAAGACACGTTTCGCTCAAAAACGTGGCGTCAACGTGGCCCCGCCCCCTTTAACTCCGTGTTGTTTTTTTTCCCCGTGTCTCAGACGGAGAAACGGCCTGAACGCTGAGCTCTGATCCGCTTTCCAACACGAGAAACATCATAAAACGTCGTCTGCTTTTGCTTTTTGTCGGTGTGATAAACGCTCGCCCTTGTTGCCATGGCGACGGAGAGCGGCATTGTGGGAAGCAGAGGGGCAGGTGTGGGCGCAGATCAGACGTGTGCGCCGCTGTCACACACGATCACACGCACGGGAATGTTCCACAGTGCGGCATTAAACGTGTCTTTTGTGTTCGTTTTATCGTAGAATTTACTTTATATTATTTTTCTGCCCCAAAACATTTATTTGAAAACAGATTTTTTTACTGACAAAATAAATTAAAAACACATGTTCTTACTGTGAACAGCCTCCCCTCTCCACAGATCTGACCTGTAACTTGAGAATGTCATCTGCTCGTCTTCATAAAGATAAACACTTAAAGCTAAACTGTGGAACATTCCAGGTGCATCTTGTGTTAAAAAGAGACTGCAGATGTTTAAAGCTAACGCGGTTTTCAGCAACATGCTACGCTAGGCTAAGCTAGTGCTACCAGGCCGCACAAAAACAGGAAATAATTGATGAGCGACCGCATCTTCTCCGACGTGACTTTGGCCCCTCCCTCATGACACAAAAATAGCCGGAGCCGGAAGAGGAGCCGGAAGAGGAGCCAGAGCCAGAAGAGGAGCCAGAGCCAGAAGAGGAGCCGGAAGAGGAGCCGGACGAGGAGCCGGAAGAGGAGCCAGAGCCGGAAGAGGAGCCGGAAGAGGAGCCAGAGCCGGAAGAGTAGCCAGAGCCAGAAGAGGAGCCAGAGCCAGAAGAGGAGCAGGAAGAGGAGCTGGAAGAGGAGCAGGAAGAGGAGCCGGAAGAGGAGCCGGATGAGGAGCCGGAAGAGGAGCCAGAGCCAGAAGAGGAGCCAGAGCCAGAAGAGGAGCCAGAGCCAGAAGAGGAGCCAGAGCCAGAAGAGGAGCCAGAGCCAGAAGAGGAGCCAGAGCCGGAAGAGGAACCGGAGGAGGAGCCTACGACCTCCAAGAAAAACAAAGTTAAATTTACCAGACGACACCAGAGACTTAAACATGAGTTTGTCTCTGCAGGTGAGTCTCAGGCGCCGAGTCGGCTCTGTGGAATATGTGGAGGAAAAGTGAAGGAGACGATGAAACCTTCTAAACTTCAGCTCATGAGACGAAGCTCCGGGATTAAAAGATACGACTTTAGAGTTTTATGAAAGAAACAAACGCGAACAAGAAGGAAACAAGAAACAATCTCACGAGGGTTTTTATTTACTTCACTTGTTTTGTCCATATTTATCTGCTCAGTGTGAAAATAAAACTACAAATAAAAACTACATTATTCTGGGCTAAGCTAACGTTAGCCGTGCGTCTCAGTCACATAAACATAAACACGGATCGTCCTGTGTCAAACTTTTATTACAAAACATGAACATGGAACAAAAACAAAGCCACAACTGTGACCAGGAAGTGACATCATCACCGAACAACGCCACACAGGAACCAGGAGAGTTCTATATTTGGAAATCCGACCACGAGTATCATAGCAACCAAAGAACCAATCAGGAGCCAGGCTGTTGGAAGGAAACGCCCCTTAGCAACGCTGTCAATCAAACCTGTTGCTAACGGTAGCGGCAGAGAAGGCGCCGGACTTGTCTGTTATGAGTCTCTATGTGCAGACCCTCTATCAGAAAAGTTCCACAGTGTGCTTTAATACTGACACTGTCTTTCTTCTCTTCTTTTGTCAAAATTCCGTGTGTTTTTTTCCGTGCTTTCCTGTTGTGATCCCCGCGGCGTCTTCTTCTTCTGCTCTGAGCGACGTCCTGCTGACACGACTCGCTCTAGGGCGCCCCCCGCAGTCTGCCACCTGTACTGTGATGTAATGGAGCCCCCCCCCCCCCCCCACAGAAGAATGGAGAGATGAGGAAAGAGGAGAGGAAACTGTACATGAGAGAGAGAAAGAGGGAGGGAGGAGGACAGAGAGAAAGGGGAAGGAGAGTGAGAGACGGCAGAGGTAAAAGAACGGGGAGAAAGAGAGAGGAGGGAGGAGGAATAGAGGCGAGAGGAGGAGAGGGGGTAAAGGAAGGGAGAGGAAAGAGCGAAAAATGAGGGGAAGAGGAAAGAGAAAGGAGAGAGAACAGTGCTCAGTGTCCAGTAGGTTCCATTATGGTGAGAGAGAGAGAGAGAGAGAGAGAGAAAAGAGGAGGAAAAGAGGGAAGACGAGGAGAGAGGGTAAAAGAATGGAGAGAGAGGAGGAAAGAGGAGATGAGAGAGGGAGGAAGGAGGAGAGAAAGGGGAGGATTTGTGAGAGGAGGGAGGTAAAAGAACGGGGAGAAAGAGAGAGGGAGGAGGAGGAGGAGAGTTTTGTGTCATGTGGAGCGTGGGTGGTGTAGACTTGTGGGCGGAGCCTCGTACAGACTCGTACTACTGACTGTGAGGAGGGTTTGAGATCTCTAGATGACTCAGACATGCACAGATGACATTTAAATCTCTTCAGACGTGTTTTTGTTGCGGGAACGACATTTGAAAACACGGGAAAACGCTCCATAAAGTCGTTTTTCCCAGAGTCCTGCCTGGAGACGTCTCTGCTGCAGAATCATCGGGGACAGAGACACTTTTGGTTTGGACTGAAATATCTTTTCTCTGATCTCATCACAAGAGAATCTCATCTCGACTTTTCAGACTGAAGCGTCAAACACGTCCCCCCTGAATCGAGACGAGACTCCGCCCCCAACAACGAGAGGAAACAGAGACAAAGAGACAGAGAGAGACACGATTCACACGAGGAAGACATCACAGAGGGACAGAGGGACAGAGAGACAGAGGGACAGAGAGACAGAGGGACAGAGAGACAGAGGGACAGAGAGACAGAGGGACAGAGGGACAGAGAGACAGAGAGACAGAGGGACAGAGAGACAGAGAGACAGAGGGACAGAGGGACAGAGAGACAGAGGGACAGAGAGACAGGGGGACAGAGAGACAGAGGGACAGAGAGACAGGGGGACAGAGGGACAGAGAGACAGAGAGACAGAGAGACAGAGAGACAGAGAGACAGAGGGACAGAGGGACAAAGAGACAGAGGGACAGAGAGACAGGGGGACAGAGAGACAGAGGGACAGAGAGACAGAGGGACAGAGAGACAGAGAGACAGAGGAACAAAGAGACAGAGGGACAGAGAGACAGAGGGATAGAGAGACAGAGGGACAGAGAGACAGAGAGAGACACAGAGACAGAGAGACAGAGGGACAGAGAGACAGAGGAACAGAGAGACAGAGGGACAGTGGGGCTTCTGGGTAATGAGCAAACGGCAACGAAATGTCCAGGCCACAATCATGGAAATGTGAAGAGTGGAACAAAACAAGGACTAAACCAGAACTAAACCAGGACTGAACCAGGACTAGACCAAGACTGAACCAGGACTAAACCAGAACTAAACCAGGACTGAACCAGGACTAGACCAAGACTGAACCAGGACTAAACCAGAACTAAACCAGGACTGAACCAGGACTAGACCAAGACTGAACCAGGACCATGTTCCACTCTGTCCCTCCTGACACTGAGGGTCACACACATGAAACACAAATACAACACGAAGTCCAACATTTAACATGGAACATCACAGTGTTTGTGTAAAGACGGAGCTTGAATCGTCATCGCGGGATCAGAATCGTATCGTATCATATCGTATCGAGTATCGAGTCTATTCTTTAGCATCGAAATCACGTTTAAAATTTGACCATCGCAACAACAAAAAAAGAAATCAAGTCACTTTTTAAGGCAAACATGTGGATGGTTTTCAGAACATCCTAATGACTCACCACGATGAGTTTATACAAACTTCACACAACTGACACAGACCAGAGGTTTGTCACGTATCAAACACAGACACATCGCTAACCTGCTAGCCACCGCTACGTACCAAACAGGAAGTGATCACAGACGCACTTCCTGCTCCATCGACTCTGTATTAACCCTCTACATGATCCTGGGGTTTTTATTTCACATTAATAACAGACACATCAGGTCCTTCTGTCCCCGACGTCGCTCCTGTTAGCGTTAGCATTAGCGTTAGCATTAGCGTTAGCGACAGGTTTGATTGACAGCGTTGCTAATAAACCTGTGCTGGGGTGAGACACTCGACGGTTCTGGTCTCGCTCTGCGGCTCTGTTTGCTCGCCCTCTCGTTCTCCGGGTCAAAGGGAGGAGCCTGAGCGAGGAGCGGCGGCGGCGGCGGCGGCTCGGTGGGGTCGCCGCGGCAGCCGTTTTAATTACTCTTTAATGAGATTATAATTACACCTGACTGTCAGTGTTCAGAGGAAACGTCTCAGCGGGAACAAGGTGTTTCCCTCAAACAACATCGAGAAACAGAGGGAGAGAAAGAGAGGGAGAGGGGGGGAGAGAGAGGGGGGAAAGAGGGAGGAGAGAGAAAGAGGGAGGGAGAGGGGGGGGAGAGGAGGGGGAGAGAGGGAGGAGAGAGAGAGGAGAGAGGGGGGTGAGGGGGAGAGAAAGAGGGAGGGAGAGAGGGAGGAGAGGGAGAGGAGGGAGGAAGAGAAAGAGAGGGAGGAGAGAGAGGGAGGAGAAGGGGAGAGAGGGAGAGAAAGAGGGAGGGAGAGAGAGGGAGGAGAGGAGAGAGGCAGGAGAGGGGGGGAGAGAGGAGAGAGGGAGGGAGAGAGGGAGGAGAGGTGGGAGAGAGGAAGAGAAAGGAATAGATGGAGAAAAAGAAGGGAAGAGGGAGGGACAGGTGTGTTCAGGAGGAGAACAGACTCGATACTGAGTTCATTTTAAAATGTCTTTAGACGATATCGACATAAATGTGTTTGTTCATTACATCATGTGACCAGAGTCATGTGACCTGAGTCATGTGACCAGAGTCATGTGACCAGAGCCATGTGACCAGAGTCGTGTGACCAGAGTCGTGTGACCTGGACAGTGTGACCTGGACAGTGTCATGTGACTGGTCCATTCCTTAGTCTGTGGGTCTGTTCTGATAAAAGATGAGGGGTGAGTGAAAACAGGACTTTTCAGAGCAATGGCGCAAAATCTTTAAAGACGATTCACCAATGTTGATGTTTTTCTTTTTTTCTTTTAGATTTTTAAATTTCACTTTCGTTTTTTTGATGCTCTGTCTCCCTCCTCTCTTTGCTCTCTGTGCTGAACCCCTCCCCCTTCAGAGCACTATCACTAATGAAACTCCTGCACATCACACCAGGTTTGTGAAGTCGTAGTGCAGTTTTGTGTCATATTTTTGTTTATTTATGGAGAGATACAAACTGATTCAGATCAATACATTTTTCATTTTCTGTTGTGGCTAATAATCCTCCCCTTTAATAGATGCGGCGCGTCCTCTCCTTTAAGCCTGACGGATGATGCGCCGCTACTTCCTGTGTGCGTCTAATGACATTTCTACACGGCGTTTTTATACTTTTTTATTGATCTGAAAATCCATCATGGCCGACAGAGACCGCGGCCCATCGCTCATCGCCGCCGCCGCCTCCTCGTCCTTTTAGGGACAGTCGCTAATTGAGCGCCGCGTCGCCATGGAAACGCGCTAAAAGGCGGCGGAGTGCGATCGCCGTAGTAACGCAGGTGAGAATCAATGCCCCTGTGAGCTCCTCAGAGGGGCAATTAAACAGAGGGGCAATTATACAGAGGGCAATTATACAGAGGGCAATTATACAGAGGGGCAATTATACAGAGGGCAATTATACAGAGGGGCAATTACACAGAGGGGCAATTATACAGAGGGCAATTATACAGAGGGGCAATTACACAGAGGGGCAATTAAACAGAGGGGCAATTATACAGAGGGCAATTATACAGAGGGCAATTATACAGAGGGGCAATTATACAGAGGGGCAATTAAACAGAGGGGCAATTAAACAGAGGGGCAATTATACAGAGGGGCAATTATACAGAGGGGCAATTATACAGAGGGCAATTATACAGAGGGCAATTAAACAGAGGGGCAATTATACAGAGGGGCAATTATACAGAGGGCAATTATACAGAGGGGCAATTATACAGAGGGCAATTAAACAGAGGGCAATTATACAGAGGGCAATTATACAGAGGGGCAATTAAACAGAGGGCAATTAAACAGAGGGGCAATTATACAGAGGGGCAATTATACAGAGGGCAATTATACAGAGGGCAATTATACAGAGGGCAATTAAACAGTGGAGGTAGAGAAGAGGAGGAGGAGAGAGAGGAGAGAGGAGGAGGGAGGAGGAGGGAGGGGTGGAGGTAGAGAAGAGGAGGATGAGGGAGGAGAGTGGACAGGTTCTATATTTAGCCGTTTAAGTCTGAGATCAGTGACGCTCGTTCACTCGCCCACCTCCTCCATGTTTACAACAACATCCCCCTCTACATGGAACACTGAGGCATTATGGGAAACACGAGGGACGGAGGTGAAGAGAGGGGAGTACCTGGAACTGAGAGAGGAGAGAGAGGAGAGAGGGAGAAGAGAGAGAGAGAGAGAGGAGAGAGAGGAGAGAGAGAGAGGAGAGAGAGAGAGAGGAGAGAGAGAGAGAACAGAGAGGAGAGAGAGAGGGGAGAAGAGAGAGAGAGAGGAGAGAAGAGAGAGAGAGGAGAGAAGAGAGAGGAGAGACGAGAGAGAAGAGGAGAGAGAGAGAGGAGAGAGAGGGAGAGAGGAGAGAGAGAGGAGAGAGAGGAGAGAAGAGAGAGAGAGGAGAGAAGAGAGAGAGAGACAGGAGAGAAGAGAGAGGAGAGAGAGAGGAGAGAGAGGAGAGAACAGAGAGAGAGGAGAGGAGAGAGAGAGGAGGTAATCCACAAATGGCTGTTGTTGGGGCCAAATGAGAGACTGAGACAGGGAGGGAGAAGGAGAGAGAGAAGGAGAGAGGGAGGGAGAGAAGGTGCTTAGCTCAAATCCACAGACGAGTGCAGGGCCAGACTCTGCAACATCAGAAAATATTTAGTGACAAAAAAATATCCTCAGAAATTCACCGACAAAAAACAATTTATAATCAGGATCAGCAAACACACCAAAGAGAGCCAGAGCCAGAGAGCCAGAGCCAGAGCCAGAGAGCCAGAGCCAGAGCCAGAGAGCCAGAGTAAGAGCCAGAGCCAGAGCCCTGTTTCACTGACAGTAACAACAGCTGTAATGGCGTCACAACCACAGACTGTAAAGAAGTGACTGAGTGAGACGCCACAGCTTCAGCTCAAATGAAGCAGAGACCACGAGTATCACAGCAACCAAAGAGCCAATCAGGAGCGAGGCTGTTGAAGGTAACGCCTCTGGTTTAACGGGGAGCAAGCGCTTAGCAACGCTGTCAATCAAACCTGTTGCTAACGCTAACAGGAGCGACCTCGGGGACAGAAGGACCTGATTTGTCTGTTATTAATGTTCAGATCTTGATTTACAGACACAATAGTGAAATAAAAACCCCAGGATCATGTCGAGGGTTAATACGAACATTTAAGACCAGAACGACGAGTCGATGGAGCAGGAAGTGCGTCTGTGATCACTTCCTGTCTGTACCGCGGTCGTGGCTAGCAGGTTAGCTCTGTGCATTTATATAATCAGTCTATGTTCCCCACACCAGGACTAACTTAGGAGGGAGGAGAGTTTTCGAGAGAGCAGAGGGACTATTGACAAACATGTGGCAAAGCGACAGAAAAGTTCCACAATAGACCTTTAAACGGCCCACATTAACACCCTGTTTGTTCACATATTTCGGTGTTTTACTCGTTTCTTTCTTTCGTCACACAGCACATTCTGGTCCGAGCTAACCGCCGCAGATTCCTCCATCGATCGCCGCTTTGCCCGAAGGAGCCGCAGACACTCGGCCCGTCCCAGTGCATTGTGGGGGATTATCCGGTCACTGCTCTCTGGACGTGTCTAAATCAGTGTATTAAAGGCAGAGCGGCTCTAAACAGGGCCGTGGCATTTCAAACGACACATTAACCCGTCCAAACGATCGGCCGCGGCGCCACAAAAGTCAAGATTATTTCATCGATTCATCTGCTCCAACTCTCTGGGTAATTAATGAGTTAATCCTGTCGCCCGCCGGAGCTCGACGCTGACCCCGAGAAACGACGCTCTGCAGGTCACTTTCACTTTCAGTTTCATCATAGAAACATCAGAAAACAATAGGAGAAAGAAAGAGAGAGGAGGAGAAAAGAAGAGACAGAGAGATTGAAGAGAGATGGAGAGATAAAAGACAAAATGGCTGCCGTTCCCCGGTGGAGCAGGTCAGAGTGATTTATGAAGAGGAGCTCAGAGCCTCGGCACAAACGCAGTCGAATCATCTGCTCCTGTCCGTGCGCCCCCTGCTGGCCCCGCTGTGTAATACGGAACATTCTCCTACGGTGGCCCCCGGGTTCACAAAGGTCTGTGCACTAAAAGCAAAACGCAAAAGAACAAAAAAGACAAAAAGACACAAAGATCATCGTCCAGACACGAACAGTAAACACATTTCACTGAGAAGGATGTTTACTTCATTACAAGGTTAAAGGTGCACTCTGTGACTTTTCTGCGTGTCACCTGCTGGTCTCCATGGCGACGCCGTTCAGTTTAAGTTTGGCGGCGGTTGGAGGAGCGACGCGGCGCTTTACGAGGCTCTAAAAACACGTGAAAAACAGTGAAGCCTCCTGCACCTTTAAGGCTTAAAGTGGTTTAAAATGAAGGAGACGAGGGCGGAGAAGTGTCTTGCCCAAAGGACGCAACAACAGCAGCATTCATCTGCGGGAGCTGGAATCGCACCGTCAACCTCAATCAATGATGTTTACACTGGTCCTGGTTTATCGTGGGGATTATGTTCTAAAAATAACCTGCAAAAGTTGAAATCCATGAAGTATCATCTTTATTTTTACATTATTCTCTCTGTTTTTGTCTGTCAAACCCCTCACCACACACTTTATACACTTTTCTCACACACTCTTCCTTCGTCTTCCTTTTTCTCTTTCTTTCTTTCTTTCTTTCTTTTTTCTTTCTTTCTCTTTCTTTTTCTCTTTCTTTCATTTTCTTTTTTTCTCTTTCTTTCTTATTCTTTCTTTTTTCTTTCTATTTCTTTCTTTCATTTTCTTTCTTTCTTTTTTCTCTTTCTTTTTCTCTTTCTTTTTCTTTCTTTCTTTTTTCTCTTTCGTTCTTTTTCTTTCTTGTCTTTCTTTTTTTCTTTTTCTTTCTTTCTTTCTTTCCCTCACCACACACTTTATACACTTTTCTCACACACTCTTCTTTCTTCCTTTTTCTCTTTCTTTCTTTCTTTCTTTCTTTCTTTTTTCTTTTTCTTTCTTTCTCTTTCTTTTTCTCTTTCTTTCATTTTCTTTTTTCTCTTTCTTTCTTATTCTTTCTTTTTTCTTTCTATTTCTCTTTCTTTCATTTTCTTTCTTTCTTTTTTCTCTTTCTTTTTCTCTTTCTTTCTTGTCTTTCTTTCTTGTCTTTCTTTCTTTCTTTCCCCTCACCACACACTTTTTACACTTTTCTCACACACTCTTCTTTCTTCCTTTTTCTCTTTCTTTCTTTCTTTCTTTTTTCTTTTTCTTTCTTTCTCTTTCTTTTTCTCTTTCTTTCATTTTCTTTTTTCTCTTTCTTTCTTATTCTTTCTTTTTTCTTTCTATTTCTCTTTCTTTCATTTTCTTTCTTTCTTTTTTCTCTTTCTTTTTCTCTTTCTTTCTTGTCTTTCTTTCTTGTCTTTCTTTCTTTCTTTCCCCTCACCACACACTTTTTACACTTTTCTCACACAGACGTTCACATTTTCTCACATTTCTCTCTCGTTTAAACTCTCTCAAAGTTCAAACCTTCGTCTTGCTGAATGTTTCTTGATAAATTCTGCACTGACTCTTGTTTCGTGTGAATTTTCTCGTACAGAATTAAACTTCTCGTCTGTTTTCATCACTGAACCACCTGAGGCTTTAATAGACGGATTTTCTAGATTGTATCAAACCAATTATTTGAGCCGCGTGAGTTTTTAAACCAAATCTCCTCCTTTTGCATCCAAATGACGGAGCGCCGCCGCAGGGAGAACACATCCGGCAAATCCAACACAAACAAGAAATATCTGTGGTTTTCTGAAATAAATCTGCGTAAAAATCGTCCAAAATTGAGAAACAACCGATTCTTTCTTTACTGAATGTGTCTGATATTTCACATTTTAAATCTTCTCAAATCTGTCGTGTGGAGTGAAGACGTTTGGACGCTCCTTCAGCTCAGGTCAGATTCCTGCTGGACGCTGCCTTATGTCTGTCTGAAGGCGGAGCTAACAGCGCTGAAGCTAACAGCGCTGAAGCTAACACGTCCGTTTGCGTCGGACAGGAGAGTTAGAGACGCCATGTTTGTTTGGAAACACGATCCGTCTCTGAACAGGAACAAGGGATTTAGGCTTCGTTTATCTCCTGTTTAGAACTGCAGCCTCAGACCTACATCCAAACGAGCAAGACAACAGCGCTAGCCCGATGCTAATAGCCCGTATGCTAATAGCCCGTATGCTAATAGCCCGTATGCTAATAGCCCGTATGCTAATAGGTGTGAGAGCAGCACTGATCTGTTAAAATAACTGGAGGCTCAGGCTGCTTAGAGGGACCTACAGGGACTGACTAGGACCTACAGGGACTGACAGGGACCTACAGGGACTGACTAGGACCTACAGGGACTGACTAGGACCTACAGGGACTGACTGGGACCTACAGGGACTGACAGGGACCTACAGGGACTGACTAGGACCTACAGGGACTGACAGGGACCTACAGGGACTGACTGGGACCTACAGGGACTGACAGGGACTGACTGGGACCTACAGGGACTGACTGGGACCTACAGGGACTGACTGGGACCTACAGGGACTGACAGGGACTGACTGGGACCTACAGGGACTGACTGGGACCTACAGGGACTGACTGGGACCTACAGGGACTGACTAGGACCTACAGGGACTGACAGGGACTGACTGGGACCTACAGGGACTGACTGGGACCTACAGGGACTGACTGGGACCTACAGGGACTGACAGGGACTGACTGGGACCTACAGGGACTGACTGGGACCTACAGGGACTGACAGGGACCTACAGGGACTGACAGGGACTGACTGGGACCTACAGGGACTGACTGGGACCTACAGGGACTGACTGGGACCTACAGGGACTGACAGGGACCTACAGTTTTCACAAAGGTCCAGTTTTGTTGTGATTTGTACCTATTTTCAGCTCTAAACCGTCTGTTGTCTTAAAAAACACTTCGCTCTCTGTCCACTCTCGCTAAGCTCGAACTCTGATTGGTCAGAGCGGTCACATGGTACGACGTGAACGAGCCTGTGAGCGACGTGAACGAGCCAAACTGTCCTGAATGAGCCGCAGGTTTAGGACGTGGCTCTGAAGCTCCTGAAGCACAAACATTAGCAGATTTTTTTATATTTATTTCTTCTTCCTTCGCCTCCTCTCGTCGCTCAGAGTCTCATGGGCGGAGCTAACCTGCGCACGGCCACTAAATGCTAAACTAGCAACATGCGCCATTGAGTACGGCCCGTTGGCTTGAAAGGGCAGCCATGTTTCGACTTGGAGCTTGACGCAGAGACGGATTCTGTTTTCGGTCTCACTGCCTCCTGTATTTTCCCTTAAGTTTTTGTTCTTTTTCTTCACAAACTGATAAATATTTAGCGCAGGTACAATCCCGTCAAACCACGAAATACCGTACTCTCGCCACTTCGTCAATACATCGACGTGTGTGTCACCGCGGCTCACACACTGCCCTCTGCTGACCTCATTGTGCAACTTTTTTCCATAATAACTTGTTAATCATGGTATTGTTTTGTCCCCAGTGTAATTACAAATTGATTAGAGCAGCTCAAAATGCCACAGAGGTCACACGGGGCGTCCGGCGTCTTTACACGCGGCGTTTTACCTGCACCCGCTCACCCGGAACATTCTATCGATTTGTGAATTTGAATTTTGCAGGAGGAAAACGAGATGGTGCCACATGTAGGTCATTAACGCAGGATCGATGAGAATAATCGACTCGAGACGTGGAGCATGTTCAGGTATCGGCTCATACTCAGACCAAACCACTGATCCGATACCGCTCTGTATTTCCAGAATGTTCGCTGTTGGCGTCTATGGCTAATGCTAACGCTAAATACAAACTGTCCTCAGACACTTAAACACGATAATGACAGAAAAGACATTTGTGTTTCCTCTTTCGTACTTTCATTTAGCCTTTGGAGCGGACGCTAAACTTAGTAAAGCAACCACCGAGATAACAGCGCTAACACGACGACAGCGCTTACACGACGACAGCGCTAACACGATGACAGCGCTAACACGACGACAGCGCTAACACGACGACAACGCTAACACGACGACAGTGCTAACACGATGACAGCGCTAACACGACGACAGCGCTAACACGACGACAACGCTAACACGACGACAGTGCTAACACGACGACAGTGCTAACACAACAACACTACAATTGCGCTAACATGACAAGGGACCTAACGCAATAACAGTGCTAACACCACGGCGCTAACGTGAAGACAATGCTAACATGACAGCAGCGCTAACACGACCACAGTGCTAACACGGCAATGGAGCTAATAGAGCAACAGCGCTAACAGGACAACAACGCTAAAACCACAGCAGCGCTAACATGACGACGTGTGTGAGCAGAGAATTAAACCACTTTCTGCACTTTGCTGCAGATGGCGCTGTTCCTCTACGAAAACAGGAAGAACGGAGCCAAAATCCGCGCAAATCGGCCGACAAGACGCCGCTGTAAGGTCATGTGATTGTTCTTGTTGTTGTTAGCTCGAGTTGTGTAATGTGCTTATAAACTCATCAGGGTGAGTCATCAGGATGTTCAGACGCACGAGGAGCGACTTTGGACGACTGTAAACTGTTTAAAATGAACTAGTTTTGTTTTTAACGGTAATAAAAAAAAGTCTTCGTTTTTTATTTCTCAGCCGTTTCTCCAGACGCAGGAGCCAATAACGTCGCAGGTGCATCGTCCAATCAGGAGCCAGTTTACATAACTCTGCGCCGCGTTAACCCCGTCACACCCGTGTTTGTGTTCAGAGAAAGAATCCCCCGTACAGTCGATACCGTTCACCAGGATGAATGTAGCAATCAAGCTAACACGCGGGCCGAGACGAGATAAGAGCGGGTTAGCGACGTAGCGGCGCGTCAATGGGACCTACGGGAGCGCGTGCAGAGCGTTAGCCTGTAGCGCGTTAGCCGTGATCCGCGTCACAGAGGAGCACTTATCTGTTAGCGCGGCGAGGTCAGACGCACGGGAATGTCACCGCGGCGCCCGATGTTTTCAAGGTCGTCTGAAAACGGGAAAGGACGAGAAAAATGGACTTTTCACACTTTAACCTTTGTCATAATTGTTTTTTTTTGTGATAAAAAATCAGTTTGACGGTGAGAACTGACGCTGTCCAGGGTCCCCCGTTTATCTGAGGGGTCACGGTCTAAAAATAACCCCTCACCACACACTTTATACACAGGAGGAGACAGGAGGAGACAGGAGGAGACAGGAGGAGACAGGAGCAGACAGGAGGAGACAGGAGCGGACAGGAGGGGACAGGAGGAGACATGAGCAGACAGGAGGAGACAGGAGCGGACAGGAGGGGACAGGAGGAGACATGAGCAGACAGGAGGAGACAGGAGGAGACAGGAGCAGACAGGAGGAGACAGGAGGAGACAGGAGCGGACAGGAGGGGACAGGAGGAGACAGGAGGAGACAGGAGGAGACAGGAGGAGACGGGAGGAGACGGGAGGAGACAGGAGGAGACAGGAGGAGACGGGAGGAGACAGGAGGAGACAGGAGGAGACGGGAGGAGACGGGAGGAGACAGGAGGAGACAGGAGGAGACGGGAGGAGACAGGAGGAGACAGGAGGAGACAGGAGGAGACAGGAGGAGACAGGAGGAGACAGGAGACCTGTCCTGTGTGTCCATCTTTCTTCTGTCCTCAGACCCTGTGATTCTCTGGGGAAAATGTATTTGCAGATTTGTTTTATTCGGTCGTTTATTTTAATTAAAAATATAAATGTTTCAGTTTCTCAAAAGCTTCACAAAGAGAATCATGTCCCTCAGACTGACATTGTTCTTTTTACTCCTATTTATTTTTGTTGTTTGTTCTGACAAACAGTAAAACACGTCCTTCCTCTGAGCTCGCTTCTCCACAAACCTGACTCTTATTTGGCCTCGTCCTGCTTGTTTCCATGGAGATGATGTTCCATTGGCTGTGACTCATGGAGAATGTCGCAGAGTGTGGCTTTAACGTTAGCATTAGCAGCAGGTTTGATTGACAGTGTTGCTGCAGGAGGAAAGGGGCGTGACCTTCAACAGCCTCGCTCCTGATTGGCTCTTTGGTTGCTATGATACTCGTGGTCAGGTCCATCAAACCCAACGTCCCTGGACCTTTTGTTTATGAAACTGTTTCAGATCCACGTTCCACAGGAGGAAGGATCTGTGTAAATATCATTAAAATGTGTTTAGAGACGATAAATCCACAGCAGCGTCAGGGCCCACGGGGACGACCCACGGGGACGGCCCACGGGGACGGCCCACGGGGACGGCCCACGGGGACGGCCCACGGGGACGGCCCACGGGGACGGCCCATGGGGACGGCCCACGGGGACGACCCACGGGGACGGCCCACGGGGACGGCCCACGGGGACGACCCACGGGGGGCAGCAGAGGCTCCGGGGCACAATGTCAATGACAGCAGAGTTTCAATGTAAAGTGAACTGGAGCCAGATGGAGCAGGAAGTGAACGTGATACTTCCTGTTTGTGGCGCAGTGCAGATCACACACCTCACCTCATCTGAATGTGTGTGGTGTGTGTGCTTTGGTTGAACGCAGTGCAGTATATATATATATATATATATATATATATATATATATATATATATATATATATATATATATATATATAGACGCTGTGTCAGTCCTGTGTTAATGTGATTATTATTAATGTGAATCTTTAAATCTGTTTGTTCTCGTGTCGTTGCTGATAATGACGTCTCTGTTTGTCTCAGAACATCAGGAGATTCAGAGTGAAGTGATATAATGAGAGAGAGGGATGAGAGAGAGAGGGAGAGAGGGAGAGAGAGAGAGGGAGAGAGAGAGAGAGGGAGAGAGAGAGAGAGAGGGAGAGAGAGAGAGAGAGAGGGAGAGAGCGAGAGAGATGGAGAGAGAGAGGGAGAGATGAGAGAGAGATGGAGAGAGAGAGAGAGAGAGGGAGAGAGAGAGAGAGAGAGAGAGCAGAGAGTGGGTGGGATGTTGTTCAAAGCCTTAATGTTCCTTTAAATGTCGTGCAGCTGTGAGTGACTGTGATCTGAGCTGAAGTACTGAAGTACTATTGTACTGCAGTATTGAAGTACTATTGTACTGCAGTATTGAAGTACTATTGTACTGCAGTATTGAAGTACTATTGTACTGCAGTATTGAAGTACTATTGTACTGCAGTATTGAAGTACTATTGTACTGCAGTATTGAAGTACTATTGTACTGCAGTATTGAAGTACTATTGTACTGCAGTATTGAAGTACTATTGTACTGCAGTATTGAAGTACTATTGTACTGCAGTATTGAAGTACTATTGTACTGTTGTAACGTCTGGACAGACTAAAGATACAGTCTCAGGAAACAGAGTTTATTAACGACACAAAATGGACCGTGGTCGGAGCAGGAGGTGGAGCAGGAGGTGGAGGGGGTGGAGCTCTGGGTGGAGGGGGTGGAGCTCTGGGTCGGCGGTGGGGGTTCGGGGACAGGGCGGTGGTCGTGGGGTCGAGGGCGGAGGCTCCAGGGAGGGACTATGTCTCTCTGGCCCAGGACACCACCAGAGGAGCTGGAGGAAGCGTCTGGGGTGAGGAAGTCCACACTTAGACGGCCCCAACCCCAGAGAAGGAAGAGCAAGGAAGAACCCAAGAGGTCAGAGGTCAAGCAGCACAAGACTGAAGTCACCGCTGTGGACACGCCCCACTGTTCTCCTCATGTTTGGGCCTCGTCTTCCTCACGTTTGGGCCTCGTCTTTCTCATGTTCATTCATAAAAAGTCCAAATCTCCGGGAGCGTTCACATCTGGACTGGACCAAACAGAAAAGCCCCACAGTCTGACCCCAAACACTCTGCGCTCTGACCCTCAGGGGGCGGGGCCTGAAACGTGTGGGTGTTTTGAGGTCCGCCTCTTTAACGACCCGTTGGTTTCGTGCTGTTTGGGCTGAATACAGAGCGATTACACACTAAATGAGCGCGGATGCCGTTGCCGCGGGCGACGTGTGACAAACCCTCTGTGATCATCTCCATTTGAATCACGAATTACCCCAAAGTCGAACGAATCTAACGCTCCTCCTCAGCCGCGGGTTCCGTTTCGGCGGCGAGATTGGATTATTAGCCGCGTGTTTATGAGAGAGACGTGTCTGTCGGCTCCGGTGATCACGAAACAAAAACAACACGGGGTTATTGTTTTGAATCCACTTTTCTCAGACACGCACATTCTGTAAACACATTATCCGCCGAGCACGTCCTCGTTTGGCGGCGACGCTAAACTCCGCCCTGTAATGTTGTTTTCTCATCTAAAAAAAACCCTACAGTTATACAGGAATCCAGAGTCAAACCTGGAAACGGGTGATTTCACTTTGTGACATCATCGGGTGAATCGAACGACACGTGCCCAGTGCAGACGGATTCGCGACGCAGTAAACGCAGCTCTCGGGGCCGTAATGAGACTCTCCCGTCGCCGTCTGCAGCTCATCAAGCGTCAAAACCGGTGCGCTGTTAGCATGCTAGTTGTTGTTAGCATTAGCGTCACGGCTAAACTTTGCTCTGGCGTCTAAAACTTTTGAACCACTGCGTAATTACGGCACTAAAAATGCCTCACACATGTTTTTTTTTAACGCACACACCCTGCAGATTTAGGCTGAGTTCTTCTTCTCTCAAACTGAAAACACCCCGTTCCACCTGGTGATGTCATCATGTGGTGGAATCGTTTGGATCATTTCAGACCTGGAATCTCTGAACTGGAGCTGTAAACTCGAGAACTGCCACTGCTCTGAGCCGTCTGCATCCTGTCGAGTATTTGTATTGTCCAGGAAGTGCTGCTGGTGCGCTGTTAGCATGCTAGTTGTTGCCAGCATCACCGTGACGACGGGCTCAGTGTGTCACAGTCACTTTTATTAAAATCAAAAAATATAAAATAAACAACCTGTTAAAATGCAAATTAATTCAAATAACAACCTCTGTGCACCTCCTCCCTCTGCTGTGCACCTCCTCTCTCTGCTGTGCACCTCCTCCCTCTGCTATGCACCTCCTCCCTCCTCTGCAGACCTCCTCCCTCCTCTGCAGACCTCCTCCCTCCTCTGCAGATCTCCTCCCTCTGCTGTGCACCTCCTTTCTCTGCTGCAGATCTCCTCCCTCCTCTGCAGACCTCCTCCCTCCTCTGCAGACCTCCTCCCTCCTCTGCAGACCTCCTCCCTCCTCTGCAGACCTCCTCCTTACGCCTCCTTCACACAGACATAGATTTTCCTCCTGTTTTTCTCGTCTTTGCGTCTCATATTTGACTCGTTGTGTAAATCAGTTCTGAGGGTCTCTCCTGAGGAACACAAAATCTATACGACTCATTCTGTCTCCCCTCCAACTACGTTTCACCTCCTCCTCCCCCACGAGGAGCAGGAGGAGCACGAGTCTGAACCGTGATGTCTCTGTTTTATTGAATCTGGTTTATTGTATGTGATGTACAGATTTATAAAGCTTTAAAAACACGAACAACAAACTCAGTCCTGAAGTAAAACGAGTTTATACAGAACAAAATAGTTTAGTCCTGGTTTAGTCCTGGTTTAGTCCTGGTTTAGTCCTGGTTTAGAGCTGGTTTAGTCCTGGTTTAGTCCTGGTTTAGAGCTGGTTTAGTCCTGGTTTAGTCCTTGTTTAGACCTGGTTTAGTCCTGGTTTAGAGCTGGTTTAGTCCTGGTTTAGTCCTGGTTTAGTCCTGGTTTAGTCCTGGTTTAGAGCTGGTTTAGTCCTGGTTTAGTCCTGGTTTAGACCTGGTTTAGTCCTGGTTTAGTCCTGGTTTAGAGCTGGTTTAGTCCTGGTTTAGTCCTTGTTTAGACCTGGTTTAGTCCTGGTTCAGTCCCGGTTCAGTCCCGGTTTAGACCCGGTTTAGTCCCGGTTTAGTCCCGGTTTAGTCCCGGTTTAGTCCCGGTTTAGTCCCGGTTTAGTCCCGGTTTAGTCCCGGTTTAGTCCCTGTTTAGTCCCGGTTTAGTCCTGGTTTAGTCCCGGTTTAGTCCCGGTTTAGTCCCGGTTTAGTCCTGGTTTAGTCCCTGTTTAGTCCTGGTTTAGTCCTGGTTTCATTTTGACCCCTGCGCTGGTGTTGGTACATTTTCTTGTGGCGTCTGTGTTGTTTCTCCAGTCCTCGCTCCTCGCTCCTCGCTCCTCGCTCCTCGCTCCTCGCTCCTCGCTCTTCGCTCCTCGCTCCTCGCTCCTCGCTCCTCGCTCTTCGCTCTTCGCTCTTCGCTCCATGACCACTTCCTGTTTGTCACGTAGCGGCGGCGCTAGCAGGTTAGCTCTGTGCGTTTCTGTAAACAGCCGTTGTCGTCATCGTAGCCGTATTTTCCGATGTTTCTGGAGTTTAATATTTTCACACTGAGAGCGGCGCTTAGTGTGTCATGCATCATCCGTCCACTGGGGGCAGCGCAGCAAAAACACAACCTCCCCCTGAATCCCAAACTCGCTCTGTGTCCGGAGGCGGAAAAGTCCAACTCTGACGAACGCCACGTTTTATTCACAAGTCACATCTCCGTTTGACTGGACTCTGATAACACGGCGGACGCTTCTCCCTCCGGCGGCGCCAAACGCAGCTCCGACAACTAAAAACACATCGACTGCGACGCCCGAAATGTCCCAGAGCGTGGCATTAAAGCTGCAGATCTCCACGGACGCAACAGAGGGTCAGGTTCAGTCTCTCTCTTTTTTGAAATGTAAATAGACAGAATAATAAAAGATGGAGAGCGGCGGTTGCTGGTGCTTCTTCACACTCATTCGTCGAGCAGTTAGATCCACAGAGCCGCAGGTTGACGGTGCGATTCCGGCTCCCAAAGATGAACGCTGCTGTTGTGTCCTTGGGCAAGACACTTAACCCACGTCACCCCCAGTGTGTGTGTGCACTGGTGTGTGAATGTGTGTGTGTGAATCCTATAAATGGACATAACTAACCTGCCGCCGCCACATTCCAAACAGGAAGTGATCCTGGGCGCACTTCCTGCTCCATCGACTCTGGCTCCAATTCACTTTACATTGAAAAACTGGTCATTTTGGTCTTAAATGTTCGTATTAACCCTCGACATGATCCTGGGGTTTTTATTTTGAGTTTATTTTTTCCATGTTTTTCTTTTTCTTTTTTTTTTTAGTTATTTTGAGTTCTTTTTTTTTTAGTTTATTTATTTATTTGTTATTATTATTATTTTATTTATTATTGTTATTATTATTATTATTATTATTATTATTTGTTATTTGGAGGGAGTTTTTTGTGTGTTTTTTGTTATTTTGAGTAAATTTTTGAATTTTTTTATTTTTTGTTTTCTGTTTTTTTTTTTTTTTACATTTTTTTGTAATTTTGAGTTTTTTTTTGTTTTTTTAATTTATTTTGTTATTTTTAGTTTATTCTCTCTGTCTCTGCTGCTTCAGAGTCATTCTGGTCTTAAATGTTCGTATTAACCCTCTACATGATCCTGGGGTTTTTATTTCACTATTGTGTCTGTAAATCAAGATCTGAACATTAATAACAGACAAATCAGGTCCTTCTGTCCCCGACGTCGCTCCTGTTAGCGTTAGCATTAGCGTTAGCAACAGGTTTGATTGACAGCGTTGCTAAGCGGTCGCTACCTACTAAACCAGTGGTGTGGGCAGGAAGGGGCGTTACCTTCTACAGCCTTGCTCCTGATTGGCTCTTTGGTTGCTATGATACTCCGTCGCTGCTTGAGCCTCGTCACTTCTGTAAACAGGTTATAGTTTTAAAATCTTCTGATGTCAAAGTAAATACAAAAATGCTTCTTTCTTTCTCCATAATGTTATTTATACTTTTCTTTTCAACCTTTTCTCCTCAAACTGTCACTTCACCAACGTAAACTCAGATAAACATTTAACTCAGGTACAATCCTCCAAACCACGTCGGACTTAGACAAACATGAAACAGCGTCACGTTCGCTCGTTTCTGTTATTTCTTTGTTTTCACATCTGTCCAAAAACTCGCCCTGAGCTGAAGACGCTCACATTTGCATAAGCTCTTCACTTTTCATGCTGTTTCTCCTCGATCGATTCCAGCTCGGATCTGAAAACGCTCCAAATGGCGTCTCCAGCTGCGGCTCGGTCTGACCTGCAGTGGGAGGAGGCCGTGGCGTTTTTTTACATTTTTCTGTCTCTTTTCTCACCTCGAATATCCCAGAATGGAGCTTTCCCCAGAACAGAGGCTCAAAACACAAAGAGCTGCGTTTGAAAGAGGTTTGTGCTCCGGAGTCTGTGGAGCTGCTTTTGTTTTGAGCTGGAGACAGTTTCTTCATCGTGGACGTTTTTTTATTTTTATGTATTTTTTAAAGGTTCTACAACACACAAACCTCCACACAAACACAGAGAGAACACGCAAACCTCCACACAAACACAGAGAGAACACGCAAACCTCCACAAAAACACAGAGAGAACACGCAAACCTCCACAAAAACACAGAGAGAACACGCAAACTCCACAAAAACACAGAGAGAACACGCAAACCTCCACAAAAACACAGAGAGAACACGCAAACTCCACAAAAACACAGAGATAACACACTAACTCCACACAGACACAGAGATAACACACTAACTCCACAAAAACACAGAGAGAACACGCAAACTCCATAAAAACACAGAGAGAACACGCAAACTCCACAAAAACACAGAGAGAACACACAAACCTCCACACAAACACAGAGAGAACACGCAAACCTCCACAAAAACACAGAGAGAACACGCAAACCTACACAAAAACACAGAGAGAACACACAAACTCCACAAACTCCTTGGAGCTGTGATGCATCGCTGTGTCGATACAGAGACGCCAAAGACACTGGAGCTCGGATCAAATGCAGCGGACAAACGGATTATTCCATTTGCCGCGTCTCGTCGGTTTCTCTCTCCGTCGGCTGCGTTTGAAGGACACTTACGTCACTTCCGTTGCGATGAGGCCCGTCCCGTTTCACGCACCAACGAACGCGCCCGACAAACGTGCCCTGCGTTTCCAGCGTTTCCATGGAGATCGTCCGTGATCGAAGCCTCTGAGCAGACGTCACGCTCTTCTGTATCCCATCATGCACCGCACGCCGCTTCTTCTACGGAAGAAACAAGGTATATTTTCTTAAAGTTACGTAAAACTCGCTACAACTGGGAAGAAATCACCTCCAATGTTATATTTGTCTGTTGATATTCAAAGAGAAACATTAATTCTTCACTTTATTCAATCTAAACGGAAATAAATGGCTGCGACGACGACGACACCTCGACTGTTTCATGAAATAATAAAGAATTAAAAAGTAAAACTGTCATTATTTCAGACTCCATTTTACACGTTTAGGTCGTTCGCTCAGCAGACGTCGCGGTTGCTCGGAGATGTGACGTAATCGCAGAGACAGAGGTCGACGTTCGCTCCGCGGTGTCGGCCTGTCCCATTTCAGCGCGGCCTCTGCGTTCGACAGAGGAGCGCCCTTCGTCGGCCGCGTCCTTCGAACCGTACTTCAAAGTGTGTGACCGTCGAACTGAGACACGGCAGAAGTGAGTGAGACGTCGCCACAGCTTCAGCTCAAACGAAGCTCGTCGAGGCTGAAGCAGGAGACGTACGACCTCTCGTCTTGTAGCGCGTCGTACCGTGACATAAACGTACAGAAATAATCTCATTTATTTGTTTTTGTCTTTTTGGAGGTTTATATTTGACTCAGCGCTAAAAGGAAACGACGCTGCACCGCTAACGACATGTAAAATGAAACTAAACATACGCAGGTTTGTTTAGACGAGGACCGTGAACTCCGAGTGACGCCGTACGAGCTCTTCTTCGTAACGGCGCCGCTTCTTCTTCTCTTTCTTGGTTCTGCTGCTCGTGTTGTTTTGATGTCGCTCCTGTGAGCTTCAGCTGCAGTGGCCTCATTACCGCCGTGAATGAAACGAGGCGCCGCGTGTTTCTGTCTGAACGCACTCGCGGCTCCAATCATCAGACAGGTGAAAAATACACTGGCAACCAAACAAGCTAACCCTGCGCTCGCTAACAGCTAACAGCGACAGAGACGGCAGCAAATTAATAAGGACGATACATCAAAAACAGAGAGAGAGAGATTTATACACCTGAAAATGCACCAGAACACGATTAGAAGGTTTAAAACAGACAGAGAGAAAACAAGTGTGAGGAGGTATTTACATCTGTGGGGTATTAAAGAGGAGGTATTTACTTCTGTGGGGTATTAAAGAGGAGGTATTTACATCTGTGGGGTATTAAAGAGGAGGTATTTACATCTATGGGGTATTAAAGAGGAGGTATTTACTTCTACGGGGTATTAAAGAGGAGGTATTTACATCTGTGGGGTATTAAAGAGGAGGTATTTACTTCTACGGGGTATTAAAGAGGAGGTATTTACATCTGTGGGGTATTAAAGAGGAGGTATTTACATCTATGGGGTATTTACTGTAATATTTAGTCTCTCCATCTAAAGGCGTCCAGTGCGTTTGATCTGAACTATCTGCATTTAAATTTACAGTGTTTTATTGCCCGACGATTAGCATGCTAGTTGTACATTAGCATGCTAGTTGTACATTAGCATGCTAGTTGTACAATCACCATGACGACAAAACTCCGCTCTGGCGTCTGAGAGTCGTGTAAAACTCTGTGAATAGTGAAAATCACATATAGAATCTTTAATAAACATCTTCATTATTAATTATGTTTTTATAAAGGTTTAATTAAAGGTTTAATTAAAGGTTTAATTAAAGGTGATTAGGGTGTATTTATGGTGAAGTGTAATGAAACACTCGAGTTAAGTACATTTAAAGTCAAAAGTACTCAGACGTAGTACTTTACACTCATCTCTGTACTTTGCTCCTCCTGCTCCTCCTGCTCCTCGTGCTGCTCCTCCTGCTGCTCCTTCTCCGGCTCACCCATCAGTTTGAAGAGTTTGAACGAGAACATTTCTAATCTAAACTCATTCCTTAAACCTCAGAACACCATAATGATTCACCCTGATGAGTTTATCTGCACTTTTCACTTTCACTGTCACAGTAACACTAAAAACAACTAGCATGCTAAGCGCGCACTTCCTGATTACTGGACAATAAAACTCTTTCTAATTAGACGCACACAGCAGATTTATGAGCACGATGACCTGATCACACCGACTTTTACACACGCAAGGAGTGTGTGTGCGTCTCCATGGCGACAAGGAGGCAACACCTGCGGGACAAGTTACACGTCAGGTCTGTGGAGAGGTGACACTGCAGGTTTTCCACATGTTTTATCAATCCAAACATCTGTAATGGAGTAAATTCAAAGTTAATTACAGGCTACACTGTGGAACATTCAAGGCAAAGCAATAACATCTCCATGGCAACAAACACACGACTCCACGAGTCCAAGTTATAGGTCAGATCTGTGGAGAGGCGAGCACACTGTCAGTAAATGTTTTTTTAACAATCAAAACACGTCTAATTGAACTAAAGCCGTCGCCAAACTGTGAAACAAACTACACACAGAAATAACATCTCACTGTGGACAACAGAAAAGTTTCATAATGTGTCTTTAATGAAGCCACAGGGACGAACGTGTTCCCCTGAGACACTTTTAGAGCCGCTCGTCCCTGGTCTCGTCCCCAGACTCGTCCCTGGACTCGTCCCCGGTCTCGTCTCTGGTCTCGTCCCTGGACCTGTCCCTGGACTCGTCCCTGGTCTCGTCCCCAGACTCGTCCCTGGACTCGTCCCTGGACTCGTCCCTGGACTCGTCCCCGGTCTCGTCTCTGGTCTCGTCCCTGGTCTCGTCCCTGGACCCGTCCCTGGACCTGTCTCTGGACTCGTCTCTGTTTGTATTTGTCACATCCTCAGACCTTTTCACAGAACAAACCGTCTGGGACTTTGCTCCAGGAGAAACGAGGAAAAACACGGAAAAGATGTTTATGTGGAAAACCAGGCAAATACACACACACATATACACACACACATATACACACACACACCTACACACACTCACATATACACACAAACACACACATATACACACACATATATACACACATATATACACCCCAACACACATACACTCACACACATACACACACACACACCCACATACACACACATACACACACACCTTTTTAGTCTGACTCCTGATCGTCTCCGTCTAAAAACTGAAATGGAGGAAAAATCTTTTTTTGTTTTGTTTTACTTGACAAAAATAGAATCATTTGAAGGACGTTTAAACTGGAGCCGCCGCAGAAATTTAATAATGTGAGAGAAACATTTAAACTAAAGCTGCTCCTGTGTGAAGGTTTAAACATGTACAGGTGTTTGTGTGTGTGTGTGTTTGTTTGTGTGTTTGTTTGTGTGTTTGTTTGTGTGTTTGTTTGTGTGTTTGTTTGTGTGTTTGTTTGTGTGTTTGTTTGTGTGTTTGTTTGTGTGTTTGTTTGTTTGTTCCGTCTCATCGGGCTCGTCCTGCACAAATACAAACACATGAAAATAAAACCGGTCTGTTCCTGTTTAGAATTCCAGAATCAGAATTATTTTAAAATTTGCAACTGAACAGAAGTGGGCGGAGACAGGGGATGGGTTAAAACCACACTCTGTTTATATAAATACTTCCTGCTCCATCGACTCTGGGTCCAATTCACTTTCTATTGTAAATCTGTGTCTCTCTGTCTCTGCTGCTTCAGACTCATTCTGGTCTTAAATGTTCAGATTAACTCTACATGATCCTGGGGTTTTTATTTTATTTTTGTGTCTGTAAATCAAGATCTGAACATTAATAACAGACAAATCTTTGATACTCGTCACAAATCCAAATACAGACCTGGACTCGACCTTCACATGTTTTAAACTTTAAAGAAGCTGCATGTTGATCTAATTCTAAAGGATTTACCTCATCAATATTTTAACGATCTGATATTTTGAGTTTAGTTCAGACTCTTTTCTTGTTCTTGTATCTGTTTGTGACGTTAATGTGATGCTCTTTTATGTGACTCTTAGTTGCTATGGCGACATGTTGATGTGAAGGTTCTATTGGTCAGTTACTGGTCAGTTTTGGAGAAGTGAGTTGAGACGCTGGTGTTGTATTCGTGTTAATCTGCTGTTGTTTTGGTGTTGATTTGCTGTTATTTTCCTGTTCTGGTGTTGTTTTAGCATCGTTTTGCTGTTCTGCTGTTGTTTTTCTGTAATTTTGGTGTTGTTTTAGTGTTGATTTGCTGTTGTTTTTGTGTTGATTTGCTGTTGTTCTGGTGTTGTTTTGGTGTTGATTTGCTGTTGTTTTGGTGTTGTTCTGGTGTTGTTCTGGTGTTGTTCTGGTGTTGTTTTGGTGTTGTTCTGGTGTTGTTTTGGTGTTGATTTGCTGTTGTTCTGCTGTTGTTCTGGTGTTGTTTTGGTGTTGATTTGCTGTTGTTCTGGTGTTGTTCTGGTGTTGTTCTGGTGTTGTTCTGGTGTTGTTCTGGTGTTGTTCTGGTGTTGTTTTGGTGTTGTTCTGGTGTTGTTCTGGTGTTGTTTTGGTGTTGTTCTGGTGTTGTTCTGGTGTTGTTCTGGTGTTGTTCTGGTGTTGTTCTGGTGTGGGGGGTTATGGCCGACAGCAGCTCTTGTGTTCAGGAAATAAACAGAAAAAGAAACTTGGCCTCAAACCAAAACACTTCAGTATTTATACAGAGGGACTTAAGTAACTGCTGCATCGATTCTCCTCTACACACTTTATATCACCTGACACGCACACACACACACACACACACACACACACACACACACACGTCCGTTGGATCCCAGCTGCTCCTCTGTGTAAACCTCCTCCGCTCTGACTCACTGCCGCTTTAAGCACAACCCTCTGAGGAGCACACACAGTATTTTGGGTTTGAATCGATCGTTTCTTCAAAACAAAAGAGGAGAAGAAAGAGGAGGCTGCTGTCAGAAAGTCGTACACTGCGTTTCGACGGTGGGAGAGTACCCATAACTGTACTCGAGTAACACAGAGAGTATAGAGACCTCAGCTGCTTTACCCTTGGACTCACTAGAATAAACTTACGGTGTTGCTTTTAATTTTATATTTTAGTTTTAGCTTTTGTTCAGTTGCTCAGAAAATCTTTAACATCTGCAGGTGCAACGAGGAGTGAAGCAGGTTAAATGAGGCTAAAACAAGAGCTGTGACTACAAAGTTTGACAAATCCAGGTCTAAAATGATCCAAATGATTCTAGAAGCACTTCCTGTATCACCACATGATGACATCACAAGGTGGAACAGAGCGTTTTCAGTTTGAGAGAAGAAGAACTCAGCCTAAATCTACAGGGTTCGTTTTTGTGTTAAACGTGTGTGAATGAAACAAAACACAACTCCGGGTGTGTTTGTTCTGACACAAATGGGCCCTGCCTCGCTCTGATTGGTCAATCCACCTGTCAATCACACACTCTGGAATCAGGGAGACACACACGACTCCAGACTCACTCGTCTTTGTGAAGTTTTCTTGTAAATATATCCCTTTACAAAAAAAAAAAAAAGGAGTGTATATGACCATTTACCATGTCCCTGTCAAATACGTAAAATAAATAACTAGCATGCTAACTCGCACGCCCTGATAATTGCCCGCTCGTAAAGACACATTTGGACCTCACGAGCTGCTTATAAAATCGATTTGTAACTGGGCGAGACACATTAGCTCAAAAACATGGAGATAACTACACTCGTGTTTAATTTCCTGCCTGGTCTTAATCAAAATAAAAAATCAGAGACAGATTGAGTTCGAAAAAGCTTTAAAAAACACAAGGGTTAAGGCACAAGCGAGCATTAAAAACGGCCCGCCAAAGGGAGTAGTTTACTTGTGTCTTATTATTAAAATGAATGCCATTGCGCTGTTTTAGGTCACTCCCCCAGAGGACACGTTCCTTCAGAAAAAGCCATTAAGGGAAGCTAATTGTACCCCGCAAATGTCAGGTATGAGTAATGCACCCGCGCTCTGGGAAAACTCAGTGTAAAATGCCACCGGGGAGCTAGCCTGCGCGAACTAGCATCTGTCGCTACGGCCACTTACGCTAAAAGGGACGAATATTAATAGGCCCTTTTGAAAACAATGTCACAGTACGTTTATTTTTGTTTGTAATTAAAGCTGAACAAATTGAAATTCCACGGTGAAATGTGGGTGTGTGTTTTTTTTGCTCGAAATATGGCTCCCGTCAAACTCTCAACCACCCAATCAATTTTAATTTAGAACTTTTATGACTGGCAAAAAACTGAGAGCCAAATCCGATTAATCTTACGGAGCATTGAGTCACGAGGGGAAAGAGCGGCAGCGTTTGATAAGACGGAGATGTGAGGGGGAATGGAGGTGTGTGAGGGGGGAATGAGAGTGTGTGAGGGGGTAATGGGAGTGTGTGAGGGGGAATGGATATGTGTATGAGGGGTAATGGAGGTGTGTGTGAGAGGTTAATGGATGTGTGTGTGTGTGTGAGGGGGTAATGGGTGAGTGTGAGGGGGAGTAATAGATGTGTGTGTGAGGGGTAATGGGTGTTAGAGGGTAAAGGATGTGTATGAGGGGTAATGGGTGTATGTGAGAGGGTAATGGATGTGTGTGTGTGTGAGGGGGTAATGGGAGAGTGTGTGAGGGGTAATGGGTATGTGTGAGGGGTAATGGGTATGTGTGAGGGGGTAATGGGTGTTAGAGGGTAAAGGATGTGTATGAGGGGTAATGGGTGTGTGGGGGTAATGGGTGTATGTGAGAGGGTAATGGATGTGTGTGTGTGTGAGGGGGTAATGGGAGAGTGTGAGAGGGTAATGGGAGTGTGTGAGAGGGTAATGGGTGTGTGAGGGGGAGTAATAGAAGTGTGTGTGAGGGGTAATGTGTGTGAGGGGTAATTGGTTTGTGTGAGGGGGTAATGTGTGTGTATGAGGGGTAATGGGTGTATGTGAGAGGGTAATGGATGTGTGTGTGTGGGGTAATGGATGTATGTGAGGGGGTAATGGAGGTGTGTGAGGAGGGATAGGGGGGTGTGAAGGGGGTATAAGGGGTTTCCAGGGGTAAATCTGAGCTTGTGCCTGGGCGTTTTTTATTTTCCAAACGATGGATCAGTTCTGGCTCCGTAGAGAAAATATCACATCTACCTGAGTTTAGGATCAGAATCAGAGGAGCAGAGGCCGGAGGTCACAGGTCTGGAGGTGGGTGTGGTCTTAGGCCTGTCGTGATCACATGTTCTAAAGTGAGATGTTTTTATAGACGATAAACAACAGTATGCCTCTGACCTGACCACCCTAAAAAAACACTTCTCCAAAAATATTCTATAAACAGATCTGACCTGCAAGAAATAAATCAAACACTTAATGAGTCCTACTAGTTATTCTGTCAACCCTGGACTGCTCAAATCTTATCATCCATCCATTTTCTTCCTCTTATTTGGGGCCGGGTCACTGGGGCAGCAGTCTGAGCAGGAACTCTCAGACTTCCCTCATCCCAGACACTTCCTCCAGCTCCTCCAGGGAGATCCTGAGGTGTTCTCAGGCCAGAGAAACATCGTTCCGCCAGCGATTCCTCGATATTCATCAGGGCCTCCTCCTGGTAGGACATGAGCCACCTCAGCTGCTCCTCTCCATGTGGTGGAGAGTCCAAGCTCCTCCCATGAGACTGAGCTCCTCCCCCTCTCTCTAAGGGAGCGCCCAGCCACCCGGCGGAGGAAACTCCTTTACACTCTTGTATCGGCCATTTTGTCCTTTCGGTCATTACACAAACGTCATGACCAAAGGTGAGAGTAAAGTAGATCTAAACCAGGACTAAACCAGGACTAAACCAGGACTAAACCAGGACTAAACCAGGACTAAACCAGAACTAAACTGAGACTAAACCAGGACTAAACCAGGACTAAACCAGGACTAAACCAGGACTAAACCAGGACTAAACTAAGACTAAACGAGGTCTAAACCAGGACTAAACCAGAACTAAACTGAGACTAAACCAGGACTAAACCAGGACTAAACTGAGACTAAACTGAGACTAAACCAGGACTAAACTAGGACTAAACCAGGACTAAACTGAGACTAAACCAGGACTAAACCAAGACTAAACCGAGACTAAACCAGGACTAAACCAGGACTAAACCAGGTCTAAACCAGGACTAAACCAGGACTAAACCAGGACTAAACCAGGACTAAACCAAGACTAAACTGAGACTAAACCAGGACTAAACCAGGACTAAACCAGGACTAAACCAGGACTAAACCAGGACTAAACCAGGACTAAACCAGGACTATACCAGGACTAAACTAAGACTAAACGAGGTCTAAACCAGGACTAAACCAGAACTAAACTGAGACTAAACTGAGACTAAACCAGGACTAAACCAGGACTAAACCAGGACTAAACTGAGACTAAACCAGGACTAAACCAAGACTAAACCGAGACTAAACCAGGACTAAACCAGGACTAAACCAGGTCTAAACCAGGACTAAACTGAGACTAAACCAGGACTAAACCAGGACTAAACCAAGACTAAACTGAGACTAAACCAGGTATAAACCAGGACTAAACCAAGACTAAACTGAGACTAAACCAGGACTAAACCAGGACTAAACCAGGACTAAACCAAGACTAAACCAGGACTAAACCAGGACTAAACCAGGACTAAACTGAGACTAAACTGAGACTAAACCAGGACTAAACCAGGACTAAACCAGGACTAAACTGAGACTAAACCAGGACTAAACCAAGACTAAACCGAGACTAAACCAGGACTAAACCAGGACTAAACCAGGTCTAAACCAGGACTAAACTGAGACTAAACCAGGACTAAACCAGGACTAAACCAAGACTAAACTGAGACTAAACCAGGACTAAACCAGGACTAAACCAGGACTAAACCAAGACTAAACCAGGACTAAACCAGGACTAAACCCTGACTAAACCAGGACACATACTCTCCTTCTGCCTCGTGGTCAGATCTTACTTGTCCATTTCTGTCCATGCAGAGAAATCGTGGCTTTGTGAACCAAACACTTTAAATAAAATTCTCACCACTTTCACCGCGTGGGTCGGCTCGAGGTCGGCCGCCTTCAAACCGGACGCACCGCGCTCCGAAGTGGGACAGGAGCGGGAAACGGTCGGGCTGAGAACGCTTCAAACAGGACCCTCGGTCAGCTGACATCTGACAAACTAAAGTATGTTCTGACTCTAAAAACATAAACGGTGAAATGTTTGAGATCTTTGTCCTGTTGAGTCTCGGACGTAAGTGAAAACTATAAGCCCTGAGTGGACCTGGCTCGTCTCTGTTCCACTGGACTGTACGTGCTCAATGGCGCATGTTTCTAGTTTAGCCTTTAGCGGCTCGGTACATCCTGCCCATCGACCACACGCCGTTATGAGACTGAGCGACGAGAGCGAGCGGAGCGACCACGAAGGAGGTGAGGGAACGAAACATAAAAACAAAAATATAAATGCCAATGTTTGTGCTTCAGGAGCTTCTGAGCCACGTTCTAAACCTGCGGCTCGTTCAGGACAGTTTGGCTCGTTCACGTCGCTCAGAGGCTCGTTCAGATCGTACCATGTGACCGATCTGACCAATCAGAGCTGGAGCTTAGCTAGAACGGACAGAGAGCGAAGCCGAAACTAATAATTAAAGACTTTTTTTTTAAGACAACAGACAGATTTTGAGCTGAGAAAAAGTTTATGATCAGTGATTACATTTCGCTCTATGAGATAAATTCGTTGTAGTACCAATGAGTGGCCACTAGTCCGACTCCAGAGCGCTCTAAACAGAAGGAGCCTCCAGTTATTTTACAGATCCGAGCTGTAAACACATTTGCACCGTGACAAAAGGTCGTAGTCCATCACTGTGGATTCAAACAAAGACACAGAGACGTGTTTTAGACAATGAGAAAACGTCATGACTTTTTAATTACGTGACACAAAGTGAGATCAGGTGCGTTTGACACAGGAGCCACAGGAGACGAACAGAAGCAGAGCCACGTGAGCAGGAAAAACCACATCATGGACATTTAAATCACACGATCCAAACATTAACAGAAGGAATTTACAAGGTCCGTTTGGGAAAGTCCTCAGAGGTTTGTCCCGTTTCGTCCAGAACAAGAACGACGACGAGGAATCCAAACTCTTTCACCGAGACGCGGCGACATTTTCAAAGCTGTTCTGTTACAGTCTGGTAAAAGGTGCAATATGTAACTTTTCTGGTGGAGGACGTACACCACCTGCTTGTCTCCATGGAGATGGAATTACTTTGACTGGATTATTCCGGTGTTTTAAAAGCTAAAAAATACATAGATAAACATGCATTCTCACTGTGAGCCAGGCCAACTCTCCGCAGATCTGACTTGTAACTTGGCCTGTGGGTGTCGCCTGCTTGTTTCCATGGAGATCGATGAGTTTAATGCCGTGCAGTCACCATGGAGACGAGCGGGTGGCAAACCCCTGCACCAGAAAAGCTACGTCGTGCGTCTTTATGAAAACAGAACGCACCGTCGTTTCTGTTTATCTCAGGCCCAAGTCTCAGCTACGGCAAAATCCTTTGGGAAACTTGGAAAATTCCCAACATATAACATCACTTTCCTCTTCACACGGTATTCCCAGATTCCCTTCGCTCGCGCCCTCCTCTGTGACCCCTCTCCGCTCGCGTGGCTAACGTCAGCTGACAGCGAGTCCTTGGGGAGCGGAGAGAAAGAGCCAAAGTACGACACATCCCCCCAAAAAAGTCCAGACAATTCCCAAATCGTCCTCCAGCCCGGAATTCCCAGAAGTTGGCGACAAAACCAACACCGTCGCTATATGTGTCCCGGTTTGGATAAGTAGGCGATGAGGGCCACGACCACCCCGACGTAGACTCCGGTGCCGATGGTGATGGACAGAGCGGCGAGGAAGAGGGCCCTCCGAGACGCGATGTTCGCCAACGAAAAGTCGCCTTTGTTCACGGCTTTGGTGGTCTGGAAAAAAACGAGAAGAACAAGAGTCAGACGTGATTTTCAAAAACCTCAAGAGAAAAAGTGACCGATTTTTAACAAGACGACGAGAATCAGACGAGACGAACGAGTCTGGAGAAGAACGAGGAACAGAGGGATGAATGAGAAGAACGAGGGAGAACAGAGGGATGAACGAAGAACAGAGGGATGAATGAGAAAAACGAGGAAGAACAGAGGGATGAACGATGGAGAACAGAGGGATGAATGGGAAGAACGAGGGAGAACAGAGGGATGAATGAGAAGAATGAGGAAGAATTGAGGGATGAACAAGTGTCGAGAAGAACGAGGGAGAACACAAAAACCATTTGGAACCAAATACACCCGAGATGGACGTGTTTAATGCCGCACTGTGGAACATTCTCTTCGTCTTTGTATTTCAAGGAGGAAAAACACGAAGAAAGAGAGGAGGAAGGAGGAACGAGCGGAGGAAAGAGAGGAAGAAGGAGGAAAGAGAGGGGCAAAAAGAGGATGAAAAAGGAAAGGGAGGAGGAAGGAGGAATGAGAGGAGGAAGAACAGAAAACAAGGGAAATGGACGTAAAGGTTTTGTTGGATCCAGAAGAGACACAATTAGAGCCGCGCTGTCAGACTCCAGGTAATGATCATGTCACAAGAGAAGAGGAGGAGGAGGAGGAGGAGCCAAGGAAAAGGGTGAGAGGAGAGGGGGATGAGAGAAAGAGAGGAGGAGGAAGAGGAGGAGGGTGGTCAGGCTGCAGGTAATGATCATGTCAGGACAAAGGAGGAGGGTCCTGGTTTAGTCCTGGTTTCTTTTGTGCAAACACACTCCTCACAGCCCCCCTCCCTCGTCCCCTCATTGTCCCCTCTCTCCCTCACCCTCCCCTCTCTCCCTCACCGTCCCCTCTCTCCCTCACCGTCCCCTCTCTCCCTCACTGTCCCCCTTCTTGTTGTCCCCCCCTCGTCCCCTCCCTGGTCGTCCCACATGATCAGATCCATTGATTTATACGTGCTGTTTTTAGGTCAGTTATATTTAATGGCGCTGCCGGATCCGTATCTCCCTGGTGTATTCTATGGGGCGTGCTAATCTTGCTAGCGCTATCTGCACTGCTAAACTGCTTTGTGGCCTCAGTCTTCTCTTTCCTCTTTGTTCCTTCTGTTTTGACCCAGTTCACTCAAGAGCCCTTAATGTTTATAGTGTGTTTTATAAGTCTCCCCGGCCTCCTGTGGACTCGCCGCTTCTATTAGCGCAGATACTCGCTGTGCTGGACGCTGTGGTGAAAGGGATTATGGGAAAATGTAAACACTATAATGGCAAGTGCAGTTTTAACTGATAATAAATGTGGTTTTATTTACTCCATCTACTGTTAAAGATGAAACACTGAGTCTGAGTCTGTTCAGGCAAACTGGTCACTTCAGGAAAATAATGAAAATAAAATAATGAAAATAAAATAATGAAAATAAAATAATGAAAATAAAATAATGTCGACGCCGATTTAGACTCAGAGAATCAGACAGAGAAAGAGACACAGAGACAGAGAGAAAGAGACAGAAAAAGAGAAAGAGAGACAGAGAAAGAGACAGAGAGACAGAGAGACAGAGAGACGGAGACAGAGACAGAGAAAGAGAGACAGAGACAGCTCGTTACGACTGAGGCCCTGGTGGATCACTCTCCCCCTCTTTCTTTCCTCTCTCCTTTCTCTCTCTTGTCCTTCTCACCTCTTTCCTCTCTCCTTTCCTCTTTCCTCTCTCTCCTCTCTCAGCCTGTCCCTCTCCTTCTCTTCACCATGGCCTCCTCTCTTCTCTTCTCTCTCTCTCCCTCCTTCTATCTCATATTTCTCATCCCCCCACTCTCTGTCCTTTTTTCTATCGCCTTTATCCTCTTCCTTTTTCTCTTTACTCTCTCCTTTTTCTCTCCCTCTCTCTTTCTCTTTCTCTCAGTACAGACTCTTCGTTCTAAAAAGCCTCTCACAGCTGCACATGTTTGATCAAAGACACAGTAATTACAGATAAACATGAGACGACAGGAACCCCCCCCTCTGTCTCCCTCTCTCCCTCCCCCTCCCTCCGTCTCCCTCTCTCCCTCCCTCTCCCTCTCCCCCTCTCCCTCTCTCTTTCTCACAGAGGAGTACCTCTCTGAAGCCTCATTACTCGTGCACATGACATCGTTTCATTTCCTCGTCATGTTTTCATCTCTGTGCCTCAGACCTGTGCGTTTGAGGAAACATCACTTTGTTCTCGTCTGTGGAGAAGCTCCTCCCACTGGAAGCCACGCCCCCAAAACACTCAGAGGGAAAAAACAACGTAACAGAAGAGAGAGCGTCTGAAATGATGAAGAAGAAGAAGAAGAAGAAGGAGAAGAAGGAGAAGAAGGAGAAGAAGAAGGAGAAGAAGAAGGAGAAGAAGGAGGAGAAGAAGGAGAAGGAGGAGGAGGCCCGAGTCCCTGAGGTCCAAACACTTTATCTCAGGAGCTTTTTCCTTAATAAACAAATTATTTGATTTGATTTATAAACCAGCAACGCTCCTGGAATTAAACTGGAAAATAAATCAACTAAACTAAAGCAGGAGGTGCAGGAGGAGGAGGAGAGAGGAGGAGGCACAGGTCGAGGAGGAGGAGAGAGGAGGAGGCACAGGTCGAGGAGGAGGAGAGAGGAGGAGAGAGGAGGAGAGAGGAGGAGGCACAGATCGAGGAGGAGGAGAGAGGAGGAGAGAGGAGGAGAGAGGAGGAGAGAGGAGGAGGCACAGGTCCAGGAGGAGAGAGGAGGAGGAGAGAGGAGGAGGCACAGATCGAGGAGGAGGAGAGAGGAGGAGAGAGGAGGAGAGAGGAGGAGAGAGGAGGAGGCACAGGTCCAGGAGGAGAGAGGAGGAGGAGAGAGGAGGAGGCACAGATCGAGGAGGAGGAGAGAGGAGGAGAGAGGAGGAGAGAGGAGGAGGCACAGGTCCAGGAGGAGAGAGGAGGAGGCGCAGGTCGAGGAGGAGGAGAGAGGAGGAGGCACAGGTCGACTTTATAGAGACACATTTATTTAATGTGAATAAACCTGAGGACGCTGTTTCTTTCACTTTTACATTTTGCTGAAGTCACTGGTCACGAGTCTTTTCCAGACGTTCAGTTAAACTCGATTAGTTTCACATTAGAGCAGGAAGAATAAGGAGGTGAAAGAGGCACAGCAGGAGGCCCAGCAGGGGGCGCTCACTCAAAACCCCACAAGAATCAGTGATATTAATGTACAATGACCTCCACAGACAGAAGTGTCCACTGTGTCCAACCCTGAACATCCATCTGGATCATTTCAATCAAGACTGAACTAAAGGAAAAAGGAGCTGAAAACTACCACCTGATGACATCACAAGGTGGAACAGAGCGTTTTGAGCTTTGTAGATGTTACAGACGAATAATAAAATGTGTGAATGAAACAAAACACAACTCCAGGTCTGTCTTTGACAATGTTCTAACGGATTAAAGCTGCAGCTGAGGGGGAGGAGTCTGGGCCTGAGGGGGAGGAGTCTGGGCCTGAGGGGGAGGAGTCTGGGCCTGAGGGGGAGGAGTCTGGGCCTGAGGGGGAGGAGTTTGGGCCTGAGGGGGAGGAGTCTGGGCCTGAGGGGGAGGGGTCTGGGCCTGAGGGGGAGGGGTCTGGGCCTGAGGGGGAGGAGTCTGGGCCTGAGGGGGAGGAGTCTGGGCCTGATGAGGAGGAGTCTGGGCCTGAGGGGGAGGAGTCTGGGCCTGATGAGGAGGGGTCTGGGCCTGATGAGGAGGGGTCTGGGCCTGAGGGGGAGGAGTCTGGGCCTGAGGGGGAGGAGTCTAAGCCTGAGAAGGAGGAGTCTGGGCCTGAGGGGGAGGAGTCTGGGGGATGACAGTGAGGTTTATGACCCTGTGTCTGCAGCCACATCTGCCTCGGGTCAGATGTATGACCCGCTCTCGAGGTCAAATGCAGGTCAAATGCAGGTCAAATGCAGGTCAAACAGGTCAAATGCAGGTCAAACGCAGGTCAAATGCAGGTCAAACGCAGGTCAAATGCAGGTCAAATGCAGGTCAAATGCAGGTCAAATGCAGGTCAAATGCAGGTGGACATTAAGGGCTGAATGTTTGTGAGACATGAACCGGTCACGTCCTCGTTTCATGGTTTGAAAATCAGGTGGTGCAGTTTTGAGGTGAGAGTCTGTGGAGGATTTGAAATTTACATAAAAAATAAATAAATAAAAAAAAAGCCAAAATTTAATTAGGAATAAAAAAAAATCCTCCTACAACGTGAGAAAAATTAAATAAACCAGAGTTTGTTTTGTGCTGGAGCCAAAAACACGAAACTCAGGGACAAAAACAGGACAAAATACTACGACTACTACTACTACTACTACTACTACTACTACTACTATTACTACTACTATTACTACTACGACTACTACTACTACTACTACTACGACTACTACTACTACTACTACTACTACAACTATTATTACTACTATTACTACTACGACTACTACTACTACTACTACTACGACTACTACTACTACTACTACTACTACAACTATTATTACTACTATTACTACTACGACTACAACTACTACTATTACTACTACTACAACTACTACTACTACTACTACTACAACTACTACTACTACTACAACTATTATTACTACTATTACTACTACGACTACAACTACTACTATTACTACTACTACAACTATTATTACTACTATTACTACTACGACTACTACTACTACTACTACAACTATTATTACTACTATTACTACTACGACTACTACTACTACTACTATTACTACTACTACAACTATTATTACTACTATTACTACTACGACTACTACTACTACTACTACTACGACTACTACTACTACTACTACTACTACAACTATTATTACTACTATTACTACTACGACTACTACTACTACTACTACTACTACGACTACTACTACTACTACTACTACTACAACTATTATTACTACTATTACTACTACGACTACAACTACTACTATTACTACTACTACAACTACTACTACTACTACTACTACAACTACTACTACTACTACAACTATTATTACTACTATTACTACTACGACTACAACTACTACTATTACTACTACTACAACTATTATTACTACTATTACTACTACGACTACTACTACTACTACTACTACGACTACTACTACTACTACTACTACTACTACAACTATTATTACTACTATTACTACTACGACTACTACTACTACTACTACTACGACTACTACTACTACTACTACTACTACAACTATTATTACTACTATTACTACTACGACTACTACTACTACTACTACTACGACTACTACTACTACTACTACTACTACAACTATTATTACTACTATTACTACTACGACTACAACTACTACTATTACTACTACTACAACTACTACTACTACTACTACTACAACTACTACTACTACTACAACTATTATTACTACTATTACTACTACGACTACAACTACTACTATTACTACTACTACAACTATTATTACTACTATTACTACTACGACTACTACTACTACTACTACTACGACTACTACTACTACTACTACTACTACTACAACTATTATTACTACTATTACTACTACGACTACAACTACTACTATTACTACTACTACTACTACAACTACTACTACTACTACTACAACTACTACTACTACTACTACTACTACTACTACTACTACTGCTACTACTACTGTGGGACAAACTGTTTAAAACTGTTTTTATGTTTTTAAGGCACGATTCAAACAGGGTAATTCAAAGTGTTAGCGCGTGTTAGCGCGTGTTAGCGCGTGTTAGCTCGTGTTAGCGTGTGTTAGCGCGTGTTAGCGTGTGTTAGCGCGTGTTAGCTCATTCACTTTGACGGCTCTAATTATTATAATGACCAAAAATAAAACTTCAGCCTCATTAACTTTTCATGAATAAACGTAAAGACGAGAACGACAAGAACGACAAGAACGACAAACCTGCGAGATCAGAGTCAGACGAGGTTTAGAATCAGACACTCTCTCTCTCCCCTCTCTCTCATCCTTCCCCTCTCTTTTCCCCTCTCTCTCTCTTTTTCTCTCTCTTTTCCCTCTCTCTCTTTTTCTCTCTCTTTTCCCCTCTCTCTCTTTATCTCTCTCTTCATTAAACACTTTTTAATTGGAAACAGAATCGTTGCTAAACTCGATTTCTGAACTGTGTAAAACAACAATTAGCACATCCCCAGAGCACCCGCTCCCACGAACACAGCACCCGCTCCCACGAACACATCACCCGCTCCCACGAACACAGCACCCGCTCCCACGAACACAGCACCCGCTCCCACGAACACAGCACCCGCTCCCACGAACACAGCACCCGCTCCCACAAACACAGCACCCACTCCCACAAACACTGCACCCGACTTGACCTTCCTCATTAAAATCACGTCTGAAGAGGCTTTAGATCATCCATGTTTGAGTCATCTAGAGATCTCTAGATTTCGCAGACATGGTTCCTGATGGTTTGGTGTAAGATTTGTACGAGGCGACTGATGCAGCTGATTGTGATCGTGCTCTGAAGGGGGAGGGGTTTAGCACAGAGAGCAAAAAGAGACTCAGACCTGGTTTAGTCTCATTCTAAATCTGTTGATTGAGTCCTCTCTCTCTCTCTATATATATATATATATATATATATATATATGTATATATATATATATATATATATATATATATATACAGCTCTCTCCTCCACAGCAGCGACGGCACAGAGCTCAAAGATTCATATTATCTGGAAAACTGGGAGTGTTCCAGGATCTGAGGCCGAGGGGGCGGGGTCGTGGAGGGGGCGGGGTCGTGGAGGGGGCGGGGCCGCGGAGGGGGCGGGGCCATGTTTGTGTTCACTCTAATTTACAGAGAAACAAGAGGTATCCATGGCAACCACATATTTATGAGCGACGCACGCAGCAAAACAAACGAGTCTCCTGTTTGGACATGTGGTACAGTGAACACCACCGTCTGGGGTTTGTGGGTAAAAGAGCCACTGTTTTTGTGTCTTTGGGCAAGACACCTCCACCTGCTCTGTGATGTTTGACACACACACAGACACACAGAGACACAGACACACACAGAGACACACAGACACACAGAGACACAGAGACACACAGACACACAGAGACACACGGAGACACAGAGAGACACAGAGACACACAGAGACACACACAGACACACACAGAGACACACAGAGACACACAGAGACACACAGACACACAGAGACACACAAATAGGGATCAAACCTTTTGGGTCTTGAGGTCAAAATAAGCGATCAGGATGTGCACATTAGCATGCTAGATGTTGTTAGCGTCACTGTCGGTGTAAAACTCTGCTCTAATGTGAAACGTGCTTCTAAACTCATCTGTGTGAGTAAAGAGGATGGTCTGAGCGCATCAGGACGACCTTTGAACCCACAGTCCCACACAAACATCGCCATCGAACTCACATCAGACAATTAACGTCTAAGTGAAAACCCGTTAGCGCCGTTTACCCGGAGAGACGGACATGACACGAATCTAAAGCCAAATATGGTCGACGAAGGAAGTGGGCGAAGCGCGGGCGTCATTATCGTCCCTCTTCACGGCGCCGTAAAGAGGCTTTAATCAGAGGAAGAGGAGAGAGGGACGAAAAAACAGACGACACGAGCAGCTGGAGACGGCGAGGAGGAGGAGGAGGAGGAACGGTCTGAGGAAAAGTCTGGATGAAAACACAAATTAAAAGGTGCAGTACGTAACTTTTCCAGTGGACAGTCCTTGTCTCCATGGAGATGTTGCTGCTTCGCCTGGAAAGTTCCAAAGTCTCCATGAAAACAAACACATGACGCTACTGTGTCAGTCACAGGTCAGATCTGTGGAGAGGCGACTCTGTGTGTCCCACATTCATCACAAACAGACGAGATTGTGTTTTGTTTCATTCACACGTTTGATTATTATTCGTCTGGAACATCTACAAAGAGCAAAATGTGACGTTCCACCTTGTGATGTCATCAAGTGGTAGTTTTCATGTGAACAGCTCAGCCTAAAGAGGGAGGAGCAGAGGAGGAAAGAAGAGGAGAGGGGGAGAGGAGGAGAAGAGGAGGAGACATGAGGAGGAAAGAAGAGGAAGAGAGGATACAAGAGGAGAGGAAGAGAGCAGATAAGAGGAGAAGAGGAGAGGGGAGGGGGAGAGGAGGAGAAGAGGAGGAGACATGAGGAGGAGAGCACTTTTCAAGTTAACTCTTCCTTTTACCTTTAGTTCAGTCGAGATAAGAGACAACTCCAGGACTGAAATGATCCAAATGATTCTATAAATGAAGGTGTGTGGAGTTTAAAAACACAGTGGAGCACTTCCTGTATCACCACATGATGACATCACAAGGTGGAACAGAGCGTTTTCAGCCTAAATCTGCAGAGTTTGTGTGTTAAACATGTGAGAATGAAACAAAACACAACTCCAGGTCTGTGTGTGACGAGGAAACATCAGATCAGATTTAAATATAAACTAAAGTCAAAGCTTTTCACACAAAATGCACTGTGTCTCCCCTGACTCCTCCTCCTCCTCCTCCTCCTCCTCCTCCTCCTGCTCCTTCCGTCTCGAGCTGTTATTAAAAAAGTCCATAAATAAAGCAGATTAGATTACATTGGTTTGTACTGTTGTGTTGTTATTGCGTTTGTGCGTCTCCCCCGGCGACACAACGCAGCACGAGTCTTATTGAGTTACACAACTGTAAAACGACTCAGATCATCTGCTTTATTTAGGACGACTCCCACTTTGTAACTAACACAATCACAAGAGCAAAAGAGCAGGAGGAGCGAGGAGGAGGAGGAGGAGAGAGGAGGAGCGAGGAGGAACGAGGAGGAGGAACAAGGAGGAACAAGGAGGAAAGAGAAGGAGCGAGGAGGAACAAGGAGGAGGAATGAGGAGGAGGAACGAAGAGGAGCGAGGAGGAGGAGCGAGGAGGAGGAATGAGGAGGAACAAGGAGGAGGAACGAGGAGGAATAAGGAAGAACGAAGAGGAAGGATGAGGAGGAATGAGGAGGAAAGAGGAGGAACGAAGAGGAGGAGGAGCGAGGAGGAGCGAGGAGGAGCGAGGAGGAACGAGGAGGAACAAGGAGGAACAAGGAGGAAAGAGAAGGAGCGAGGAGGAACAAGGAGGAGGAATGAGGAGGAGGAACGAAGAGGAGCGAGGAGGAGGAGCGAGGAGGAGGAATGAGGAGGAACAAGGAGGAGGAACGAGGAGGAATAAGGAAGAACGAAGAGGAAGGATGAGGAGGAATGAGGAGGAAAGAGGAGGAACGAGGAGGAGGAGCGAGGAGGAGCGAGGAGGAACAAGGAGGAGGAACGAGGAGGAATAAGGAAGAACGAAGAGGAAGGATGAGGAGGAACGAGGAGGAAAGAGGAGGAAAGAGGAGGAACGAGGAGGAACGAGGAGGAACGAGGAGGAGGAGCGAGGAGGAACGAGGAGGAGCGAGGAGGAGCGAGGAGGAGCGAAGAGGAGGAGCGAAGAGGAGGAGCGAAGAGGAGGAGCGAAGAGGAGGAGGAGCGAGGAAGAGGAACAAGGAGGAACAAGGAGGAAAGAGAAGGAGCAAGGAGGAACAAGGAGGAGGAATGAGGAGGAGGAACGAAGAGGAGCGAGGAGGAGGAGCGAGGAGGAGGAATGAGGAGGAACAAGGAGGAGGAACGAGGAGGAATAAGGAAGAACGAAGAGGAAGGATGAGGAGGAATGAGGAGGAAAGAGGAGGAACGAGGAGGAGGAGCGAGGAGGAGCGAGGAGGAACAAGGAGGAGGAACGAGGAGGAATAAGGAAGAACGAATAGGAAGGATGAGGAGGAACGAGGAGGAAAGAGGAGGAAAGAGGAGGAACGAGGAGGAACGAGGAGGAACGAGGAGGAGGAGCGAGGAGGAACGAGGAGGAGCGAGGAGGAGCGAGGAGGAGCGAAGAGGAGGAGCGAAGAGGAGGAGCGAAGAGGAGGAGGAGCGAGGAAGAGGAACAAGGAGGAACAAGGAGGAAAGAGAAGGAGCAAGGAGGAACAAGGAGGAGGAATGAGGAGGAGGAACGAGGAGGAGCGAGGAGGAGCGAGAAGGAGCGAGAAGGAGAAGGAGCGAGAAGGAGGAACAAGGAGGAAAGAGAAGGAGCGAGGAGGAACGAGGAGGAGGAAAGAGGAGGAATGACAAGGAACAAGGAGGAACGAGAAGGATGAGGAGGAGCGAGGAGGAACAAAGGTGTAAAGTGTTTGCACATTTGACTAAAGACACTTCACTGTCGTCTCAAGAGAAAATGAACCAACGAGACAAAAACAACACTGATGTGGACACGGGAGGGCATCTGACACACACACACATATATACACACACATATATACACACACACACACACACACACACACACACACACACTCCAGTCTGATGCGTCTCATTATGTGGCTGTGTCTGTAACATAACTGCAGGGGGCGCTCATTTACATAATCACAAAAACAAACAACATTTAAAATGTCCTCCAGTTTCTTTCTGTGTGTGTGTGTGTGTGTGGGGAGTTGGAGTGTGTGTTGTGAGTGTGTGTGTTGGAGTGTGTGTTGGAGTGTGTGTTGTGAGTGTGTGTGTTGGAGTGTGTGTTGGTGTGTGTGTTGTGTGTGTGTTGGAGTGTGTGTTATGTGTGTGTTGGAGTGTGTGTTGTGTGTGTGTTGGAGTGTGTGTTGTGTGTGTGTTGGTGTGTGTGTTGGAGTGTGTGTTGTGTGTGTGTTGGTGTGTGTGTTGGAGTGTGTGTTGTGTGTGTGTTGGAGTGTGTTGTCTATTATCTTGTCTAATTAAATTAGAATTGTCTTCTCAATCAGCGTCGCTCGTTTTCTCTCATTTCCTCGTCGTTCTCGCCTCAGAGGAGGTGGTGTGTGTGTGTGTGTGTATGTATGTGTGTATATGTGTATGTGTGTATGTCTATACGTGTATATGTATATGTGTATGTGTATATGTGTATATGTTTATGTGTGTATATGTATATGTGTATATGTATATGTGTATATGTTTATGTGTGTATATGTATATGTATATGTGTATATGTTTATGTGTGTATATGTATATGTATATGTGTATATGTTTATGTGTGTATATGTATATGTATATGTGTATATGTTTATGTGTGTATATGTTTATGTGTATATGTATACGTGTATATGTGTATGCGTATATGTGTATATGAATATGTGTATGTGTATATGTGTATATATGTATATGTATATGTGTATGTGTGTATGTGTATATATGTATATGTGTATGTGTGTATGTGTATATGTATATGTGTATATGTATATGTGTATATGTGCATGTGTGTATGTGTATATGTGCATATATGTATATGTATATGTGTATGTGTATATGTGTATGTGTATATGTGTGTATGTGTATATGTGTATATATGTATATGTGTATATGTGTATGTGTATATATGTATATGTGTATGTGTATATATGTATATGTGTGTATGTGTATATATGTATATGTGTATATGTATATGTGTATATGTGTATATATGTATATGTGTATATATGTATATGTATATGTATATGTGTATATGTGTATGTGTATATATGTATATGTGTATGTGTGTATGTGTATATGTGTGTATGTGTATATATGTATATGTGTATATGTATATGTGTATATGTGTATGTGTGTATGTGTATATATGTATATGTGTATATATGTATATGTGTGTATGTGTATATATGTATATGTGTATGTGTGTATGTGTATGTGTATATATGTATATGCGTGTATGTGTGTATGTGTATATATGTATATGTGTATATGTATATGTGTATATGTGTATGTGTGTATGTGTATATGTGTATATATGTATATGTGTATATGTGTATATGTGTATGTGTGTATGTGTATATGTGTATATATGTATATGTATATGTGTGTATGTGTATATATGTATATGTGTATATGTATATGTATATATGTGTATGTGTATGTGTATATATGTATATGTGTATATGTGTATGTGTATATGTGTATATATGTATATGTGTATATGTATATGTGTATATATGTATATGTGTATGTGTGTATGTGTATATATGTATATGTGTATATGTATATATGTATATGTATATATGTGTATGTGTGTATGTGTATATATGTATATATGTATATGTGTACGTGTATGTGTGTATATGTATATGTGCAAGCGTGATTTCGCCCCGCCGCGCCGCCCGCCCCGCCGCTCGCTCCAAACCGCCCTCGCCTCCAAATGCCAGCGCCATTTTGAATGTCAACACTAATAGACTTTATTGACGGCTTTTGAAAACACGAGCGTCCATCAGTGAAACCATAACTCATGTCGTTAGGCGCAGTTTATCGGCGTCTACAGGAGGTGGCGCCGTAAAACCTTCAGTGCTTTGACCCCGGCTTGTAAAAGCTCAAAGAGGAGGTCAGAAAACCCCATTATGGATCTGATGTTTGAGCCGTAACTGAGTATTTGAGGTTTACGCCGATGTGTCGTCATATTAGCAACTTTTAAATCTCCAGCAGAGGGCGATATTTGTGTAAATAAAATGAATCTCTGTCTCTGCTGCTTCAGACTCATTCTGCCCTTAAATGTTCGTATTAACCCTCTACATGATCCTGGGGTTTTTATTTCACTATTGTGTCTGTAAATCAAGATATGAACATTAATAACAGACAAATCAGGTCCTTCTTTCCCCGAGGTCGCTCCTGTTAGCGTTAGCATTAGCGTTAGCAACAGGTTTGATTGAATTTAAATGTTGTTATTTGAGGAAAATAATTTAAATTGTCTAAAAAATATCAGCAGATCTTATCGTTCGAGCTCTTGTTGTCATGGTGATGTTGATTTGAGGCACTAGTAACATTTAAATGGAGCTTAATCTTTTATATTTAACAATTCTGAATGTGACATTTTTAAAATCGTCCACTTTAAACGCCCTGGACTCGGTTTGTCTTTCATATATTTGAGTATAAATGTGCCTTACCCCAGCACAGTCGTGTTGTGCTCATTGTCGTTAGTGTTAGCGAGTCTGAGAGCTGTGAAAAGTGCTTATAAACTCATCACGGTGAGTCATTAGGATGTTCAGACGCATCAGGAAAATCAAGAGGAACTTTTAAAATGGCCTAGATCTGTTTTTCACGTTTTAGGACAGAAACAATCAGGTCCAGCCCCTTTAAATCTTTTCTTTATAACGCTTATAAAAGATAATTCATGATGTGACAGATTTCTGGTCGTTTAGTCATAAACTCGACACAGATCAGAGACGACGCAGAGAGAAACAATAAAACAGCGTCTCAATTATGTAATAATGATAATGCCCTGGATTTATACGACTCCTAATGAACCAAATACACTTTACTCTGCAGGATTCACTCCACACAGACAGAGGTGAATCTACGACTGACAAAACACATTTAAACAAGGCAAAATGGGTGAAGTGTCTTGCCAAAGGACACAACAACATCAGGTATTTTGTTCCGTACCGCACAAAACTGACCCTCCATCTTAGAACGTTGTCAGTGCATCAAAAACAGACCTGGAGTTGTGTTTTTGCTTCATTCACACATGTTTGACTCACACTTTATTATTCGTCTGTTACATCTACAAAGCTCAAAACGCTCTGTTCCACCTTGTGATGTCATCAAGTGGGAGTTTACAAGTTAACTCCTCCTCTTTTTACCTTTAGTTCAGCAGAAAATTGGCAACTCCAGGGGTGAAATGATCCAAATGATTCTATAAATGAAGGTGTGTGGAGTTTAAAAACACAGTGGAGCACTTCCTGTATCACCACATGATGACATCATGAGGTGGAACAGAGTGTTTTCAGTTTGACAGAAGAACTGCAGGTCTGTTTGAGATGAGGAAACATTAAAACAGATCAGAAAACAGAGTCATACGGCGCCTTTAAATGAAATATAAAGTCTGTGAAATAATAGAAAGAAGAAATAATAATGTTGATCTGAGGTTTAGGAACAGATTTTTTCCGCTTGTTCCAAACCCAAATGTTCCGTGAGACGTTCCATGAGACGTTCCGCAGACCGGGCTGGGAGCTGTCCGCGGTGGTGAAGTATTTTTAGACTCTCGACAGGAACAAGACATTTTAGTTTCTCTTTAGTTTCTCACTTTCTGTTCTGTTTGGCAGGTTCTGCAACAACGAAGGTGAATGAGGAGGAAGTGTCTTGCTCAGAGACACAAGAACAGTGTGTATTCTGACAAACAGCAGTAATATAGTAACATATTTGATTTAAAAGAGCCTTTGTGTGACGGTCAAACTGGAGCGTGCGCTGTCCGTGGTGCTGAAATAAAGTTACATGATTTTTCTGTATTTTACATTTTAACGACGAGTTTAAAGTGATAAAAACACAAAAGAACAAAAGAGGAAACAGTTTTATATCATGATAGAAAACCCCACAAAGTCTCTATCGCTCTTTAAAAAGGAAAAGACCAGCGCTTTAGTCTTGGTAATGTGCTTGTTTTCTCTCAAACGTTTTATGCCACAGCCTCGATAAGATCGTGTTTTATTTCAGTTTAAGAAGCACAAAAATAAAGATTCATCATCAGCGTCGAGTCGGGGGTCGGTTTATTTGAATGAAGTTCCAGGTTATAAAAACAGTGAAGTGTTAATGACCCGGTGAAACCAAACGACCTCAGGACAGAGGAGTCTGTTTCTGTTCAGCTGCTCGCTTCTCCGCAGAGCTGGTGCTGAAACTCTGAGACTCTGGACGATTCACTTTATTCACTTTTACACATTTCAATCAGGACTGAACCAGGACTGAACCAGGACTAAACCAGGACTAAACCAGGACTAAACCAGGACTGAACCAGGACTGAACCAGGACTGAACCAGGACTGAACCAGGACTAAACCAGGACTAAACCAGGACTAGACCAGGACTAAACCAGGACTAGACCAGGACTAGACCAGGACTAAACCAGGACTAAACCAGGACTAAACCAGAACTAAACCAGGACTAAACCAGGACTAAACCAGGACTAAACCAGGACTAAACCAGGACTGAACCAGGACTAAACCAGGACTAAACCAGGACTAAACCAGGACTGAACCAGGACTGAACCAGGACTGAACCAGGACTGAACCAGGACTAAACCAGGACTAAACCAGGACTAGACCAGGACTAAACCAGGACTAGACCAGGACTAGACCAGGACTAAACCAGGACTAAACCAGGACTAAACCAGAACTAAACCAGGACTAAACCAGGACTGAACCAGAACTAAACCAGGACTAAACCAGGACTGAACCAGGACTAAACCAGGACTAAACCAGGACTGAACCAGGACTAAACCAGGACTAAACCAGGACTAAACCAGGACTAAACCAGGACTAGACCAGGACTAAACCAGGACTAAACCAGGACTAAACCAGGACTAAACCAGGACTAAACCAGGACTAGACCAGGTCTAAACCAGGACTAAACCAGGACTAAACCAGGACTAGACCCGGACTAGACCAGGACTAAACCAGGACTAAACCAGGTTGAACCAGGACTAAACCAGGACTAGACCAGGACTCCGACTTTAGACCTTATATTTCCAGAGTAAGTTGTAAAGTTCTTGTACTTATCTCCCTGCGCCTGAACATGTCTGTGGATGTAACACTGTGGGACATTTTCTGTGAGACACGTCTGAGAAAAACAGATTTATTTCAGTCTGAGGATGAGACTCAGTGGACGACGTGTTTTCGTTGTTATTTGTCCCTAAACAGATGCAGCTCTGTTCAGGCGTGACAGAGGAAAAGCCCAGAGTTTGTACCGCAGCGGCGTCGTGTTGTGGTGTTGCCGTGGTGACGTGTTGTGGCGTTGCCGTGGTGACGTGTTGCCGTGTTGCCGTGGTGACGTGTTGCCATGGTGACGTGTTGTGGTGTTGCCGTGGTGACGTGTCGTGGTGTTGCCGTGGTGACGTGTTCGTGACCCTTACCCCCTGTGAGAAGTAGAAGGCGGCGATGCCTAAGGGCCAGAAGCAGCAGAGCATGGAGAAGATGGCCAGACCCAGGTGATCTCTGGGAGGAACCACAATGAAGTTATCCTCACTCTCACTGTCACTGGAGCAGTCGGTCTGGAACGAGAACAAGAACGATAAGAACAAGAACAACGAGAACAAGAACGATAAGAACAACAAGAACGATAAGAACAAGAACGATAAGAACAACAAGAACGATAAGAACAAGAACAACAAGAACAAGAAAAACAAGAACGATAAGGACAACAAGAACGATAAGAACAAGAACAAGAAAAACAAGAACGATAAGAACATCAGGTGTGTGCTGCTGCAGAGAGCTGAGTGACGAGGGTAGAAGAATTATATAAATAAAACAAACACATTTTCATCCATCCATTTCATCTGCAATACCCAGACTTCCCTCACCCCAGACACTTCCTCCAGCTCCTCCGGTGAGACCCTGAGGCGCCCCCAGTCCAGCCGAGAGACATAGTCCCTCCAGCATGTCCTGTGTCTTCCCCGGGGCCTCCTCCTGGAGGGAGTCGACCAGGAGGCATCAGGACCAGACGCCTGAGCTTCAGCTGCAGCGGCTCCTCCCTCAGAAAAGACCGTTTTTCGCCTCCTCTTTACTAATTTAAATCTAAATTTATCTTTTGAATGTGAAAAAGTCAAACTCATAACGTTGCAGATAAGAGGACGCTGACCCCACGAGCAGCTGACGAACACGTTTAAAAGAAACAAACAGAATGAGTTTCAGCCTGGGCGAACACTGAGCTGGTCCCGTTTCCCCGGAGACGTCTCGCTCCGACACAAAACTGATCACACAGACGGAAAACTGATCATTCTCTCATCGATTCACCAATATTCAATCTGCCGTTTATAATGTGCTGAATGAGACACGCTCTGGGCGTTAGCGACGCGCTAACACTTTCACGACTCATTAACATCGTCACATTTCACATAAAAGCACTGACCAGTTTTATCCAGTTTGACAATTATAGTTATAGTGAAGTTTATAATTTGACTTCCTGGTTGCACACGAGCCGCAGACGTGACACATGTAGATCCATAACTGTTCCCTAGCAACCGTAATGTAAACAAGGGCGAAATTTGTCTTAAATGCACAAAAATTATGATCGAGCAAATAAAAATAAATGCAAACGCCTTTATTTTATTGAATCAGTGTTAAATCTGTGTCTGTGGTGGTGACTGACCATCGTCTTTGTAAAGTATCATAGCGACCAAAGAGCCAATCAGGAGCGAGGCTGTTGAAGCTAACGCCGCTGGTTTGTCAGTGTCAACTCGTTTGACCACAACAAACGAAGGCGTCAGACTCGAGTGAAAAGGTTTTAAAAGCTCTCTACTGGAGCTTTTATTCAGTAAGTTACAATAAATATGTGCAAATTGTGCTGAAGTGCGTTGAGGCGCTCGGCTGAGGGCGTGGCCAGAGGAGCAGCGCTGGGCGGAGGAGGCGGGGCCCTTTCACAGGTGGATGTCCTGGGCCCTAGTGCACCAGGTCACCTCCAAAAACACATTAACATTATTATTATTAATTAAAAAACATGGCACAACAGGGGCCGTGACAGCAGGAAGTGGGCGCTTAGCAACACTGTCAATCAAACCTGTTGCTAACGCTAATGCTAACAGGAGGGACCTCGGGGAAAGAAGGACCTGATTTGTCTGTTATTAATGTTCATATCTTGATTTACAGACACAATAGTGAAATAAAAACCCCAGGATCATGTAGAGGGTTAATACGAACATTTAAGACCAAAATGACGAGTCGATGGAGCAGGAAGTGCGTCCGTGATCACTTCCTGTTTGGTACGTAGCGGTGGCTAGCAGGTTAGCGATGTGCATTTCTATAAACAGTCTGTGGTTGTAACACGGTGAGTTCTTGAAATGATCAGGTTTAACACTCAGGAATTTTACCTTTTTATTATTATTTCATGGTAAAACACAGTGTAACCAACGGGGAAATCTGCCTCTTGCGCCCCCATGTGGCAGTGTGACGTCATTACACTCTACAGTCTGAAAAACATTAATATCTCACTTCATAAATGTGACGTTTTCTGTGTTTATATAAAAGCAGAAAGTCGTAAAAATAGAGTAGAAACTTTTGACTGGTGGTGAATGTGAACACACAAAATGGACACCAGAAAACGCGGCGTGTGTGAGCCGTTTGGAGCCGTCGCTCGGAGCCGTCTCTCTGTGTTCTCGCTCTGCGCTCGCGTCGGTCAAGGCCGCGCTCTCGTTCAGACGTGTCATGTTTATCCATTAGCCGTGCGCTCGGTTCTGTTTTGTTCACATAAAAAAAAAAAAACGGCCTTGGTTTTGTTTTAAACTGAACATAAACGTATAATCTGAGTGCAGTGACAGACGCAGAGGCAGGGGGCGCCACAGAGTCCACACGTACCACGGAAATATGGAACGACAGCAGAGTAAGGCTGGGTTCACATGAAAACACACTGCAGAATCCCTCTACGAGCGCTAAAGTCGACACGATACTAACATTTCAAAGTCTCATACGAAGGAACAGACTCGATACTTGATACCGATTCCGATACCGCGATGATAATAAAAACGTGGTCTTATACTTTTTCTGATACGGCTCAACATCATTCTAAAGACATTCAAGGGAAGGTTCATTTCACTCCTGTGCCTTTAAAAACACAGTGGAGCACTTCCTGTATCGCCACATGATGACATCACAAGGTGGAACAGAGCGTTTTCAGTTTGAGAGAAGAACTTAGATCAGAGTATAATGAATATATAAAGTTGATATAAAGTTAAGGCAGCGTGGAAGAGAGGGCTTATGGGTAATTTCAGCTTTGGCAGTTCACTCTGAAAGTTTTAAGAAAGCGATTTTCAACTTGAACAATCACGAGACAAAATCTGCATCCACCGACAAACAAAACAAAGGCTCCTGAGCGGCGCGGCGGCTCCTCGTAATGTCACCGCACGTTTCCGCCGCTTTACGGTAACGCACCATTAGTTTCTCATTAGTTTGGAGCTATGCAGATTCCAACATTTCACCGTCCAAAAAGACATTTTAAAAACAACAGAAGGCATTAAAGGCGCCACGGATCAGGGCGTCGGCGCGGCGGGGATGTGCGGCGTTATGAATCAAACGCCCCTCCCCCTCCGGGTTTGTACCAACCCCATTTCACGCTCCAGACGGCAGACGGCACATCCGCTCCTAATGTGAATGAAGGCATTAGCTCACGGCCAAACAACAGTGACGCATCTACAGTGAAAGAAGAAGAAGATTCAACGAGCGCCATTTTAAAAACCTACTGAGCTTGAGTCTCTATGGTTCTCATGTCTGTGGATCATTTTGTTTTACACATTTTAAATCACAATATTCAACTAAAACCACGAAATAAAAGAAACAAGAAAACTGTGGCGTCCAGTGGAGCTGACGGCGCCGTAAACGTCGTCACACTAAAGCGCCTCATGCTGTAGCGCCCCCTATGGACAGATGCACATCACACTAAAGCGCCTCATGCTGTAGCGCCCCCTATGGACAGATGCACATCACACTAAAGCGCCTCATGCTGTAGCGCCCCCTATGGACAGATGCACATCACACTAAAGCGCCTCATGCTGTAGCGCCCCCTATGGACAGATGCACATCACACTAGAGCAGCACATTTTTATACATTTGGACCAAAATGACGACGCGACGCTGCAGAATCCTACGAGTATCAACGATTAAGAAAATAAAACTGGAGAAGGAAGAGCGGACGTCACAGGGGGCGTGTCACAGGGGGCGTGTCACAGGGGGCGTGTCACAGGGGGCGTGTCACAGGGGGCGTGTCACAGGTGGAGGTTAAACGGGGGCAGATCAACAAAATGGCGTCTTGAAAATAGTCGAGCTGAGAGCAGAGCTGAGTTTTGCCATTACGGTAAAGTTAACAACAACTAGCATGCTAACACACACTTCCTGATTATCAGACAATAAAAAGAATACAGAGAGAGGGGACACAGATTTTACACATAAAGTGAATTGAAGCAGGAAGTGCGCCCATGATCACTTCCTGTTTGTAGCGGCGTTAGCATGTTAGCATGTTAGCTCATTTTACGTCTTTGGAGCAGATTATAGAATATATTTTTAGTGGAGACACATTTTACTCAAATATCTGGTAAAAACTGGTGCAGGACCTTCCTCTTTCCTCAAACAGTTTTGTCCCTGTGGTTTTCAAAGATTTGAGTTTTTAAGTGAAGCCACAAAAAAAAAAAAAAAAAAAGTCTGGATGTGGAGGAGGTTTTTTTAAGAAAAATCCAGAGTTTTTCAAACACGGAGGGAGAGTTGTAATCTCAGAGCTGCAGGCGCCTTAAACCCACAGAACCACAAAACACTTCAAATGTGCCGTAATGGAGAAGTTTAGAGGCTCAAGGTGAATTTACACTTTATCATCTCCACTTCAGACGTGTGTCATGTGTCTGAGGAAAAGACTCAACACGTTCAACTATTTAAAACTGAGACGAATCAGAATCTACAGAGAAAAGTGTTTAAACAAAAAGAAGATACTGATGTTTAACACGAAAACACTGGAGATTTAGACCTGGTTCAGTCCTGGTTTAGTCCTGGTTTAGTCCTGGTCTGTTTGTTCCTGGGGCTTGTGTTTCTCGTGTTTTCTGCTCATTTAAATATTCGTCTGTTTCTCTGTTGATGAGACGAGAGGATTAACTGTGGGAGTTAGGCCCCGCCCCCAAACGCAGAGTAAACGGCGGCTGTGTGTGTCTGTGTGTGTGTGTGTGTGTGTGTGTGTTTGTGGTGATCATGGTCGCACTTCCTGCTCCATCGACTCTTCAGACTCATTCTGGTCTTAAATGTTCGTATTAACCCTCTACATGATCCTGGAGTTTTTATTTCACTTTTGTGTCTGTAAATCAAGATCTGAACATTAAAATAAGAAACTCAGCTCCAGATTAGCCGCTATCCCCGTTAGCCTCGACGAGCGTCGCTCTCACTCTGTCACGTCTTTAGTCTGTGGTTCCACCTGAAAAGTTCCACAGTTTACTCGTATTTTTATAACTTGGAAAAATAAAACGTAAATAACTTCACGTCACATCTGCAGATTCCCCTGTGCCTTAAATCGTTAAATCTCCAGAAGGAAAATTCATAAATGTTGAACCGTTTTAGAGGCCTGACCTTTGACCCCAGAGGATCAGTGTGAAAAGACTCGACTCATTTACAAACAGAAATGTCCCATCAGCCCCGGCGTGCAGTCACCTGACCTAGTCCAGTTTTAGTCTGAGCTCAGATCTGGTTTGAGCCGCACAGATCCACAGGAAACTGTCTGAAACACGGCTCCGTTTCTTCTTCTTCAGTTCGTGGCTCGTCGCTTCTTAACGCCGCGTCGCCGCAGGTCGTGTGTATTTTTCATATTCAGTTTCACAAACACGTCACAGAACAACAGTTTATCCTCCTCCATGTTTCCCCTGAAGCCTGAGACAAACTGAACCTGTGCCCATGAGCAACGCACCACACAAGAGAAATACACACAGAGGAGGAGAGGAGGAGAGGAGGAGGAGGAGGAGAGGAGGAGGAGGAGAAGAGGAGGAGGAGAGGAGAAGAGGAGGAGAGGAGGAGAGGAGGAGGAGAGGAGGAGGAGAGGAGGAGGAGGAGAGGAGGAGAGGAGGAGGAGAGGAGAGGAGAGGAACAGAGGAGGAGGAGGAGGAGGATGTTTTGTTTTTCTTTCTGTGTTCTGTTCATTATTACAAACAGCTCTGTCCCCTGTGACCTCACACACACACACACACACACCCACACCCCGACACACACACACACACACACACACACCGACAGACACATTTCAGTCCTGGAGTTGTCTCTTATCTCGACTGAACTAAAGGTAAAAGGAGGAGTTAACATGAAAACTCCCACTTGATGACATCACAAGGTGGAGCAGAGCGTTTTGATCCTTGTAGATGTTACAGACTAACAATAAAGTGACTCAAACATGTGAATGAAACAAAACACAACATTAGATCATGGGTTTATGTTTGTTTTATGTTATGTTTATATAAAAAGGTATTTCTATATTTTCGTAAACTTATAAAATTAAAATTAATTGAAAGAAAATATGTGATTAATTGTTTCTGGCTCATTTCCTCGTCCCAAGTCCCAAACTGGACATTGTGTTTGCTCAGATCATCTGTGGCTCCTCCTGTTTGGACCAACTCTACAATTTTAATGTTTCTACGAACGAGGACGAAAAAAACAAAAAAACATAAATGTGGATTTAAACGAGACTCTGCCGTGAAAACATCAAACAAACAGCACAGAACACACACACACAGAGCCTCCGCACACACACAGAGCCTCTGCACACACAGAGCCTCTGCACACACAGAGCCTCTGCACACACAGAGCCTCCGCACACACAGAGCCTCTTTTTGTAGAAGAAAAAATCGTGACTTGAACAAACAAAACTTTGCTTCAAACATAAAATGACAAATCTAGACCTAAAATGAAAAGTGATCACTAAATTACTCAAACACTCATGAAATCCTTTTTTTTTTTTTTTTTTTTACATATTTTTAGATGAAGGACAGTGTGAAAACATGTGAGAAAATCAGTTCTGAGTTGCGAGACGGGGCCGTTTTGCCTCAGCCTGATGTGTGAAAACATAAGCTCCATAATGAGACAGTGTCATTAAAGATGCAGAGGCACAAAATGAACTTTTCCAGAGGTTTTACTGCAGCAGACGACGAAAACGTGTCTCTGTTTCCACCAAGACTCAACTCACACAAAACACCGCCATAAAAGCCTTTACACGGATTACACCGCCGCAATACTGTTTATAGTTTAGAGAGAGAGAGAGACAGTGAAAGACAAACTCAATTCTGTCACTGGACTGAAACTTTAGAGTGAAGACGTTTGGAGCTCGTCCAAGACTCAGGTCAGAACTGGACACGGCCTGAAATCAACCTGTGAAGAATCAGCTTTATTTTCACATTATTCTCTCTGTTTTTGTGTGTAAAACCCCTCACCACACACTTTATACACTTTTCTCACACAGGCGTTAACATTTTCTCACATTTCTCTCTCGTTTAAACTCTCTCAAAGTTCAAACCTTCGTAGGCGTCTTTGTCGGTGCAGAACGTTTCATCGACATTGTGGGTTTTGTCGGGGAGAAAACAAATTGCAAACGTACAGCACTTCAGAGTCACACTGAGATCCAACGTTTATGTAAATTTGTCTGAACACATTCTGTACTGGACAGGAGACACGGCACGGAGGAGACTGATGGACAATGGTCTACAGTCCAACAGCCAATCAGGACGCACGACACAATGGTCTACAGTCCAACAGCCAATCAGGACGCACGACACAATGGTCTACAGTCCAACAGCCAATCAGGACGCACGACACAATGGTCTACAGTCCAACAGCCAATCAGGACGCACGACACAACGGTCTACAGTCCAACAGCCAATCAGGACGCACGACACAACGGTCTACAGTCCAACAGCCAATCAGGACGCACGACACAATGGTCTACAGTCCAACAGCCAATCAGGACGCACGACACAACGGTCTACAGTCCAACAGCCAATCAGGACGCACGACACAACGGTCTACAAAACTCTGCTCCAGATCATCCTCTGTACCTGCTCTAGCCTCGATTCTTTACCCAGTCTATGCTCTCACACCTATTAGCACACTGGCTATTAGCATACGGGCTATTAGCATACGGGCTATTAGCACACAGGCTATTAGCATACGGGCTATTAGCATACGTGCTAGCACTCCTGTTTTCCTGGTCCAGATGTGGGCCTGAGTCTGGAGTTATAAATAGGACACAGATGGATTGTGTTTCCAAACAAAACGAGTCTCTTTTTCTCCCGTCTCTGATCATTTCTTTTCTTTGGCTCAGATCTGAACCTCAGCGTCTTCAAAGCAAAGAGCCTTTTTAGAGACGGATATTTATTATTTACAGCCTTAAAAACATGAAAAAAACAAAACTAATTCATTTAATTTTAAACAGTCTGCAGTCGTCCAGAATTACTCCTTTACATTATGCACCAGAGCGTCCTAATGACTCACCACGATGAGTTTATAAGCACTTTACACACAACTCATACAACACACACAGACCAGAGTGGAGCAGGCTAAAGCTAACAGCAACCAGCATGCTAACACGCACTTCCTCAAACAATGAATCAATGCTGCTGGACATTTTTCAAACATTCTGTGAACTGAATCTTGAAATAAACATGTAAATAAATATACAAATAAATAATAAAAAACAACAACAACAAACAAATAAACATAAAAACATTACAGAAAAAAATAAAAAATAAAATAATAATAAATACTTAAGACAATAATTTGACATTTTCCACAAAAAACATATTTAAAAAAAATAAAATAAAATAAATTCAGGGGAGTTTGTTCCAGTGAAATGAGCCACACTGATGTTTAAAATGAACTGTGATGTTAAAAAAAGTCAAATACAGTATAAAAAATATATTTATTTGAGTTATTTCCCTGTTTTTCTTCAGTACATAATTCCATACGTCTTACTTCATATATTTGATGTCTCCTGTGTGTGTAAAATGTAGAACGTTGTAAAAATAAATCAAAATAAGACTCACTCGTGTAGATAAACTCTGTCTGAGCTTCTTTCTTTGATCAGACCCAGATCTTTTCCAGACGTGTTTGTGTGACGTTTGTGTGACGTTTGTGTGACGTTTGTGTGACGTTTGTGTGAGTGTTTGTGTGAGTGTTTGTGTGATGTTTGTGTGAGTGTTTGTGCGAGTGCTTGTGTGAGTGTTTGTGTGAGGGTTTGTGCGAGTGCTTGTGCGACGGTTTGTGTGAGTGTTTGTGTGAGTGTTTGTGTGAGGGTTTGTGTGAGTGTGTGAGGGTTTGTGTGAGTGTTTGTGTGAGGGTTTGTGTGAGTGTTTGTGTGAGGGTTTGTGTGAGTGTGTGAGGGTTTGTGTGAGTGTTTGTGTGAGTGTTTGTGTGAGGGTTTGTGTGAGTGTGTGAGGGTTTGTGTGAGTGTTTGTGTGAGGGTTTGTGTGAGTGTTTGTGTGAGGGTTTGTGTGAGTGTTTGTGTGAGTGTTTGTGTGAGTGTTTGTGCGAGTGTTTGTGCGAGTGTTTGTGTGAGGGTTTGTGCGTCCGAGCGCAGATGGTGAGGCCTAAAGTCCGTCCTCCTGGAGAGAGGTGCTCCACACTCACAGCTGCTCACCTACAGCTCCCACAATGCACCTCTCCAGAACCAGACCAATGAAACAGACTACAGCTCCCACAATGCACCTCTCTACAACCAGATCTATGACACCAGAATGAACTATACCTCCCGTAGTAATAGTAGTAGTTATGGTAGTAATAGTAGTAGTTATGGTAGTAATAGTAGTAGTTGAACACTCTGCTTGTCGTTATCGCCGTCGTAAATCCCCAAAGTTGCACACGGACGTTTGGCTCCGTCTGCGCGCTGAAGGGGGGCGTGGCCACTGAGGGGTGTGGTCACTGGGGGGCGTGGTCAGTGAGGGAGGCGTGGGGATTGCTAAAGGGGGGCGTGGTGATTGCTAAAGGGGGCGGGGCTGCCTTGGGGGTGTGATCACTGAGAGAGGCGTGGTCACTGAGGGGGCGTGGTCACTGAGGGGGCGTGGTCGCTGAGCTATAGCTAAGCCAGTAGTAATAGCAGTAGAAGTAATAGTAATAGTTGTAGTAAAAGCATCAACAGTAAAATTACATCCTCCATTTTGTGTTCACCTTCACACTGACCTGAGTCTGAGTCCTGCACAGGTTTGTCAGCAGTAGTAATAGTAGTAATAGTAGTAATAGTAGTAGTAGTAGTAGTAGTAGTAGTAATAGTAGTAATAGTAGTAGTAGTAGTAGTAGTAGTAGTAGTAATAGTAGTAGTAGTAGTAGTAGTAGTAGTAGTACTAGAATATTAAAGTGTGAAATTGTGTCCATGTTTCACCTTCAGTCTCGCTCTGTCTCAGTGTGAAACTCGACTGATGATGAGTTTATTACGACACAAAGAGACGGGAGTGTTTGAGTCTGGAGGTCTGTGTTGCGCCCCCTGCTGGGCTCTGGAGGTCTGTGTGAGGGCTGATGGGAGGTTGATAGTTCAATCTCAGGCGGCGGGTTGGATTACGCCCCCCGCTGGGCTCTGGAGGTCTGCGTTGCGCCCCCCGCTGGGCTCTGGAGGTCTGCGTTGCGCCCCCTGCTGGGCTCTTTCGTTTCCGTTGTAACACAAAGCTCCTCTTCGTCACACCTCAGTCTCAGTGCGACCGCACGGGCAGAGTCGCCATACGATCTGAGAATGCGACGTTACTATGGAAACAGTGAGCTTTAAAATGCGCCGCACTGCTGCTTCAAGGAGAGCGTTTAAAAGAAAAAAGAAAAAAGATCTAATGAAACGATTCAATCAGTCGGTTTAAAACAACGAGAAGAAGGAGTTTAATACAGGATGGGGAACATGTGTGTGTTCTCTCTGTGTCTGTGTGGAGTTTGTATGTTCTGTGTGTGTGTGTCTGTGTGTGTGTCTGTGTGGAGTTTGTGTGTTCTCTCTGTGTGTGGAGTTTGTGTGTTCTCTCTGTGTGTGTAGTTTGTGTGTTCTCTCTGTGTCTGTGTGGAGTTTGTGTGTTCTCTCTGTGTCTGTGTGGAGTTTGTGTGTTCTCTCTGTGTCTGTGTGGAGTTTGTGTGTTCTCTCTGTGTCTGTGTGGAGTTTGTGTGTTCTCTCTGTCTGTGTAGTTTGTGTGTTCTCTCTGTGTGTGGAGTTATGTGTGTTCTCTCTGTGTCTGTGTGGAGTTTGTGTGTTCTCTCTGTGTGCGGAGTTTGTGTGTTCTCTCTGTGTGTGGAGTTTGTGTGTTCTCCCTGTGTCTGTGTGGAGTTTGTGTGTTCTCTCTGTGTGTGTAGTTTGTGTGTTCTCTCTGTGTGTGTAGTTTGTGTGTTCTCTCTGTGTCTGTGTGGAGTTTGTGTATTCTCTCTGTGTGTAGTTTGTGTGTTCTCTCTGTGTCTGTGTGGAGTTTGTGTGTTCTCTCTGTGTGCGGAGTTTGTGTGTTCTCTCTGTGTGTGGAGTTTGTGTGTTCTCCCTGTGTCTGTGTGGAGTTTGTGTGTTCTCTCTGTGTGTGTAGTTTGTGTGTTCTCTCTGTGTGTGTAGTTTGTGTGTTCTCTCTGTGTCTGTGTGGAGTTTGTGTATTCTCTCTGTGTGTAGTTTGTGTGTTCTCTCTGTGTCTGTGTGGAGTTTGTGTGTTCTCTCTGTGTGTGGAGTTTGTGTGTTCTCTCTGTGTCTGTGTGGAGTTTGTGTGTTCTCTCTGTGTGCGGAGTTTGTGTGTTCTCTCTGTGTGTGGAGTTTGTGTGTTCTCCCTGTGTCTGTGTGGAGTTTGTGTGTTCTCTCTGTGTGTGTAGTTTGTGTGTTCTCTCTGTGTGTGTAGTTTGTGTGTTCTCTCTGTGTCTGTGTGGAGTTTGTGTATTCTCTCTGTGTGTAGTTTGTGTGTTCTCTCTGTGTCTGTGTGGAGTTTGTGTGTTCGCTCTGTGTCTGTGTGTAGTTTGTGTGTTCTCTCTGTGTCTGTGTGGAGTTTGTGTGTTCTCTCTGTGTGTGTAGTTTGTGTGTTCTCTCTGTGTCTGTGTGGAGTTTGTGTGTTCTCTCTGTGTCTGTGTGTAGTTTATGTGTTCTCTCTGTGTCTGTGTGTAGTTTGTGTGTTCTCTCTGTGTGTGGAGTTTGTGTGTTCTCTGTGTGCGGAGTTTGTGTGTTCTCTCTGTGTGCGGAGTTTGTGTGTTCTCTCTGTGTGTGGAGTTTGCGTGTTCTCTCTGTGTGTGGAGTTTGCGTGTTCTCTCTGTGTGTGGAGTTTGCGTGTTCTCTCTGTGTGTGTGTGGAGTTTGTGTGTTCTCTCTGTGTGTGGAGTTTGCGTGTTCTCTCTGTGTGTGGAGTTTGTGTGTTCTCTCTGTGTGTGTAGTTTGTGTGTTCTCTGTGTGTGTGGAGTTTGTTCTCTCTGTGTCTGTGTGGTAAATATTTTGCTTGTTATTTTGTTTGTTATACACACTCTCTCTTTCTCTGACACTTTTTGCTTTGGCCTTGAAAGAAAAATAAAAATCTATTTCTGATAAAAATGGAGGAAATTTTGTTTTTACACATTTGAAAAACTCAACTGTGAAAAATAAGATTCACATCCACAGACACAGAAGTACAACAGTATTTATATATACCACTGTACACAGGCATAGTACTAGTAGTAGCAGTAGTGGTAGTAGTAGTAGTAGTTGTAGTAGTAGCAGTAGCAGTAGTGGTAGTAGTAGTAGTAGTAGTAGTGGTAGTGGTAGTAGTAGTAACAGTAAGGGTAGTAGTAGCAGTAACGGTTGTAGTAGTAGTAGTAGTGGTAGTAGTAACAGTTGTAGTAGCAGTAGTAGTAGTAGTAGTAGTAGTTGTAGTAGTAGCAGTAGCAGTAGTGGTAGTAGTAGTAGTAGTAGTAGTAGTAGTGGTAGTAGTAGTAGTAGTAGTAGTGGTAGTGGTAGTAGTAGTAACAGTAAGGGTAGTAGTAGCAGTAACGGTTGTAGTAGTAGTAGTAGTGGTAGTAGTAACAGTTGTAGTAGCAGTAGTAGTAGTAGTAGTAGTAGTTGTAGTAGTAGCAGTAGCAGTAGTGGTAGTAGTAGTAGTAGTAGTAGTAGTAGTGGTAGTAGTAGTAGTAGTAGTAGTGGTAGTAGTAGTAGTAGTAGTAGTAGTGGTAGTAGTAGTGGTAGTGGTAGTAGTAGTAGTGGTAGTAGTAGTAGTAACAGTAATGATAGTAGTAGTATGTGGACAGATGTGGACAGGTGGACGTGAGTCTGGTCCTCATCCTCTGTCGATTTTTCAGTTTCGATACCGATTTCGATACTATACTTCCCGTATCTGCCGATCCCGATATCAACCGATACCAGAGACAGAAAACGACATTTAAATCCTTCAAACAAAACCCAAATGTGTTTTACAACTTCAGATCAGAGCCAGACCCAAACGAGCTCGTCCAATCAGATCACGGTATTTCAGTGACACGTGTGGATCGAAGCAGCTCATTGGTCGCCTGCGATTTACAAATAAAATCACATTTCCTCACCTCAGATTCAGAGTTTAGGCGTCGCTCGGTGATTCTGCAGAAATACTCCATGTTTTTTAGCCCCCGTGATCATTTTATTTATTTATTTATTATTTATTTATTTATTTTTTTCGATACAGACCCGCCCCTGTCCCTGATTGGCTAACCCACCTGTCAATCACACAATCACATTTAAAAACAGGGAGATTCTTCAGAAAGTTTTTCGTGTTTAAAAACGTCTGACACTGGGCTCCTTCACATTGGGTCTCCGTGGAGATGTTATTTCTTTGTCCGGAATGTTCCACAGTGTGTCATTAAACGTGTCTACCTTGTGAGCGGGGTCGCCTTTCCACAGATCTGGCTCGTAACTCGGCGCGGCGCTGTCTGAATGACTTTATGAGGATAGATACACTTAATGCCACGCTGCGTAAAGTTTCAGGCAAAGCGAGAGCATCTCCGTGGATACGAGCAGGTAACGAACCCTCTGTTGGAAAAGTTACACAATACTTCTTTACGAAACCTAAAGTGAATCTCATTTTGACTTTGTGTTTTATCGAACTCTTCACAAACGCTCGACTTCTTCTTCTGCGAAATCCAGTTTTTTCACTTTATTTACGACTCGCACACGTCGTTTTGTGTTAAAGCGAAGGTCACGACGCAATTTTACACGGAAACGAGCGATTATTCCACAAAACCCTCGCTCCAAACATGTCACACACGTCCCACTCGGATCTGACATTCCCCCCGTACGACGCCGCGGACACGGTTTAGCGCGTTAGCATCGGGAAAGAGCGCCTCGGAAAATCCACGGGGCAGAAATGATCCGAGACGAGACGAATGAGAAAGTGTAAATCGGAGAGTGATTTGGGAGAGTGAGGGACGAGGGAGCCGTACGGGAAACTCCACCCGTCAAACCGGCGGTACGTGGGCAGCGGAGCGGAGGCGGCGGCGGCGTTTGTAATAAAGGGATAAAAGCTCACGTCTCTTTAGATTAGAGCTCGATGCTGAACCTGTCGTGAGCGGGCGGACGTGTTCAATCCCGCCGAGGAGCGCGGGGGGGGACAGGTGCGGCGAGGAACGGGACGGATCTGACAAGCGCACGCCCACGGATTATGATTCTGTAACTGTTTAGGTTTTGGAATATCAGGAAATTACGGAACGAATCAAAGAATCGGAGCAAGATCTGATTTAAATCTGATGTGACGGATCGGATCTATGTTCTGATGTTTCCTCGTCACACACAGACCTGGAGTTGTGTTTTTTTGTTTCATTCTCACATGTTTAACACACAAACCTGCAGATTTAGACTGAAAACTCTCTGTTCCGCCTTGTGATGTCATCATGTGGTGATACAGGAAGTGCTCCACTGTGTTTTTAAACTCCACACACCTTCATTTCTAGAATCATTTGGATCATTTCAGTCCTGGAGTTGTCTCTTATCTCGACTGAACTAAAGGTAAAAGGAGGAGTTAACGTGAAAACTACCACTTGATGACATCACAAGGTGGACTCAAGACTCAGGCCAGATCAGGGTTTTTTTATATCACATTTTAAACAACTTGAGCTTCACATAAACGTAAAAGAAAAACAAATAAACAGGAACAGAACTATGACACGCCCCCGTCCCGCCCACTCCGCTGAGCAACGCTGTCAATCAAACTTGTTGCTAACGCTAACAGGAGCGAACTCTGGGAAAGTGCGGCCATGATTACTCACTATTTGGAACGTGGCAGTTAGCAGGTTTAGCAAGTTTAGCAGATTTAGCAGGTTTAACATGTTAGCAGGTTTAGCAGGTTAACAGGTTTAGCAGGTTTAGCAGGTTAACAGGTTTAACAGGTTTAGCAGGTGTAGCAGGTTTAGCAGGTTAACAGGTTGAACAGGTTTAGCAGGTTAACAGGTTTAACAGGTTTAGCAGGTTAACAGGTTTAACAGGTTTAGCAGGTTAACAGGTTTAGCAGGTTTAGCAGGTTAACAGGTTTAGCAGGTTTAGCAGGTTAACAGGTTTAGCAGGTTAACAGGTTGAACAGGTTTAGCAGGTTAACAGGTTTAGCAGGTTAACAGGTTTAGCAGGTTAACAGGTTTAACAGGTTTAGCAGGTTTAGCAGGTTAACAGGTTTAGCAGGTTAACAGGTTGAACAGGTTTAGCAGGTTAACAGGTTTAGCAGGTTTAGCAGGTTAACAGGTTTAGCAGGTTAACAGGTTGAACAGGTTTAGCAGGTTAACAGGTTTAGCAGGTTAACAGGTTTAACAGGTTTAGCAGGTTTAGCAGGTTAACAGGTTTTCTATGTCCATTTCTATTTCCGACACACACACACACAGACTCACACTAATGCAGATGCCACGTCACTAACGCTCAGACGGCGTCTTTTCCTGCTAATTTTTAAAACGCCTCATCAAATCTCTGTTTTCACTTCAACGTCCTTAAAACTGCATTTTTTATGTATTTATTTTTTTAATCCGGTGCATTTTGTGCATCATTTCACGTTGTGCTTCTGTTTAAATCTTTTATTCTGTCGTGTCCTTGGTCGTCTCCAAACGACTGAATCAAATTTTTCTCATTTCCGTTTAAAGCTTCAGACCTGCTCTTTTTCTATACGACGACCACAATGACAGGTCCCCCATTGTACCGTGAATGTGATCAGACGCCATTTCACCTCCGTCATGGAAACGTAAATCATTTAATATCAGATCAACATCCAGATTTAAATTTAAAATGAGTTCAAGTCTCTTAAAGGGCCAGTGTGACCTGCTTCTACTCAGGAAGTGCGTGTTGTCATGCTAGTTGTTGTTAGCATTAGCAAAACATCCGCTCTTGTCTCTGGGAGCTGTGAGAAGAGCTTATAAAGTCATCATGGAGAGTAAAGAGGACGTTCAGAGTCTTTGCTCTCTCTCTCTCTTTGCTCTCTCTCTTTGCTCTCTCTCTCTCTTTTCTTCTCTTTCTTTTCAGACAAACACACGACTTTGTCAAATCTAAAAACACAAACCAAAAGATCTGATTTACAAATGTTGGAGCTTTTCTTCTCCTCCTCCTCCTCTCCTCCTCTCTCTCTCCTTCTCTCTCTATATAATACCTCCACTTCCTTCTCTCTGCCTCGCTCTTTGTTTTCTCCTCCTCCTCCTCCTCCTCCTCCTCCTCCTCCTCCTCCTCCTCCTCCTCCTCCTCCTCCTCCTCCCTTTCTCCTCCTCTCTGTGCAGCTCAGGTTTGCTCTTTTGTGTCTCTCCTCCTCCTCTCTCTCTCTATATATATATATATAATACCTACACTTCTTTCTTTCCACCTCACTCTTTTTTCTCTCTCCTCTCCTCCTCTCCTCCTCCCTCCATATAATGCCTCTATTTCTTTCTGCCTCATTTTTTTCTTCTCTAACCCTCTCCTCCTCCTCTTTGTGCAGCTCAGGTTCTCTCTCTTCCTCTCCTCTCCTCCTCTCTCTTCCTCTCCTCCTCCTCTTCCTCTTTGTGCAGTTCAGGTTCTTTGAAGACTGAAACCCTTCTCTCCTTTAATCTCGCGCTTTTAAGGTCAAAAAGCGGCTGGAGGGAGCGAGGGAGCGAGGGAGGGAGTGATGGAGGGAGGGGGCGACGGAGGGAGGGAGTGAGGGAGCGAGGGGGCGACGGCGAGAGTGAAAGAGGGAGTCGGCGTGGGCACTTGAAAGCTGTGATTTCTAACAACACGTTGCGCCCTTTCCGCAGACCTCGCTCGTTTGACACTGTGTTAGTGTCAGTCGCAGTAATCCACCTGAAAATACAGCGTCCGCCGCCTCTCGCTGTAAAACATCACGAGAACGAAATAAGGTCACGGGGAGCGCTGAACTTTGACCTCTCCAATCCAATCAGCTCGTCCTCTGCCGCCGTTTTGACCCGACGCTGCACTTATGAGATTTATTTGAAATTCCAGGATCATCATAGACAAACGTCAGTGTGAAAAAAAGAATGTTTATGTAAATGCACAGAGCTAACCTGCTAGCGCCGCGCTACAAACAGGAAGTGATCACGGCACACTTCCTGCTCCATCGACTCATCGTTTAAATGTTTAAATGTTTAAATGTTTAAATGTTTAAATGTTTAAATGTTTCGTATTAACCCTCTACATGATCCTGGGGTTTTTATTTCACTTTAATAACAGACAAATCAGGTCCTTCTGTCCCCGAGGTCGCTCCTGTTAGCGTTAGCATTAGCGTTAGCAACAGGTTTGATTGATTGATTGTGGGAAGGGGCGTTACCTTGCACAGCCTGGCTCCTGATTGGCTCTTTGGTTGTTTTTGTACATATCGTCCGCCGCCTTTGACCCGACTGTACAATAAAAATCTACAGAACGATTCTTCATCTACAGAACGATTCCTGATCCTTTGTCTCTTCTCCGTGTGACAAGTTCAACAGGAGCAAAAATACATCTTCACCTGGAATGTTCCACAGTCTGACTTTAAACTGATCTAATAAAATTCATTTTTTTTGTCAAATCAACCAGAAACAAAACCAGGACTAGACCAGGACTAGACCAGGACTAAACCAGGACTAGACCAGGACTAAACCAGGACTAAACCAGGACTAAACCAGGACTAAACCAGGACTAAACCAGGACTAAACCAGGGCTAGACCAGGACTAAACCAGGTCTAAACCAGGACTAGACCAGGGCTAAACCAGGACTAAACCAGGACTAAACCAGGACGAAACCAGGACTAAACCAGGTCTAAACCAGGACTAGACCAGGACTAAACCAGGGCTAGACCAGGACTAAACAAGAACTAAACCAGGACTAAACCAGGACTACACCAGGACTAAACCAGGACTAAACAAGAACTAAACCAGGACTAAACCAGGACTAAACCAGGACTAAACCAGGTCTAAACCAGGACTAAACCAGGACTAAACCAGGACTAGACCAGGACTAAACCAGGGCTAGACCAGGACTAAACAAGAACTAAACCAGGACTAAACCAGGACTACACCAGGACTAAACCAGGACTAAACAAGAACTAAACCAGGACTAAACCAGGACTAAACCAGGACTAAACCAGGTCTAAACCAGGACTAAACCAGGACTAAACCAGGACTAGACCAGGACTAAACCAGGACTAAACCAGGACTAGACCAGGACTAAACCAGGACTAAACCAGGACTAGACCAGGACTAAACCAGGGCTAGACCAGGACTAAACCAGGACTAGACCAGGACTAAACCAGGACTAAACCAGGACTAGACCAGGACTAAACCAGGGCTAGACCAGGACTAAACAAGAACTAAACCAGGACTAAACCAGGACTACACCAGGACTAAACCAGGACTAAACAAGAACTAAACCAGGACTAAACCAGGACTAAACCAGGACTAAACCAGGACTAGACCAGGACTAAACCAGGGCTAGACCAGGACTAAACAAGAACTAAACCAGGACTAAACCAGGACTACACCAGGACTAAACCAGGACTAAACAAGAACTAAACCAGGACTAAACCAGGACTAAACCAGGACTAAACCAGGTCTAAACCAGGACTAAACCAGGACTAAACCAGGACTAGACCAGGACTAAACCAGGACTAAACCAGGACTAGACCAGGACTAAACCAGGGCTAGACCAGGACTAAACCAGGTCTAAACCAGGACTAGACCAGGGCTAAACCAGGACTAAACCAGGACTAAACCAGGACGAAACCAGGACTAAACCAGGTCTAAACCAGGACTAGACCAGGACTAGACCAGGACTAAACCAGGACTAAACCAGGACTAAACCAGGACTAGACCAGGACTAAACCAGGACTAAACCAGGACTAGACCAGGACTAAACCAGGGCTAGACCAGGACTAAACCAGGACTAAACCAGGACTAAACCAGGACTAGACCAGGACTAAACCAGGACTAAACCAGGACTAGACCAGGACTAAACCAGGGCTAGACCAGGACTAAACCAGGTCTAAACCAGGACTAGACCAGGACTAAACCAGGTCTAAACCAGGTCTAAACCAGGTCTAAACCAGGACTAAACCAGGACTAGATCAGGACAAGACCAGGACTAGACCAGGACTAAACCAGGACTAAACCAGGACTAAACCAGGACTAGATCAGGACAAGACCAGGACTAGACCAGGACTAGACCAGGACTAGACCAGGACTAAAACATGACTTATTTCATTTACTTATTAATATATTAAGATAAAAATAATCCGTTCTTTTCCAGAGCTGCGTTTCATCGTGTTGGTTTTGATGTTTCGTGTTTTATCTCTCGCTCAAACATGTGACACTGATTCTATCTGAAACGCTCTTTAATCAGACGATCGCCGCCGTGTAGAATGTAATCTGATTAATCCTGTTATTCAAACTCCATCAGAGACACAATAGCTGCTTTTACGTCTGATGAAAAACGCCATAATGGAGCGAGAGTCGACGCGTTTCCCCGAGTCGAGCGGCGCCGAGACGGAGACGATGATGAACAGCCCCGTCCTCCTGAAGAACGTCCTGATGATTCTCCACAAAACACTTTAGAGCAACAGATGGAAAAGGTTTTCAGTTTGGAGACACGTGAGGCCTGAGGAGGTGGAGTTTGAGGCCTGAGGAGATGGAGTTTGAGGCCTGAGGAGATGGAGTTTGAGGCCTGAGGAGGTGGAGTTTGAGGCCTGTGAGGAGGTGGAGTTTAGTGACATGTGGGGCCCAAGGAGATGGCGTTGTCGTGGTGGGGCCTGAGGGCGTTGTCGTTTTGAGGCCTGAGGTCGATGGCGTTGTCGAGGTGAGGCCTGAGGTCCATGGCGTTGGCGTGGTGAGGCCTGAGGTCGATGGCGTTGTCAAGGTGAGGCCTGAGGTCCATGCCGCTGTCGTTTTGAGGCCTGAGGTCCATGGCGTTGGCGTGGTGAGGCCTGAGGTCGATGGCGTTGTCGTGGTGAGGCCTGAGGTCCATGCCGCTGTCGTTTTGAGGCCTGAGGTCGATGGCGTTGGCGTGGTGAGGCCTGAGGTCCCTGGCGTTGGCGTGGTGAGGCCTGAGGTCCATGGCGTTGGCGTGGTGAGGCCTGAGGTCCATGGCGTTGTTGTTATGAGGCCTGAGGTCCATGTCGTTGTCGTGGTGAGGCCTGAGGTCGTTGTCGTTTTGAGGTCTGAGGTCCATGGCGCTGTCGTTTCCCTCAGTTTGGTGGTTCTGTTTTTCACCGTGACCACACAGGGGGGTTACCGTGGCAACAGCGCGAGGAGCAGTGTCTGATCCTCTTTACACACATCATGCACTTCCACAGTTAAAGCTGCTCCGTGGAACTTTCCAGGGTCCACACAGACACAGAGAGAACACACAAACACGACCAGGGACTCAAACCCACAACCTTCTCCTCACTGTGCCCGAGTTACAGGTCAGAGCTGTGGAGAGGCGAGACGGTTTATATAAAACCTCCAGAATTTAATGAACAAAATAAACAAAAATAAACAAAATGATTTAAGAAAAAAAATAAAAATAAAATTGTTCCATTAAATATTTAAAGAACAAAGTGGATGCAGTTTAATGCCACACTCTGGAACAAAGCTCCAGTGTCACAGACTGAGGCTCCAGGTGGAAAAGGAGGAAGCAGATGTTTCTTTTATGTTTCAGCAGCTTCTGGGTCTGATGTGAAAACAGAACATTGAACCTTATGGTCATGTGGCACTTACCCCCTGAGGAGCATCAGAGAGAAACGACCAATCAGAAACAAACGTCTAAACACAACGTCACCAGCCAATCACAGCCCAGCAGCTCTGCCTCTCAGCCAATCACAGCCCAGCAGCTCTGCCTCTCAGCCAATCAGCTCTCAGCATTTTCATAAATACACTTCTCTAAATGTTTTTATTAACTCGCTCGACATGATCCTGTCCCTCCTCCGCCCTGTCCCACCTCTGCTCCTCCTCCTCTCTCCTCCTCTGTCCTCTGCTCCTCCTCTCTCCTCTGCTCCTCTCTCCTCTGCTCCTCCCTCCTCTGCTCCTCCTCTCTCCTCTGCTCCTCCTCTCTCCTCTGCTCCTCCTCTGCTCCTCCTCTCTCCTCTGCTCCTCTCTCCTCTGCTCCCCCTCCTCTCTCCTCTGCTCCTCCTCTGCTCCTCCTCTCTCCTCTGCTCCTCCTCTGCTCCTCTTCTCTCCTCTCTCCTCCTCTGCTCCTCCTCTCTCCTCTGCTCCTCCTCTCTCCTCTGCTCCTCCTCTCTCCTCCTCTCTCCTCTGCTCCTCCTCTCTCCTCTGCTCCTCCTCTCTCCTCTGCTCCTCCTCCTCTGCTCCTCCTCTCTCCTCTGCTCCTCCTCCTCTGCTCCTCCTCTCTCCTCTGTCCTCTGCTCCTCCTCTCTCCTCTGCTCCTCCTCTCTCCTCTGCTCCTCCTCTCTCCTCTGCTGCTCCTCCTCTTCTCTCTCCTGCTCCTCCTCTCTCCTCTGCTCCTCCTCTCTCCTCTGCTCCTCCTCTCTCCTCTGCTCCTCCTCTCTCCTCCTCTTTCCTCTGCTCCTCCTCTCTCCTGCTCCTCCTCTGCTCCTCCTCTCTCCTCTGCTGCTCCTCCTCCTCTCTCCTCTGCTCCTCCTCCTCTCTCCTCCTCTGTCCTCTGCTCCTCCTCTCTCCTCTGCTCCTCCTCTGCTCCTCCTCTCTCCTCTGCTCCTCTCTCCTCTGCTCCTCCCTCCTCTGCTCCTCCTCTCTCCTCTGCTCCTCCTCTCTCCTCTGCTCCTCCTCTGCTCCTCCTCTCTCCTCTGCTCCTCTCTCCTCTGCTCCCCCTCCTCTCTCCTCTGCTCCTCCTCTGCTCCTCTTCTCTCCTCTCTCCTCCTCTGCTCCTCCTCTCTCCTCTGCTCCTCCTCTCTCCTCTGCTCCTCCTCTCTCCTCCTCTCTCCTCTGCTCCTCCTCTCTCCTCTGCTCCTCCTCTCTCCTCTGCTCCTCCTCCTCTGCTCCTCCTCTCTCCTCTGTCCTCTGCTCCTCCTCTCTCCTCTGCTCCTCCTCTCTCCTCTGCTGCTCCTCCTCTTCTCTCTCCTGCTCCTCCTCTCTCCTCTGCTCCTCCTCTGCTCCTCCTCTCATTTCCGCTGCATTATTTACTCCTCACACATTCCCTTTAAATCCTCTGGGCGCCTCCTTTACCTTGAGCCGAGCTCCTCGTCTCCACGGCGACGGGAGATGTGTTTTTTTAATCTACTCTGGAGTTTTCTCTCCTGCGGGCGATCGAGGTGAAGGTCAAAGGGTCAGAGGAAAAAAGAGGCAGATTCTGACCAAACGTGTGATTTATGTTTTACACCAGAAAATACAGACGTTTAAATAAAAACATTCAATTAAAAAAAGAATTAAAAAAATATAATAATAATAAAATATAAAATAAAAATCTAGGTTTATGACACAAAAATGATGTTTTTTGTTCACTTTTGTCGCCCACGTCTGTCAGACTCATGTTTGTGATTGACAGGAGAATTTAACCAATCACAGCGAAGTGTGTGACAAAAGGACATTCAGGAAGAAACGGCAGGAGGAGAAGAACTAGGTGTAGTAGATGTAGTAGATGTAGTAGTAGGTGTAGTAGTAGCTGTAGTAGTAGGTGTAGCAGTAGGTGTAGTAGGTGTAGTAGTAGTAGTAGTAGTTGTAGTAGATGTACTAGTATATAGAGTATATATTTTGGTTCAATCAGATCCACTTGTTTCTAAAGGTCAAAGGTCACTTTGGGCTCTTCTTAAAGGGGAGGTCTTGAGCCAATCGTCTGTGAGGAAACACACGTGACCAGATGTTTAAATTAAATCCTGATGAAAACACATTTAAAACCTCCAGCCTCGTCCAGACTCCGCCCACACTGAACCTCGCCGTTCTGCTGGACTCGCACTCGTGTTTAAAAGTGCAGAGCGAGTCTTGACCTTTCCATGACCTGCACACTCTGTAGCGCCCCCTGCAGTCACGTACACAGAGTCAGAGCTGAAACAAACTTCAGCCCTGAGCTCCACAGACTCACTGCAGCTTCAGAAACGACAACGAACAAAACGCCCGAAGCCTCGACTCGTAAAAAGAAAATGGTCTTAAATGTTCGAACTCGTCTTCACTTTTGTGTCTGTAAATCAAGATTCAAACCATCAACCTTCAGATCGAGGGACAAATGCTCTACCAACTGAGCCACATGTTTCACTGATAAAACGACGTGAACCAAACGGCGGCTGGTCACATGATCACGCCGTCCTCTGCTTCCTGCTTCATATTTTCACGTTTGTCTTGTTCAGATTAAACTGGAGTTTTTCTGTTTTTTCATTGAAATTGGAGCCAAAATAAACTTTAATAAACTTTACACAAAAAAAACAAATGAACAAATGAATCGATGCAAAACTGAAAAACTTTGTGTAAAAAAACAGATTTATTTGAACATTTAAATCGTTTTTGAATAAAAGAGAAAATCGATCACCTCGAAAAACAAAATATTACATCAAAATCAAGAACTAAACCAGGACTGAACCGGGACTAAACCAGGACTAAACCTGGACTAAACCAGGACTGAACCAGGACTGAACCAGGACTAAACCTGGACTAAACCAGGACTAAACCAGGACTAAACCTGGACTAAACCAGGACTAAACCTGGACTAAACCAGGACTAAACCAGGACTAAACCTGGACTAAACCAGGACTAAACCAGGACTAAACCAGGACTAAACCTGGACTAAACCAGGACTAAACCAGGACTAAACCTGGACTAAACCAGGACTAAACCAGGACTAAACCAGGACCATAGTTGAGGGTAAATGTCGAGTCTTGTTCTTCTGACACATTTTCCTCGTCTCGTCTTTAATGATCCTCGTTTTGTTGCATAATTAACTCACATTTAAATCTCTGCTCCACAGCGCCACCTACAGTTTGAGTTTAATCACCTCTGTGAGTCAAGACACATCACAAACAAACGAGGGATTCTGAGGTGAACGACAAGACGGAGAGAAAGAGAGTGGGCGGAGGAAAGAGTAACAGAACAGATCCTCATTAAGAGAACGAGAAATGTCACACACACGACTCACGACGCACAAACAGACGCACAAACACAATTTAAAGAGCAATCTACACATCGCAAACCCTCCTCACAGTCAGCAGCACGAGTCTGTACGAGGCTCCGCCCACAAGCCAACATCACCCATGTACGAGGCTCCGCCCACATGTCTACATCACTCACGCTCCACACGACAATCCTCCATAAATACACAAAAACATGACACAAACTGTGCACTATGACTGTAATACCCCACAGAAGTAAATACCTCCTCTTTAATACCCCACAGATGTAAATACCTCCTCTTTAATGCCCCACAGAAGTAAATACCTCCTCTTTAATACCCCACAGATGTAAATACCTCCTCTTTAATACCCCACAGAAGTAAATACCTCCTCTTTAATACCCCACAGCAGTAAATACCTCCTCTTTAATGCCCCACAGATGTAAATACCTCCTCTTTAATACCCCACAGAAGTAAATACCTCCTCTTTAATGCCCCACAGCAGTAAATACCTCCTCTTTAATACCCCACAGCAGTAAATACCTCCTCTTTAATACCCCACAGATGTAAATACCTCCTCTTTAATACCCCACAGACGTAAATACCTCCTCTTTAAACTCCGGTCTTACCTCATACTCTACGTATTCTTCCTCTTCCACTTCGTACGACACCGTCTGGATCTTGACGTGTTCCCCGTCGTCCGTCAGTTTGTTCTGAGGGTCGTCTGCTCCCGCCGAGGAGTCGCCCCCTGCTGGTGTGGAGGCGTCTTTGCTCTTCTTCTCCGTGAACGTGGTCTCGCAGCACTCGTTTTTATATTCCTTGGCCTTGATGCTCGCGCCGTCGTCTTTGTAAAGTATAAAATTGGGTTTGTAGAAAGCTTCCACGGCCAGATGCAGAGAGGTAGCGTCCAGGAGTTGTTGCGTTTTGATTCGACCGTTTGTGTTGTAGTTCCCGGCGTTGGCCACCGTACCGTTAGCCACTTTGCTAGCCACTTTGTTAGCGCCTCCGCCCTCGCCGCTGCCCGCGAAGTAGTTGATAATGTTCTCCTGGTACTGGTTATTTGGCACATCGCCGCCGTACCCGTTCACCAGGTGCTTCGTGTTTTTGTCCAGCAGCGGATTCTGCAGTTCGCTTAAATTCTCCATGACGACGGTGAAGTTTGTCAGGCTAAACGTCTCAGGAGCTGATGGCGAGTCTCTGCAGGTTTCACAGCGTCAAGATCTGGAACAGAGACAAAACAAAAGACTGAAAATGATGTTTCACGGAACGATATCTTGGGTCGATAAGATTATTTTCCCGTTTCACCTTTTCTGTGTCCAAATAAAGCTTTATGTGGAACTTTTACGCAGCAGATTGACCAAAACTTAATATCGTCCTGTGCTGAAGACTTATGGCCGATATCCCATACGCTAAAGAGGGCAGATATCGGTCTGATATATCGGCCAACAGATATATCTCTACTAGAAAATACCACAATATGACATGACTTGGAAGACCCACCAACACCAGGTCAGAGCTGCGGAGAGGCGAGCGACAGTCACAAGGCGTTTTCCAGGGATTTGTTTTTTTAATAAATCGATAACAAATGTACTTAATGCTGGACTGTGGAACATTTCTGGCAACACAATAAGACACAAACAAGAGGTGGAAATCCTGAGAGAAAGGAACACGCCCACTGTGACACGCAAACTGTGACACGCCCACTGTGACACGCCCACTGTGACACGCCCACTGTGACACGCCCACTGTGACGCGCCCACTGTGTGAAGAGGAGGAAGAAGAGGAAGAAGGAAAAAGGAGGAAGAGGAAGAGGAGGAAGAAGAAGAAGAAGGAAAAAGGAGGAAGAGGAAGAGGAGGAAGAAGAAGAAGAGGAGGAAGAAGAAGAGGAGGAAGAAGAGGAATAAGAAAAAGGAGGAAGAAGAGGAGGAAGAAGAAGAGGAGGAAGAAGAGAAAGAGGAAGAGGAGGAGGAAGAAAAAGGAGGAAGAAGAGGAGGAAGAAGAGGAATAAGAAAAAGGAGGAAGAAGAGGAGGAAGAAGAGGAATAAGAAAAAGGAGGAAGAAGAGGAGGAAGAAGAAGAGGAGGAAGAAGAGAAAGAGGAAGAGGAGGAGGAAGAAAAAGGAGGAAGAAGAGGAGGAAGAAGAAGAGGAGGAAGAAGAGAAAGAGGAAGAGGAGGAAGAAGAAAAAGAAGAGGAAGGAGTCCACTGTGACACGCCCACTATGACACGCCCACTGTGACGCGCCCACTATGACACGCCCACTGTGACACGCCCACTGTGACACGCCCACTGTGACACGCCTCCACGCCTCTTTGTTGTGACGACGTTTGCGGTGACGTCAGCTCCCGTTGGACTTGTTTGTTTTATTACGTGGCTTTAGATGAATATTGTGATTTTAAACGTGTAAATTCTCACATGTCGATCCTCAGTCTGACCCTTGTCCTTCGTGATGCTCTTTGGTGTAATGTCAGTGGACGTCCAGCAGGGGGCAGCGTTAACGGGGCCGCGTTCCCCGTGGGCTCATTTTTCTTCCGTCTCGCCCGTCAAAGGCCTCACGCTCGAGATGATTCACTTTGGGCTCGTTTTACTCCTCGTTTCTGAGATTTCCGGCCGAGCTCAGACGCGACGCTCGCCTGCACGTGTCTGAACGACGAGAGCGCCGTCGCCACTATCAGACTCATCACAGACACGAGACGAGAGGACCGGCCTCAACAGAAGAGCGACACGAGGCTAAAACTTCAAACTACTTCAACAAATAGACTCAGTGCTGCTCCTGACGCCACGAGGATCAGAAAAACGATCTTCAGACGATAGAATGTGATTTTCAGCATTAAATGAGCTTTTTGTTTTTATTCCCATGTCGCCTTTTATCTGTGGAGTCTGTAAACGGAGTAAAAGAACGAGTGTTAATGTTTAAAGATTTACAGACACAAAAGTGATGAAATTATTCTCACTGTCACATTTTCACCACTCACTTTAGATAAGATAAGATCAGATCTGCCTTTATTAGTCCCACAGTTTCTATTCTAAAAAATAAATAAATAAATAAATATGTTAATGTCTGGCACTGTCTTAGTTATATTGTGTTGTAGTGTCCCGTGTCTGTCTGTGTTGGAGGGTGAGTTGTTTTTAATCTCGTTGTACATGTGTGTGGTGACAATAAATGGATTCTATTCTATTCAATGGGGAAATTCCAGTACTGCACCGCACAGTTAAAGAACAGAAGGAAAATGGTACATAAAAATGAAAAAAAAACTAAAAACAAAACACTATTTACAAAAAGTGCCAAACAAACAAAGAGGGTAAAGAGTAAAAAAAAGAAGGAAAAAGTTGGAAAACAGAGGAGCGCGATGCAAACCAGCGCCGGAGGACAGGACCTGCTCTTGATTTCTACTCGATTAACTCAAAGATCGACAAATGACGCCATAAAAACCCGAGGATCATGTACAAAAACGAACATTTAAGACCAGAATGAGTCTGAAGCAGCAGAGACAGAGAGAGACGCAGTTTATCAACAGAAAGTAAAATGGAGCCAGAGTCGATGGAGCAGGAAGTGACACACATGATCACTTCCTGTTTGTAGCGTGGCGGCGCAGGTTAGCTACAGGTTAGCAGGTTAGCTACGTCCACTCACAGACATCCACACCTCATTAAAACTCGCTTTGAGTTACTTCATTTGTTTAATCGATTATGGTTTTGTGTGTTTTGTGTCGTGGTTTGCGAGAGGACGCAGGTTCAAATCCCGGATGAGGCCTCGGTTTGTCATAATCCGACTCCGAACATGACGGAAAACATGGAAAACCACAATCAATTCAATAAAGTGTTAAAAATGAAGAAACTCAAAGCAGGTTTAATGAGGAGCGGAGGTAAATGTCCAGAGGGAACGTGTTTGTGACTTGAAAGAAGAAGTGTGAGGGGTGGAGCGGGCGGAGCGGGTGGAGCGGGTGGAGCGGGTGGAGCGGGTGGAGCGGGTGGAGCGGGTGGAGCGGGTGGAGCGGGTGGAGCGGGTGGAGCCGGCATCAGGCCCTTGACGCACCCAGACCCAACTCCACCTGCACAAAATAATAAGTTTATGTTAAAGCCGCAGATATAAACATGTTATTTTCATTGTGGTTGTTTTTATTCCACTGAAAAACACTGAGCAGACTCGCATCTCCACAGACCTGACTCTCGTTTGACCCGGAGCGGGGCCTGTTCTGTTTGTTTCCATTAAAATGTAGTTTATTTGGCTATAACATTCCACAGTACGGCATAAAAGGTAACGATGTCCAGGGTGAATGTTCCAGAGTATGGTTTTATCCACATTATCTCTGTACAGTGATGCAGATATCTGTTTTCAGCCGCTCTCCCTCCTCCTCCTCCTCCTCCTCCTCCTCCTCCTCCTCCTCCCTCGTTGTCCGTAGTTATTTCTCGGAGCCTTCATCTTGTGTAAATGTTTCAAATCCACTTGCGTCTGAAAACATGTTCGGGGAATGGCACAAAGTGACTTCCTTATCGGAGCGTTGCCATGGCAGCGCTGGAGACACTTGTAGACACAGATACGACTGTCTAGTGTCTGCTCCTTTAATATAATCAAGTCAATATTTATCATCTGCCTCTGCCGGTTCAGTCTGCGGAAAAACACGAGGAGGAAGCTCCGGCATTTCACTGTTACTCTGCCTGTGGTTTATTTGTGTTACAGATAAAACGATCATTTATGTAACAGAAAATAGAACAACCCGGCGTCGACAAACAGGATCTGATCCACGAGAGCCACGAGAGCCACGAGAGCCACGAGAGCCACGAGAGCCACGAGAGCCACGAGAGCCACGAGAGCCACGGAAACTTCTCTAAAGCTTTGGATTTAAGATTCTATTTCAAATCTCGCCTCATTTTTTTTCTAGTTTTGTCATTTTGTTGAAGTTTATCATGTCACTTCCTGGTTAGATTTGATGAAAGTGCAACTGTTACCGAGCAACCGTAATGTAAACAAAGGCCAAAACAAGTCCAACCTGCAAAAGAGGAGTTAAGTGAAGGTTTAAAACACACAAAAGTGTGTGTGGGACACAAAAGTGAAATAAAAACCCCAGGATCATGTAGAGGGTTAATACGAACATTTAAGACCAGAATGAGTCTGAAGCAGCAGAGACAGAGAGAGGGGACAGAATAAATAAATAAATAAATAAATAAAAAAAATTCAAATTAACTAATAAACAAATAATAAATTACAAAAAAAGTAAAGAAATAAACTTAAAATAATAAAAAATTACTCAAAATAACAAAAAAAATACAAAAAAGTAAAAAAAACAACAACTCCAAATGCCAAAAAATAAATAAATAAAAACACAAAAAAAATACTCAAAATAACTAAAATACAAAAACAAAAAACTCAAATTAACTAAAAAAACAAATGATAAATTACAAAAAAGTAAAGAAATAAACTTAAAATAAAAAAAATACTCAAAATAACAAAAAGAATTATAAAAAAGTAAAATAAAACCTCAAAATGACAAAAAATAAATAAATAAAAACAAAAAAAATACTCAAAATAACTAAAATACAAAAAAAAAGCAAAAAACACAAAAAAACCAACCCTCAAAATGACAAAAAAAAGTTAAAAAATAAACTCAAAATAAAAAAAATAAAAAAGAACTAAAAATAAAAATAAAAACCCCAGGATCATGTCGAGGGTTAATAGAAACATTTAAGACCAAAATGAGTCTGACACTGAAAACGGGGCCAGATCGACAAAATGGCGTCTTGAAAACAGTGGATTAAAGATTAAAACTCAAACATGAATCAGTCCAAATAAAACTTCAGAGGCTCAAAGAGAAGAAACGACTGAAACAGGAGAAACATCTGAAGAGTCCAGTTTGCTGCTCTGATCTGAAGCAGAAAAGTTCCACGGTGCAGCTTTACCTTTATCTCTTCTGCTGCAGTGCGTTTAATCTCAGGGCAGAGCCGTATCTTCTGCTCGGACTCGTCACCTCTCGCGTCTCTCGGAATAATCTCTGTTTGAATCGAAAATCCAAAAGCAGATTAAACCTCGGGACAGGCCTCAATCCCAATCCGGGCTGAGTGGCTTAGAGCAGTTTTCCTAAAGCTCCGGAAGATTATGGGAAATGCAAAATGGCTCCGCAGCAGCTGCACAGACGGCTCATTACGGCTCAGTTAATCACACGTCTGTAAACAGCATTTTAAAGCCTCGCCATGGAACATTTTAGGTGGAGGATGCGTCACCTTTTTGTCTCCGTGGAGATGTTGTGGTTTTCCCCGGAATGTTCCACAGTGTTTGAACGACGTCGCCTCCACGTTTCACACGGGATTTTGTTGGATGAAAACCAAAATTAAACTTTCAGGGACAGTTTGATCCAATCAGAGTCACTGTTGGATGAGAACCATGTGGAAACAAGTAATTGGGAGTGTCCTGGGCAGGGGGGCGGGGCCTGTTGAGCTTGAGTCTCTATGGTTCTCATGTCTGTGGATCATTTTGTTTTACACATTTTAAATCACAATATTCAACTAAAACCACGAAATAAAAGAAACAAGAAAACTGTGGTGTCACAGTGGGCGTGTCACAGGGGGCGTGTCACAGGGGGCGTGTCACAGGGGGCGTGTCACAGGGGGCGTGTCACAGGTGGAGGTGAAAATGGCAAAATGACGTCTTGAAAATAAGCGATTAAAGACGACTCAAACATGCACAAGTCACTCTGAATCATAGACTTTTTTACATAAATGGACATCGCTAACCTGCCGCAGCGCTACAAACAGGAAGTGATCACGGACGCACTTCCTGCTCCATCGACTCGTCATTCTGGTCTTAAATGTTCGTATTAACCCTCGACATGATCCTGGGGTTTTTATTTCACTATTGTGTCTGTAAATCAAGATATGAACATTAATAACAGACAAATCAGGCGCCTCCTGTTAGCATTAGCATTAGCGTTAGCACCAGGTTTGATTGACAGCGTTGCCTCGGTGACGTCACACTCGCTCAGTCACTTCTTCACTCCGGGTAAATGAGGAGGAAATGACTAGGACACAGTTAAAAGCTTTAAAAGGTCTCGTTCTACATAATATATTTCCTTAAACCGGTGAAAGTTTAATCGTTTTGAAGAAATAAAGTGTCTGCGGCGTCTCCACACGTCCGCTCCATATTTCCACAGAAGCTCCTTCACCTTCACGTCCCGCGCCGTCGTTCATCCACCCGACTCTGGCTCCTCCTCTCGTCTTTTTCTCTTCTCGTCCTCTCTTCGTTTGTTTACTTGTGTGATTCTTTGCTGGAAGAATTAAACACTACCCTCGTGCTCTTGGGCCTCCCTAAACCTCCTCACCACCGCGTTGAATTCGTCTTTTATTTTTAATGTTTTCTGACCCGTTTCCTTCTCGTTTCTTTCTGTGAATCTGACACACGATGGTCCACGTGCTCCTCCAGGTCACAGCCACAGGAAACGTGCAGCTTCAGTCAAAATGTTTTAGTGTAAAGTCAAGAAAAAATAAGAGATGGAGAGACGAGGAGACGAGGAGACGAGGAGATGAGGAGACAAGGAGACGAGGAAACGAGGAGACGAGGAGATGAGGAGACGAGGAAACGAGGAGACGAGGACACGAGGAGACGAGGACATGAGGAGACGAGGAGACGACATGAGGAGACGAGGAGAGGAGGAGAGGAGGAGGAGATGAAGAAGTGGCCGAGTTTAAAATCCGTGGACTGAGTCTGTCCCTGGTCAAACGTGTCTCCTGAGGCAGGTCCAAACTGAACAAGGATGAAGACTCAAACCTGAGACCGCTCCGTCCTGTGGTATGTGCTTTACCACTGTGTCCACTCTGAGCTCCTCCCCCTGTCTCTAAAGGAGCCGCCCACAAACCGCCTCCAAACGAGAAGTTCTGTCCATAAAAACAGAAAACAGGACGATGCTAAAGGGAAGCACTGCTGTGTCTAGAAAAACAACAGAACGATTCATTTATGACAGAATCAGAAGAGACGACAGGGACAGACCTCTGCAGGGACAGACCTCTGCAGGGACAGACCTCTGCAGGGACAGACCTCTGCAGGGACAGACCTCTGCAGGACACTGTGGGTTTGGCTCATATTTATTTTGATCTTATTTCAGTTTCTTTTTATTTACGTCAAACCTGGACTTTAAATCGTGATCGAGTCGTCGTTTTTTCTGATTCACTTTGACGCTGCTCAGACAAACGACTCCAGGTTTGTCTGGACAGAACGAGCTCGTTTCACGTCATGTCCCTCCATTATTTTTATGATCGATCGAAGCTGTGACTATAAAATAAGTGTAATGTGACAGCGCCCCCTAGCTCTGCTGGTATTTTTGAACTTTGCATCTCAAAGACTCATATCCATGTGATTATGAAACAGAGAAGGAGCCGAGAGGGACACGACTCGAGGACAAGCACAAAGCAGAGTCTCAAGTCTTTGACCTCAAGACCTCGGCGGGGTCTCGAGGTCCAACTCGAGTCCCTCAAGTCGATACGATACCACAATAATTCAGTTCTTCAGTTCAAACTTCAGAAATATGAAAAACTGTTTAGACGAGAAGCATCGAGTCGTCTGAAGTCACAGGCCTCAAGTCCAAGTCCAGTCCCAGGTCTGAGTCCATTTTATCAAGTCAAGTCTCAAATCAGAATCAGAATCAGAATCAGAATCAGACGACTTTTATTGCCTTTGTCAGTGAACTTCACAAACTAAGACCTTTCTTTGATGATAAAGTGCAACATAAAACACTGAATAATAACATAAAAAGTAGAAATACAGATATAAAAAACACAAATAAGGGCATAAAGTTAAAAAAGATACGGTTAAAAACAGAGACTCAGGTCTGACTCAAGTCCAAGTCCAAGTGGTTTTGGTTTTGTGTTTTTTTCTTGAGTATTTGGGGAAAGTATTTCTCCAGTAAAAGTAACTGTCATTACATAATCTGTGTAAATAAATGGATTAAGTGACGTCAGACAAATGAAGCTCATCGACGCTAAAACGTACAGCGGCTAATCTGGAGCAGAATTCTGACCACGAGTGTCATAGCAACCAAAGAGCCAATCAGGAGCGAGGATGTTGAAGGTAACGCCCCTTCCCTCCCACACTCAGGTTTAACAGGGAGCGGGCGCTTAGCAACACTGTCAATCAAACCTGTTGCTAACGCTAATGCTAACGCTAACAGGAGCGACGTCGGGGAAAGAAGGACCTGATTTGTCTGTTATTAATGTTCAGATCTTGATTTACAGACACAAAAGTGAAATAAAAACCCCAGGATCATGTAGAGGGTTAATACGAACATTTAAGACCAGAATGAGTCTGAAGCAGCAGAGACAGAGAGAGGACAGAGAAAACAAAAAATAAACTAAAAAAATAAATCAATAAATAAAATCTAAATAAAGTAAAAAATAAGCTCAAAATAACAAAAAAAGACCTTTAAATAACAAAAACATCTAAATAAACTCAAAATAATAATAATAATAAAAATAAATAAATAAAATAAAAATAACAAAAAAATGAACAAAAAATAAAAAATAAAAAACTTAAAATAATAATAAAAAAATAAAAAATAAAAAAAACAAACAAATAAAAAAAATAAAAAATAACCTAAAAATAACTAAAAAACAAAACAAATCCCAGGATCATGTAGAGGGTTAATACGAACATGATCACTTCCTGTTTGGAACGTTGCGGCGGCTAGCGCGTTAGCTACATCCATTTATATAAACAAAAAACATCTGACGTATAATTTGATGCATCTGGACCAATAAATCAGATCTGAAGGAGCAGCAAGAAACACAAATGTTCAAATCATTTCACGTCGTCACATAAACCTCAGGTCACTTTAGACTCGAGTGACACGGCGGTAATGCTAAAAAAAATAGCTAGCATGCTAACACACACTTGATTCTTGATTATCGGGCAGTAAAATCGTTTATAATCAGACGCAGACACGGGGACATGTTCTGCTCCTGAGGTCAGTTTATCTGGACACGTTTTGGAAAAAAAATAAACCAGGTACTGTCCGTTTAAACGTTCAAACACTATTTTTGCTTTAATTTCGTGTTAATTTTAAATCCAGCCTCACAGGAGTCCACAAACAGCTGGTGATGTGTTTTGTTAAAGCGATAATTCTCGCGTTAACTGAACCGTGCTGGGGGCGTCTCTGTGGGGGAGCAGACAGACACATGCTTCGCTCTGGCTACGACTCGCCTGGATGGACCTAAACACACTCAAACAGTTAATCAGTCGTTTGTGCGCTCGGTGTAACGCGGCGCTAACGAACGAGTCCCGGTAATGGCTCCGCTTTGAAACGCACCGGTGAAGCTAAACGCGTCTCGTATAAACACAAACCCCTGAGTTGAGCTAAACCGGCGTTTTCTGCTCCAAACCGCCTCGTATCAGAGCGGGATGTTGACATGAACCATTTACACACAATATGTCGGCAATCTATACATGTGGCCACGCGTATCCGCTCCACTGTGTCTTTAAAGTCCCATAATGCACTGCTCTCTGACCCGTTTTAACGTTTCCTCGTCACACACAGACCTGGAGTTGAGTTTTTCTGTTTCATTCTCACATGTTTAACACAAACAAACCAGATTTAGGCTGAGTTCTTCTCTCAAACTGAAAAAACAAATAAAAAAAACACTCTGTTCCACCTTGTGATGTCATCATGTGGTGATACAGGAAGTGCTCCGCTGTGTTTTTAAACTCCACCTTCATTTATAGAATCATTTGGATCATTTCAGCTTCGGGGATTGCCAAGTTTATACTGAACAAAAGGTAAAAAAAAAACGGGAGCTGTGAACTTGAAAACTACCACTTGATGACATCACAAGGTGGAACAGAGCGTTTTGGAGCTTCGGAGACGTGGACAGGAGTAAAAGTCATGACAAAATCGTTGAAGAGGAATGAGTACGGTATTTTCTGGATGATAAATGTCACTTTTTTCATAGTTTGGTGCGACTTATTCTCCAGAGCGACTTATATATGTTTTATTTCTTCATTATTATGTATTTTTTGGGGCGACTTATTCTCCAGAGCAACGTTTACTCCAGAAAACACAGTATATGACATAAGTGGACACTGCTCATTGTTTCATCGTCGTCATTTCACTCAAATCCTGTATTTTGTTTTCAACATGTTTGGTTTAAAAATGTCAAAAAAGTATTTTCTCAAATCTAAAAACAAGTTTAGTTTTTAGTTTAGCTCATTTTTATTATTTTTTTTACAGGGATCGTGTTCATCTTTTACACATTAATCCCTCAAAAGAAAAGACACTTCAGTCCAGAGTTTAAGACGAAAAACCTGGAAAAATCCAAAGACGTGACAGACCTGAGCTGCAGACGGAGAAATAACTGCTCAAAAACTCCACTCGAGTTTATTTATTTATTTCAGTTCATGTTTTTTTAAATGAGACCCAAAATGTTCTGTTCAGATGTTTCTCCTGTTTCACTCGTTTCTTCTTTGAGCCTCTGAAGTTTTATTTGGACTGATTCATGTTTGAGTTTAATCTTTAATCCACTATTTTCAAGACGCCATTTTGTCGATAAATCCCTGTTTTCACCTCCACCTGTGACACGCCCCCTGTGTGAAGAAGAAGAGGAAAAAGAAGAGGAGGAGGAAAGAGAAGAAGAGGAAGAAGAGGAGCAAGAAGAAGAGGAAGAAGAAAAAGAAGAGGAAGGAGTCCACTGTGACACGCCCCCTGTGTGAAGAGGAGGAAGAAGAGGAAGAAGAAGAGGAAAAAGAAGAGGAGGAAGAAGAAGAAGAAGAAGAGGAGGAAGAAGAGGAAGAAGAAGAGGAAGAGGAGGAGGAAGAAGAGGAAGAGGAGGAAGGAGAGGAAAAAGAAGAAGAGGAAGAAGAAGAGGAGGAAGAAGAGGAATAAGAAAAAGGAGGAAGAAGAAAAAGAAGAGGAAGGAGTCCACTGTGACACGCCCCGTATGACACGCCCCCTGTGACACGCCCCCTGTGACGTCCGCTCTTCCTTCTCCAGTTTTATTTTCTTAATCGTTGATACTCGTAGGATTCTGCAGCGTCGCGTCGTCATTTTGGTCCAAATGTATAAAAATGTGCTGCTCTAGTGTGATGTGCATCTGTCCATAGGGGGCGCTACAGCATGAGGCGCTTTAGTGTGATGTGCATCTGTCCATAGGGGGCGCTACAGCATGAGGCGCTTTAGTGTGATGTGCATCTGTCCATAGGGGGCGCTACAGCATGAGGCGCTTTAGTGTGATGTGCATCTGTCCATAGGGGGCGCTACAGCATGAGGCGCTTTAGTGTGATGTGCATCTGTCCACAGGGGGCGCCGACAGCTCCACGCCTCTTTGTTGTTGTTGGACGCCGCAGTTTTCTCAGGTCTGAGAAACAGCAGCTTTAAAAAGTGAAGTCGTGTCCAGTCGTTTTTAAGGAGCTCGGTTCTGCCACACGGAGCGAGGATTACGGCGAACGGAGCCTCGAGCGTGTGTGTGTGTGTGTGTGTGTGTGAGGGGGATTTTCACTCTGGGTAAATGGGAATTCAAACTCCCTGATGTCGGCCAGATGCATGAGAGCGAAAAACGAGAGGAGAGATGAGGTAAGGACGTTATTAGACACGGCGGTTTGAAAAAGGAGAATCACACGGGGCATAATAACGGCGAGGAGAACACGGCGCCGCTTAACGTTCAAACTATTTTCCACTGAACCCCGGCCCCCGGTGCTGGAGCGATAACGTGGATTTTTATGGCCGTGTGAAGTAGAACATTGTGAAAATTAACAACATAACTCACTCCACACAAAGAACGTCACACCAGCGTCAAAAACATCAGGACTAATCTGAGTTTTCAGGTAAATGAAGGTGTAAGTTCTGCTTCTTTTCTGCTTCTTCACATCCTCCTCTTCTTCTCCGAGTTTGAAGCTGCTCTGGGTGAAGTTAAACTGGATAAATGTTTTACACATGATCAGTCTGCGACGGTTCGGACGCACAGAGATCAGAGTGTTTAAACGAATCCTCCAGGCTCATGGGTCAAAGACGAGAAATCAAACTGTGGTCAGATCCAGACCATGGACTGTTTATAGAAACTGACGCAGCGAAACGGCAAACTGCTGCTTCAGACATTTTGGACTTAAATTAACCCTCTACATGATCCTGGGGTTTTTATTTTGAGGTTTTTTTTTTTCCTTTTTTTGTTTTGTTATTTTGAGTTCTTTTTGGGGTTTTTTTAGTTTATTTTTTCTTTCTTTATTTATTTTTTGTTGTTTTTTTTTTGTTTTTTTTTTGGGGGGGGGGTTGTTTGATTGTTGAGTTCATTTTTTATTTATTTTTTTTGTAATTTTTATTTTTTTTATTTTTTGTTTCAGTTATTTTGAGTTAATTTTTGAATTTTTTATTTTATGTTTTATTTATTTTATTTTTTTATTTTATTTATTTTTTTGTTTTCTGTGTCTCTCTGTCTCTGCTGCTTCAGACTCATTCTGGTCTTAAATGTTTGTATTAACCCTCTACATGATCCTGGGGTTTTTATTTTTATTTTCAGTTCTTTTTTTTTATTTTGAGTTTATTTTTTAACTTTTTTTTTTGTCATTTTGAGGTTGTTTTTTTTTTTTTTTGGGGGGGGGGGGGGGGGGTATTTTTTTGCTTTTTTGTAATTTATTTGTTATTTTGAGTATTTTTTTTATTTTAAGTTTATTTCTTAACTTTTTTTGTAATTTATTATTTGATTTTTTAGTTAATTGGAGTTTGTTTTTTTTATTTGTTTGTTTTTTCTGTCCTCTCTCTGTCTCTGCTGCTTCAGACTCATTCTGGTCTTAAATGTTCGTATTAACCCTCTACATGATCCTGGGGTTTTTATTTCACTATTGTGTCTGTAAATCAAGATCTGAACATTAAAAACAGACAAATCAGGTCCTTCTTTCCCCGAGGTCGCTCCTGTTAGCGTTAGCATTAGCGTTAGCAACAGGTTTCATTGACAGTGTTGCTAAGCGCCCGCTCCCTGCTAAACCAGAGGTGCGGATGGGAAGGGGAGTTTTCAGCAGCCTGTCTCCTGATTGGCTCTTTGGTTGCTATGATACTCTCTCAGGTCACGTCGCTCGTGGTGAATCGTGGTTTTACTTTAGGATCAAAATGAAACGTGATGTTTGTGTTTTTCTTCTCTCAGGAGGAGGAGGCTGTGGCTGATACTTGTGTGTTCCGTCTTTACAGACGTCTGCTGTTGTGATTGGACGCAGCCGCTGGTCCGTCAGAGCCTGGACCAATCACAGAGCAGCTTTGACGTTTGGGCAGAAACAAACGTGACCAATCATATCAGCCCGACTGGAGCAGAGACCCAAAACAAAAAACACATTCAAAATAACAAAAAAATTAAATTAATAAAATTAAAAATAAACTTAAAATAACAAAAAAAAAACCCTCAAAATTACAAAAAAAATTAAAAATAAAATTAAAAATAAACAACAAAAAAAACAACAAAAAAAACAAAACAAACCTCAAAATTACCAAAAAAAATAAATAAATAAAAAATAAAAATAAACTCAAAATCACAAAAAAAAAAAAAAAAAAGTTAAAAAATAAACTCAAAATAAAAACCCCAGGATCATGTTAATCTGAACATTTAAGACCAAAATGACGAGTTTTTCAATGTAAAGTGAATTGGAGTCGATGGAACAGGAAGTGCGCCGTGATCACTTCCTGTTTGTAGCGCGGCGCTAGCAGGTTAGCTCTGTGCATTTATATAAACAGTCTGTGTGGTGCAGTTTCAGAACGACAAACAAAAATAAATAAAAATAAAGTCTGTTGTTTGTTAAATTAAAGTCGACGTCACATTTAGAACAAACGTTTAATGAAACAAAATGAAGCGAGTTTCCTCCAAACGACGGACGACGGTTTGACGTCTCCATTAAACACGACGGCGCCGATCGGACGCCGCTCCAGATAATTGGATCTGCACTCAATTAAAATTCTATTACACAGCACGAACAGAACAGGAGGCGCACGAGGAGGTCCAACGCAGGAGACGCACGAGGAGGTCCAACGCAGGAGACGCACGAGGAGGTCACAGCTCCAACGCAGGAGACGCACAAGGAGGTCACAGCTCCAACGCAGGAGACGCACGAGGAGGTCCAACGCAGGAGACGCACGAGGAGGACACAGCTCCAACGCAGGAGACGCACGAGGAGGACACAGCTCCAACGCAGGAGACGCACAAGGAGGTCACAGCTCCAACGCAGGAGACGCACGAGGAGGTCCAACGCAGGAGACGCACGAGGAGGACACAGCTCCAACGCAGGAGACGCACGAGGAGGACACAGCTCCAGCAGAGTCCAGGAGAGTCCAACAATGTGAGGAAGAAGAAAAGAGCAGGAATGCACCAATCCAGCCCGAGAGAGAGAGAGGGAAGGAGAGAGGGAGAGGAGGAGAGAGGGAGAAGAGGAGAGAAAGACAGAACAGAGGGAGAGGAGGGAAAGAGGAGAGGGAACAGAGAGAGGAGGAGGGAGGTTGAACGGGGAAAAGAGAATGTGGAAGCAAGAAATAGAGAGACAAGAGAGAGAGAGAAAGAAGAGGAGGAGAGAAGGGGAGACCTTGGTGTAAACATACAGAAGAGAGGAAGAACAGGTCGAAGGAGAGGAAGAGAGGGAGGGAGATGAAAGAAAAGACAGAGTGGGAGAAAGTGGGAGAGAGAGAAGACCTGAGAGAAAGAGACAGAGGGAGAAGGAGAAAGAGAGGAAGAAGGGAGGAAACCATGAGAGAGAAGAGGAAAATGGAGAGAGACAGAGATGAAGATGGAGGGAGGAGAGACAGAAAACAGACAAAGGAAATGAAGCGGAGATTCTCTGTGTGTGATTCTCCACTCGAGTGAGTCCAGGATCTGACAAGACGAAGAGAGAGAGAGGAGGTGAAAGAGGAGGAGAGAGAGGAGGAGAGGGAGGAGGAGAGAGGAGAGAGAGGAGGAGAGAGGAGGTGAAAGAGGAGGAGAGAGAGGAGAGAGAGGAGGAGAGAGGAGGTGAAAGAGGAGGAGAGAGAGGAGAGAGAGGAGGAGAGAGGAGGTGAAAGAGGAGGAGAGAGGAGGAGGAGAGAGAGAGGAGGAGGAGAGAGAGGAGGAGAGAGAGAGGAGGAGGAGAGAGGAGGAGAGAGAGAGGAGGAGGAGAGAGGAGGAGAGAGAGGAGAGAGAGGAGGAGAGAGGAGGAGAGGGAGGAGGAGAGAGGAGGTGAAAGAGGAGGAGAGAGGAGAGAGAGGAGGAGAGAGAGGAGGAGAGGGAGGAGGAGAGAGGAGAGAGAGGAGGAGAGAGGAGGTGAAAGAGGAGGAGAGAGAGGAGGTGAAAGAGGAGGAGAGAGGAGGAGGAGAGAGGAGGAGAGAGAGGAGGAGAGAGGAGGAGAGAGAGGAGGAGAGAGGAGGAGAGAGGAGGAGAGAGGAGGAGGAGAGAGAGGAGGTGAAAGAGGAGGAGAGAGGAGAGAGAGGAGGAGAGAGAGAGGAGGAGAGAGGAGGAGAGAGGAGGAGGAGAGAGAGGAGGAGAGAGGAGGAGGAGAGAGGAGGAGGAGAGAGAGGAGGAGAGAGGAGGAGAGAGGAGGAGGAGAGAGAGGAGGTGAAAGAGGAGGAGAGAGGAGGAGAGAGGAGGAGAAAGAGGAGGAGAAAGGAGGAGAGAGAGAGGAGGAGAGAGGAGGAGAGAGAGGAGGAGAGAGAGGAGGAGAGAGAGGAAGAGAGGGAGGAGGAGAGAGGAGGTGAAAGAGGAGGAGAGAGAGGAGAGAGAGGAGGAGAGAGGAGGTGATAGAGGAGGAGAGAGAGGAGAGAGAGGAGGAGAGAGGAGGTGATAGAGGAGGAGAGAGAGGAGGAGAGAGAGAGGAGGAGAGAGAGGAGGAGAGAGAGGAGGAGAGAGGAGGAGAAAGAGGAGGAGAAAGACAGACAGAAAGAGAGAGGTTTGGAAAGGGAGGAAGAGAGGGAGAAAGAAAGAAAAAGACAGAGAGAGAAAAAGAGTAAGAAAGAGAGAGAGAGGAAGGTTTAGAAAACAGAGGGGAGGAAGAGAGAGAAAGACAAAGACGGAGAGAGAGAAAAAGAGAAAGCCAGAAAGAGGAAGAGAGAGACACAGAGAGGGAGGGAGGGAGAAAGAGAGGAACCAGTACGACAACAAACACAACACAGAGAGAACAGACCTGCTGCTTTTATCTCGACTCAATTTAACAAAAGTTTGACCAATAAGATCCAAGGATTTCACCGTGATGTTTTTATCCCAGAACGACACGTGTACGACTCAACGCACAAACCGACTCAACGCACAAACAACACGTCTGAAGAGGTTTGAGATGTGATCCATGTTTGAGTCATCTAGAGATCTCAAACCCTCCTCACAGTCAACAGTATGAGTCTGTACGAGGCTCCGCCCACAAGACGTCACCCACGCTCCACACGACAATCCTCCATGAAGAAACAAAAACATGACACAAACTGTGCACTATGACGCGACAAACCTGGTGTGATGTGCAGGAGTTTCATTCGTGCTCTGAAGGGGAGGGGCTTAGCACAGAGAGACATGTGGATGTAAATCTGCTCTGTTCTTTCTGAGCTGAATCTCGTCTTTGAGTTTTTCATTTAAAACAGTTTGTGTTTGGTTTTTTTTATTTGTAGGAAAATAATTGAAATGTTAATTCAGAGTGAAATTTGAGTCATTGCACCAAAATGCACCATCTCTCCTCCCCCACCTCCCCCACCTCCCCCACCTCCCCCCACCTCCCTCTCCTCCCCCACCTCCCTCTCCTCCCACTCCTCCCTCTCCTCCCCCACCTCCCTCTCCTCCCCCACCTTAATATTTTGTCAAAGTAATATTAAAGGAGCACAGTGTAACTTTTTCGGGCAGAGGGAGCTGCCGCCTGCTCGTCTCCATGGAAACGCTCTGTCTGTTCTGCCTGTAATGTTCTGCACTGTGGCATTAAACGTGTGGATGTTTCCGATGCTCACGGCGCGCGGGGTCCCAGATCTGACCTGGAGCTCGGTCTGGTGCTGTCATCTCTGTTTCCATGGAGACAGACATGTTTAATGCCACACTGTTGAACATTTGGAGCAAACATCTCCATGGAGACAAGTAGGTAACCAGAAAAGTTACATAGTGCAGCTTTAAAGGGGTGCTATGTGACATTTCTGCAGGAGGGTTTGCTACCGGCTTGTTTCCATGGAGATGTTGTTGCTTTGCCTGGAAAGTTTCACATTGTGGCATTAAATTTCTCAGTGGAGATGATCAGGTGCAGCCTCCAGGTCAAATTACAGGTCAGATCTGTGGAAAGGCCAAACGAGCTCGCCGGAAGAACTCGTGTTTTTCACCTGCGTTTGAATAAATGTGAGAGATTAATGCCACACTGCGGAACATTCTCAATATCCACGGTCCAGTTTGAGTGTTTTTCAGTTTGGATGTGATTTGAAAATAGAATTTAGTTTCAATTCTCGTTTTAAAATCTGTGAGTTTCAGTCAGACACAAATATCAAGAGATTTTTCAGACGAGTTTTGGGTTTGAGTTTAATGTTTTAATAAAAAGATTCAGTTTGATTTTTTAAACAAAAAACAAAAAACAAAAATACTGAAATCTGAAGTGACAAAAAGACAGGGAGGGCATCTGACACACACGGGGAGGGCATCTGACACACTGGGATTTGATTGTGCTCTCATAATATCTGTTCCAGAGCTTGCTGCAAGTTGTTGCCGTTGGAAACCCTGGACCCTGGACCCTGGACCCTGGACCCTGGACTCTGCTCTCTGCTCTCTGGACTCTGGACTCTGGACTCTGGACTCTGGACTCTGGACTCTGGACTCTGGACTCTGGACTCTGGACTCTGTTCTGGACCCTGGACCCTGGACCCTGGACCCTGGACCCTGGACTCTGGACTCTGGACTCTGGACTCTGGACTCTGGACTCTGGACTCTGTTCTGGACCCTGGACCCTGGACCCTGGACCCTGGACCCTGGACCCTGGACTCTGGACTCTGGACTCTGTTCTGGACTCTGGACTCTGGACTCTGCTCTCTGGACTCTGCTCTCTGGACTCTGGACTCTGGACTCTGCTCTCTGGACTCTGCTCTCTGGACTCTGGACTCTGGACCCTGGACTCTGGACTCTGCTCTCTGGACTCTGGACTCTGCTCTGGACTCTGGACCCTGGACTCTGGACTCTGGACTCTGGACCCTGGACTCTGGACCCTGGACTCTGGACTCTGGACTCTGCTCTCTGGACTCTGGACTCTGGACTCTGGACCCTGGACTCTGGACTCTGGACTCTGGACTCTGGACTCTGGACTCTGGACCTTCACTCTGGACTCTGGACTCTGTTCTGGACTCTGTTCTGGACTCTGTTCTGGACTCTGTTGTGGACTCTGTTGTGGACTCTGTTGTGGACTCTGTTGTGGACTCTGTTGTGGACTCTGTTCTGGACTCTGGACTCTGTTGTGGACTCTGTTGTGGACTCTGTTGTGGACTCTGTTGTGGACTCTGTTGTGGACTCTGTTGTGGACTCTGCTCTCTGGACTCTGTTCTGGACTCTGGACTCTGTTGTGGACTCTGTTCTGGACTCTGTTCTGGACTCTGGACTCTGTTGTGGACTCTGCTCTCTGGACTCTGTTCTGGACTCTGTTCTGGACTCTGTTCTGGACTCTGTTCTGGACTCTGGACTCTGTTCTGGACTCTGTTCTGGACTCTGTTCTGGACTCTGTTCTGGACTCTGTTCTGGACTCTGTTCTGGACTCTGGACTCTGTTCTGGACTCTGGACTCTGTTCTGGACTCTGTTCTGGACTCTGTTCTGGACTCTGTTCTGGACTCTGTTCTGGACTCTGGACTCTGTTCTGGACTCTGGACTCTGTTCTGGACTCTGGACTCTGTTCTGGACTCTGGACTCTGCTCTGGACTCTGTTCTGGACTCTGGACTCTGTTCTGGACTCTGGACTCTGTTCTGGACTCTGGACTCTGTTCTGGACTCTGTTCTGGACTCTGTTCTGGACTCTGTTCTGGACTCTGGACTCTGTTCTGGACTCTGTTCTGGACTCTGGACTCTGTTCTGGACTCTGTTCTGGACTCTGGACTCTGTTCTGGACTCTGGACTCTGTTGTGGACTCTGTTGTGGACTCTGCTCTCTGGACTCTGGACTCTGTTGTGGACTCTGTTGTGGACTCTGCTCTCTGGACTCTGTTCTGGACTCTGGACTCTGCTCTGGACTCTGTTCTGGACTCTGCTCTCTGACCAAAGGTTCTTCTCAGTGACCTTCACATGGTCCAGGTGGTGGAGCCTGTGACACTCCAGACCTGCAGGGGGCGTCACTGAGCTCAAACTCTGAGGAGGATCTGACGCCGTTTTGTTCACAACATTTTTAACGTGATTTTAAAATAATAAAGTTTTTGTCACTTCAGATTTGAGTCTTTTTCTCTTTGGACAGAATCACACCTGCAGCTCAATGCCACACTGCGGAACATTACAGAGCGGTGACGTCTCCTTGGTAACCAGCTCCAGGAGAAGTCGCACAGTGAAGCTTTAGTCGTGATACATCAGGAAAATGAAAAAGACTGAAGCGACGTCTCTGTGGGTTTATTATAAACAACACAACCTGTTACTCCAGATGCCCTCCCACACACCAGGACTGAACCAGGACTGAACCAGGACTAGACCAGGACTGAACCAGGACTGAACCAGGACTGAACCAGGACTAGACCAGGACTGAACCACGACTGAACCAGGACTAAACCAGGACTAGACCAGGACTGAACCAGGACTAAACCAGGACTAAACCAGGACTAAACCAGGACTAAACCAGGACTAAACCAGGACTGAACCAGGACTGAACCAGGACTAGACCAGGACTGAACCAGGACTGAACCAGGACTGAACCAGGACTAGACCAGGACTGAACCACGACTGAACCAGGACTAAACCAGGACTAAACCAGGACTAAACCAGGACTGAACCAGGACTAGACCAGGACTGAACCAGGACTAGACCAGGACTGAACCAGGACTAGACCAGGACTGAACCAGGACTGAACCAGGACTGAACCAGGACTAGACCAGGACTAGACCAGGACTAGACCAGGACTAGACCAGGACTAGACCAGGACTAAACCAGGACTAGACCAGGACTAGACCAGGACTAGACCAGGACTGAACCAGGACTAAACCAGGACTAGACCAGGTCCGTTACAGTCCTGTCACACAGCGACTCAAATCCGACCACATGATCGTCCGGCGGTCGACCCACTGTGGGTCAAACGCCAAAGGAGCGAATGTGTCGAGCGACGAGATCCACGAGGCACCAGCTCCACTGATCTGACGTGTTTCATTCACACACAAACCTGCAGATTTAGACTGAAAACGCTCTGCTCCACCTTGTGATGTCATCATGTGGTGATACAGGAAGTGCTCCACTGTGTTTTTAAACTCCACACACCTTCATTTATAGAATCATTTGGATCATTTCAGTCCTGGAGTTGTCTCTTATCTCGACTGAACTAAAGGTAAAAAGGAGGAGTTAACATTGAAAACTACCACTTGATGACATCACAAGGTGGAACAGAGCGTTTTGAGCTTTGTAGATGTTACAGACTCATGATAAAGTGACTCAAACATGTGAATGAAACAAAACACAACTCCAGGTCTGTTTTTGACATGGATTAAAGTCACAAACACATTTATATTTTCATCATTTACAGTAAAAGCCTCGTGGACGCGCGTAAAACGTGAGTCATTTTGTCACGTTTCAGCCTGAAACAGAATCACACCTGAAACACCCCGCGCCTCGGGCTCATGTTTGTCTCATTCATGAATTCAGTTTGTAAAAGGCGGATTTTGTTTTTGGGAAAAGCGCGAAATCGGAGCGTAAAAACCGAAGATGTGACACACGGACCTCAGCCCCGGAGCTTCAGCCCCGGAGCTTCAGCCCCGGAGCTTCAGCCTCCTGCGGGTTCATCTGAAATTCCAACACGACTCGCTTCTGCGACAGTGACACGCGCTGGAGTAAATGCGTAAAGAGCCGGCTCTTACCTCCGAGTCCAGAGGAGCCGCGCACACACGCGCTCCACGCGCGTCATTCCCGCTGCGGTTTGACCCACGACAAAGAAACAAGATCTGAGGAAATGTCCTACGTCCCACGGGATGGTCAGAGGACAGAGGGGTCAGAGGACAGAGGGGTCAGAGGACAGAGGGGTCAGAGGACAGAGGGGGGCAGATCCTGAACGAGAGCCGTCACATCATGAACGAAAAACACCTCCGAGACTCGAGGCTTTGTCCAGACCGCGCGCGCCCAGGCTTCAGACTGAAGCAGGAGGAGAGGAGGGTTTGAGAAAGTTACACGCCTCCTCAGAGAGGGAGGAGGAGGAGAGAGAGGAGAGGGAGGAGAGAGAGGGGGGAGAGAGAGGAGAGAGAGAGGAGAGAGGAGCGAGGAGGAGAGCGCAGACCGAGCAGAGCAGATAAGGAGGGTTTGGTAAAGTTACACGCCTCCTCAGAGAGGGAGGAGGAGGAGAGAGAGGAGGAGAGGAGGAGGAGAATGGGAGGAGTGGAGGAAGACAGGAGGAGAAAGGAGGGTTTGGGAAAGTTACACGCCTCCTCAGAGAGGAAGGAGGAGGAGAGAGAGGAGGAGAGGAGGAGGCTGCAGCTCGGAGCATCCTCCCTCTGCACCTCCTGGACACAGTTTATCTTTTACTGTAATGTTCAGATTCTGATTACAATTTAGAATGTGAGGAAGAGGAGGAGGAGGAGGGGGAAGAGGAGGAGGAGGAGGAAGAGGAGGAGGAGGAGGAGGAGGAGGAGGAAGCTGCTGAACCAGGACCAAATCAGGATTTAAGGAAACAGAAGCAGCTCTAGACTGATACGACGCGTCTGATACGACAGTCGCTCATTTACATAAAACAAAAGTTTACATCATTATATTTCAGATTTTCATTAAAAAAATAAAAATAAATCCTATATTTTCCTGATGTGACCTCTTGGTGGCGTCACTTCCTGGTTGGATGCAGCAGGTGGACGGTCTCGTCCCAGTTCAGCGTCGTTCAGACTCGGCTCCTCCTCCGTGTCGCCTCGGGCCACAAACGCCGCACTGAAGCGGGACACGCCCACCACTGAGACTCACTGCTAATGCTAATGCTAATGCTAACGCTACGCACCACACATGACGGATACAGATCAGATGTGACACACACAGAGGGAAAAACACAACTGTCACTCAAACAATAATGTAAACAAGTCAAACCTGCACAATTTAAAAATGAAGGACATCACCTTTAATTTGTTAAACAAAAGAACCGAGTGAAGAAGTGACTGAGGGAGACGTCACCACAGCTTCAGCTAAAATGAAGCTCATCGAGGCTGGAGCAGGTACAGAGGATAATTTAGAGCGGAATTCCATATTTGGAAATCTGACTGTGAGTATCATAGCAACCAAAGAGCCAATCAGGAGTGAGGCTGTTGAAGGTAATGCCCCTTCAGCCCACACCACTGGTTTAACAGGGAGCGGGCGCTTAGCAACACTGTCAATCAAACCTGTTGCTAATGCTAACGCTAACAGGAGCGACCTCGGGGAAAGAAGGACCTGATTTGTCTGTTATTAATGTTCAGATCTTGATTTACAGACACAATAGTGAAATAAAAACCCCAGGATCATGTAGAGGGTTAATACGAACATTTAAGACCAGAATGAGTCTGAAGCAGAGAACACAGTTTTTATATAGAAAGTGAATTGGAGCCAGAGTTGATGGAACAGGAAGTGCGCGCATGATCACTTCCTCTTTGTAGCGATGGCGGCTAGCAGGTTAGCGGGTTAGCAGGTTAGCTATGTGCATTTATATAAACAGTCTGTGGACGGGAAAGAGGCTGTATTTGTTTTTTTCTTCACAAAAATGGAACACACTTCAGGGAAAAACAAAGTTGGACACTTTAGTGACACAGTCGTACTTTTACACACAGACTCCTGTTTCATATGAACTGGTTTTGTTCATTTGTTTTTGTTTGTTTTGTATTTTAAACAGAGTTTGGTCCTTTCATCGAGTCACTGTCTAAATAAACAATAAAAGAAAGAAAAATACAACAGACGTGTTGAAGACTCAAGGCTTTTATTATATTCAGAGCACACAGTTTCCTGCTACGGGCGCCATTTTGGGGACTTTTCCTCATTCAAAAGATGTCACGCTCCCAGATGAGGTCAGACCAGAGAATGTGTGATGTCATCTGTGTTAAATGTGATTGGCTGTAGCATGTGTGATGTCATCTGTGTTAAATGTGATTGGCTGTAGCATGTGTGATGTCATCTCAGCAGGAGATGGAGTACTTGACGGAGTAGGTGGCGCCCCCTCTCCTCTTGTTGCAGGTTCCGTCCCCCTCCTTGTTGGTCACGTAGCAGATGTAACGCGGACGATGGCCGTTGATTTTGGCGAAGAGCAGGAAGCCCCGCCCCCCCTTTTTGATGGTCAGCGTCTGGTTCCACTCCGGAGTCTCGCTCTTCACCAGCGAAGTCTCGCTCCTTTTGCTGAAGAGGTTTGCGTGTGCCACCTGTGAGAACGAAAAGAACAAGAGAACATGACGGAAGGTACAGGAGGAAGAGGAGGAGAGGAGGAGGAGAGGAGGAAGAGGAGGAGGAGAGGAGGAAGAGGAGAGGAGGAAGAGGAGGAGGAGAGGAGGAAGAGGAGAGGAGGAGAGGAGAGAGAAGAGGAGGAGGAGAGGAGAGAAGAGGAGGAGGAGAGAGGAGGAGAGGAGAGAGAAGAGGAGGAGGAGAGGAGAGAGAAGAGGAGGAGGAGAGAGGAGGAGAGGAGAGAGGAGGAAAGGAGAGAGAAGAGGAGGAGGAGAGGAGAGAGAAGAGGAGGAGGAGAGAGGAGGAGAGGAGAGGAGGAGGAGAGGAGAGGAGGAGGAGAGGAGAGAGAAGAGGAGGAGGAGGAGGAGAGGAGAGAGAAGAGGAGGAGGAGAGGAGGAGAGGAGAGAGAAGAGGAGGAGGAGAGAGGAGGAGAGGAGAGAGGAGAGGAAGAGGAGAGGAGAGAGAAGAGGAGGAGGAGAGAGGAGGAGAGGAGAGAGGAGAGAGAAGAGGAGGAGGAGAGAGGAGGAGAGGAGAGGAAGAGGAGAGGAGGAGGAGAGAGGAGGAGAGGAGAGAGAAGAGGAGGAGGAGAGAGGAGGAGAGGAAGAGGAGAGGAGAGAGAAGAGGAGGAGGAGAGAGGAGGAGAGGAGGAGGAGAGGAGAGAGAAGAGGAGGAGGAGAGAGGAGGAGGAGAGAGGAGGAGAGGAGAGGAGGAGGAGAGGAGAGAGAAGAGGAGGAGGAGAGGAGAGGAGGAGGAGAGGAGAGAGAAGAGGAGGAGGAGAGAGGAGGAGAGGAGAGAGAAGAGGAGGAGGAGAGAGGAGGAGAGGAGAGAGAAGAGGAGGAGGAGAGAGGAGGAGGAGAGGAGAGAGAAGAGGAGGAGGAGAGAGGAGGAGGAGAGAGGAGGAGAGGAGAGGAGGAGGAGAGGAGAGAGAAGAGGAGGAGGAGAGGAGAGGAGGAGGAGAGGAGAGGAGGAGGAGAGGAGAGAGAAGAGGAGGAGGAGAGAGGAGGAGAGGAGAGAGAAGAGGAGGAGGAGAGAGGAGGAGAGGAGAGAGAAGAGGAGGAGAAGAGGAGGAGGAGAGGAGGAGGAGAGAGGAGGAGAGGAGAGAGGAGAGAGAAGAGGAGGAGGAGAGAGGAGGAGAGGAGAGAGGAGAGAGAAGAGGAGGAGGAGAGAGGAGGAGAGGAGAGAGAAGAGGAGGAGGAGAGGAGGAGGTGGCAGATGTTACCATGATCTGGACTTGAGGAGTGTTCTTGCTGACTCCTTTAAAAGTTCCACTGATGATCTTCAGATGTGTCGCCTTAAAGGAGCAGCTCTTAGCCTGAGAGGAGCCGAGGAGCATGAGGAGGAGCAGGAGGAGCTTAAGGGACCACATTCTCTCTCTCTGTTCTGTCTCTGTTCTGTCTCTGTTCTGTCTCTGTTCTGTCTCTCCTTCTGTCTGGTGGTGTTTCTCTGTCTCTGTTTAAAAACCTGACACCTGTGGGGGCGGAGCCAAGTGTCTCATTTTAATAAAACTGGTGTGTGCGTGTGTGTTTGTGTGTTTACCTGTGGGTGTGTGTGTGTGTATAGGGGTGTGTGTGTATGTGTGTGTGTATATATGTGTTTGTGTGTATATATGTGTGTGTGTAGATGTGTGTGTATATATGTGTGTGTGTGTGTTTGTGTGTATGTGTGTGTGTATATATGTGTTTGTGTGTATATATGTGTGTGTAGGGGTGTGTGGGGGTGTGTGTGTTGGGGTGTATGTGTGTGTGTATATATGTGTTTGTGTGTATATATGTGTGTGTGTATATATGTGTGTGTGTATATATGTGTGTGTGTTTGTGTGTGTGTGTTTGTGTGTATATATGTGTTTGTGTGTATATAGGGGTGTGTGTGTGTGTGTGCCGCGACTCCCTCGGCTCCTTCGGCAGAATACCACAGGGTGAACTGGAGTGTTGTGCCGTTGCCGTGGTCGCGGTCGGCTGCTCTTGTGGCTGTCCGGCTGACACACTGTGCAGTTTGTAAATGTTTTTAAAAGTTCAGTTTGTGCAGTTTAAAGTTCAAACTGGAGCTTTAGGCAAAAAACAAACAGAAGAGAACTTTCATATTTACACTGGTGTAACTCTGCTTCATGGTGTTGATTTGCCTGGAATGTTCTGCAGTGTGGCATTAAACAAAAAAATCCTGGACACGTCTTTAGCAGGAACTGTGTGTTGATCTTTCTCCAGGTGTTTGGAAAAGTGTGGAATGAACAAACGAAGAGTGAACCGTGACCTTTCCCAGGACCAAACCCACAGACGTCCTGTTTTTGAACATGACTTTGAGAATGTTACGTATCATAGTCTGTTAATATAAATGGACATGGCTAACCCGCTAGCCGCTACATTCTACACAGGAAGTGATCACGGGTGCACTTCCTGTCTCCTCTCTCTGTCTCTGCTGCTTCAGACTCATTCTGGTCTTAAATGTTCGTATTAACCCTCTACATGATCCTGGGGTTTTTATTTCACTATTGTGTCTGTAAATCAAGATCTGAACATTAATAACAGACAAATCAGGTCTTTCTTTCCCCGACGTCGCTCCTGTTAGCGTTAGCATTAGCGTTAGCAACAGGTTTGATTGACAGCGTTGCTAAACCAGTGGTGCAGACGTCTGTGCTAAGGACACAACAACAGCGACATTCATCTGTGGGAGCTGGAATCGCACCAACAACCCATGACATTTATGTCGAGAGATTTTGAACCTCCAACCTTCAGATCACTGGACTAACACCATCGTCGCCCCCTACTGTTTGATAAATGTGCGGTCGTGTCTGGTGGGAGTGTGAGATGTGCAGCGCCAGATTGTTTTGCCAAAGTTGTATTTGTCAAATTTGCTCCGGGGCGGCTCCGGGGCGGCTCCGGGGCGGCTCCGGGGCGGCTCCGGGGCGGCTCCGGGGCGGCTCCGGGGCGGCTCCGGGGCGGCTCCGGGGCGGCTCCGGGGCGGCTCCAGACACTTGCGTTGCCAGTTGCTAAAATCATCTTCATTTTTCATCATTAGCGATAATCGGCGGCTAATGCTAATGCTTCTGTGTTACTGTGACTTTCTTTTGTCCTCCATAAACAACAGTTCAGTTCATTCAGTTCATTTTAAAGAGTTTTCAGTCGTCCAGACTCACTCCTCGCTGACCTCATGTGCTCAGACCATCCTAACGACTCACCACGATGAGTTTATAAGAGCGTGATTAGACACGGGCAGCACACGCTTATTTTGACCCGACGAGCTGCGGATGCAACGCGAGACACGTTTGACTCAAAAACATAGAAACATCTACAGAAATGTTGTTGTAAAGTTGAATGTGACTCTTCATAAAAAACATCTCTGAAGAGTTTAAACATCCATGAATGTTTGAGTAATCTAGAGATCTCTCCCAGGTAAAGAAAAGTAAATACCTCCTCTTTAATACCCCACAGAAGTAAATACCTCCTCTGTGTGTTTTCAATGTATTTCTGAGCAGCAAAAACAGCAAAACAGATCAGTTTAATGCCATATTTTGGAACATTCCTGTCCGTAGTTCAATCATGTAGCAGACCCCCATTAGAAAAGTTCCACAGTGCACCTTTAGAGTGTGTCCATGTCGCCCTGACGCCTCTGTTCCGTCGCTAACTCTCACTCTCGTTCTCATTTCCTGAAGTAGTTTTGTCGCCTCGTCGTGTTCTCCTGATTTAGCGTCAGGAGGATTCCCAGTCCCAGAATAGGCCTGTTTTTGTTTGCTAGCTCCGTTAGCGTAGCTGTTTTTGTTCGCTAGTTTTATCCCTGCGCCGCGCTGAGGTCCAAATCCCGGCGCCCGCGCGGGGAGGGGCATTGTCTCTATTATGCTCCGAGAGAACACGCGGAAATAATAGGCCCAAACACGGATTTATAAACGGCATTACACAACGACACACACAACGAACCACACAACGACACACACAACGACGCACACAACGAACCACACAACGACACACACAACGACACACACAACGACACACACAACGACACACACAACGACACACACAACGACAAACGCAGAGCGGCTTTAAACATCTCCCTCCGTGTGCAGTCGTCCCTTTGAGCAGAGTTTTGTTTTTTTTTTCCTCTTGTTCCGACTCTGTTCATTTTAATTCACTGATTCGTGTCGAGGGTTTGATTCCAGCTCCATCAGTGACGTTGTGTCCTTGGGCAAGTCCACGCCTCAAACTCAAACTCTGCCATGTTTTTGGTTTAGAGCTCTGAAAAACGTCCCTTTAAACTGGAGTATGCGTCTGCAGTCATTTAAACTTGTGACGTCAGATCTGCGGCTGAGCGAGCGCACGTCTCCTCACGAGGCGGCGATGGCGACGGCAGGTTCTTGACTTTTGTTTCCTCTTTTCTCGTTGTAACGTCTTTGTTTATTATTTGATTTATTTATGATTTTTCGAGACATATTTTTATCAGCATTTTTTAAATAGTTTTTTCTTTACCTCTTTTTCTTCTTTGGTGAATTATAACCACGCCCTCCGCCGCCACACGCCCTCCGCCGCCACACGCCCTCCGCCGCCACACGCCCTCCGCCGCCACACGCCCTCCGTCGTTCTCCATCGTTCTCCGCCGCCACACGCCCTCCATCGTTCTCCATCGTTCTCCGTCACCACACGCCCTCCATCGTTCTCCGCCGCCACACGCCCTTCACCGCCACACACCCTCCGTCGCTACATAACCTTCGTCGCCCACTGTCGCTTCTCGCCCTCCGCACGCCGTCCGTCGCTTCACTTTTTAGCACATAACAAACCGCTGTCATTTGCTCGTCTCCATTGTGTCTCTTCTTCTTGTCCTAAAAAGTTAACTCAGTATCAAACGTTTGCGCCTCGTCGCCGCGGCGTTGGCGTTGCGCACGAATGGGCCAAATGGCATTATGGGATGTATCGTTCTTCATAAATCTCACAGTAATCGCTGGACTCCTTGTCAAACGGGAGACGTACGAGGCCGAAACAGGAAAAACACGAGAACGATTCACATGTGACCAGGTTAAAACTGCACTATGGAACATTTATGGTGGTGGGGTTTTCTCCTGTCGACCTGTTCACTTTTACAAAATCGTTTCTGGGCAGGGGGATTTTTGGCTGCAGTACCAAAGACCACCACTAGTCTGAGTCAAGCGCCCTGTTATTTAAATACATCTGTGCGTCGAACATGAAGTTTTAGAGGACAAATTAAAGTAGAACATGCAACAGTAGAGCGCCCCCTGCAGCTCCCGTAGGAGAACACCATGGAAACCAGCAGGTGTCAGACCCCATCAGAAAAGTTACATAGTGCAGCTTCTCCACCTCCTGGTCGCCCCGCTCTCCCATCGCTCCGTAAAAGTTGATGGATGTTTATGTTTCAAACAGAGACGACATTTGTGCTGCGCCGCGGCATTTCCCCAAAGTCACCACCGGGGGCATTCACTCAGACTCCACACACACACCACACACACACCACACAAACACCACACACACACCACACAAACATGACACAAACAGCACACACACACCACACAAACACCACACAAACGCCACACACACACCACACAAAGACCACACACACACCACACAAACACCACACACACACCACACACACACCACACAAACATGACACAAACACCACACACACACCACACAAACGCCACACACACACCACACAAAGACCACACACACACCGCACAAACATGACACAAACACCACACACACACCGCACAAACACCACACACACACCGCACAAACATGACACAAACACCACACACACACCGCACAAACACCACACACACACCGCACAAACATGACACAAACACCACACACACACCACACAAAGACCATACAAACGGACAGGTGTGTGCGCTCAACAAACACGAGGAGCAAGACACGAGCACGGGATATGAGACCCTGAACGCTCCACGAGGAGGCGAGGTCCAGTGTGTGGTCAGAATGAGGACAAGGAGGCCTTTGGAGGACCACAGTGACCCTGAACGCACCACGAGGAGGAAGTGAGGTCCACGAGGAGGCGAGGTCCATGAGGACCATAGTATGTGGTCAGAATAAGGATGGGGAGGACCCTGACCGCGCCACAAGGAGGCGAGGTCGATGAGGAGGCGAGGTCGATGAGGAGGTGAGGTCCAGTATGTGCTCAGAATGAGGACGAGGCCTTTTGAGGTCCACACTTTTTAATCACTACACTTTAAACATCCTGTCCTGTGCATTTAATGTTGAAGAATCAGGACGTGTGTGTTAGCATGCTAGTCGTTTTTAGCTTCACCATCACAGCAGAACTCCGCTCTGGTCTGTGTGGTGTAAAGAGCTTATAAACTCATCAGGGGGAGTCATTAGGATGTTCTGATGCGTGAGGTCAGAGAGGAGGAACTTTGAGCCAAACTGAACTGTTCAAAATGAATCGTTCTGTTTTTTTTTCTTTACGTTTCATGATGTAAAATGTTTGTTTTTATAAATAAATAAAATATATTTATGTTTGACCTGCAGAAGAAACACAAAAGTTCAAATCATGTCACATTTTTAAGTCACTTCAGACTCAGAGGAACACGACTTTTACTCGAGTAAGAGTACTGTTACTTTAATACAAATACTACTCAAGTATGCTGCTGGAAAAGTACTCAGAAAAGTACTCAGTAAATGCACCAGCCTCTCTCTGTGGACGTGGTCACATGGTCAGACATCGCCGCGTGCTGTTCGTGACGCCCTCATAATGGACGCCGGTGCTGGACACGTCCGTGACACAGGCGTGAAATGGACTTTTCACGCCTGTCGCTACAGTAACGGCCGCGCGGCTGATTGGTTTAATGATGACATTAGTTCAGGGGCGCGACACGGTGTCAGAGGCGCCGCGGGATAATGGGGCGACGGCATTAGCGTTAGCATTAGCATTCATTATACATTATTCATCAGGAGCCGGTCAGAAGGTCAAACGTGGAGCGGCGTGGTCATTACACTGTACGGGCGTCACACTGGTCTGAGCGGCGGACGGGAGGGCGGGGTTTAGCTGCGTTTAAAGGTGCTATTACACGCATTTTTCGAGTTTTTTTTTAAGTTCCTGTATCACACAAACTGGCTCTTGTAGCTTTAGTCCATGTTAGAAAAATGTGAGCGCAGCAAAAACACCTGGAGTTGTGTTTTGTTTCATTCGTGAAGTGTGTCCGGACGCACGCTTCAGCTACGGTCGATCTCCATAGAAACGTAGGACGCATTTTCAGCCGCGTTCGTCGGGTGCATGAAATGGGACAACACTTGATTTCACACCTGCATCCTGGCTCGTCTCTTTGTTTCCTTTGTTTGCTTTGGGTCTGTCTTTGAGATGAGTCCAGTTCACAGACTTTACTTTTGGATTTTACTGTAAACTGCACACAGACGCAGAGAGAACAAGCAAACTCCACACAGGACGGCCGGGGTCAGACCTGGGACCTTGTTGTTGTGAGGTGAGAGGCTCTTCCTGTTTGTACTGCTGGTGTGAGGTCAGAGGTCAGAGGTTGTTTCTATTTTCAGATCTGCGTCTTGAGCCGAAGACGACGAGAGAAAAGAGGAAAAACATGTGTTTAACGTGATTGTGGCATTAACCGAGTACATCGCCGTGGAGACAAGCAGGCGACACCACCAGGCAAAGTCACAGGTCAGATCTGTGGAGAGGCGAACACAGGTTTTTCAGTGTGTTTAAAGGAATCATAAAACTGTTATTAAATAAATGCAATAGAAAAATGGTTTAATGCCTGAGTTTGGAACATTTTAGTCGATAACATCAAAGATAAAGCCCGAGATCGAACGTCAAGACACTTTTTGTGGTGATGATTTTAAAACAAAATGTATCTAAAAAAAAAAAAAGAAAGAAATGTCTTTAAAAAGTTACTTGAGTAAATGTAACTGTGTAAATGTATCTGAGTACTGCTCAAGAACCAAAGTGTGTGTGTGTGTGTGGGGGGGGGGGGGGGTGAGTGTGTGTGTGTGGGTGTGTGTGGGGGTGTGTGTGAGTTTCTTAAAGGGACGGTGGCGTTTGGCTCACATTATAAATGTGATAAACAGACACAGGCCTCAGGCGTCTGAGATAAACACGACACCTCCACTTTAAAGACCCACAGTGTTCATCAGGAACAAGAGGAGAGGAGGAGGAGGAGGAGGAGGAGGAGGAGGAGAGGGGGGGAGGAAGAGGAGAGGAGGAGAGGAGGGGAGGAGGAGGAGGAAGAGAGGAGGGGGGCGTGAGTTTTATTTGCACAAATCGTTCACAGAGTAATTCAAAGTGTTTTACAGAATAAGGACAAATCACAAATCAAAACATAAATAATCACAGACGATCATCATAAAATCAACATTAAAACAGAAGAGAAAGAACAAAAGAGGGAAGAGCAAGAGTGTGAAGGAGAGAGAAAGACGGAGAGAAAGAGTGGGGAGTGAGAGAGAGAGAGGGAGGAGGAGCCGTGTGATTGGTCTGTTTTTTGTGCTGATGTCGTTGTTACTTCCTGTTTTGTTTTTGTACTTTTTTAAAAAACTTTTTCCACTGAGCTGAGCCTTTAGCACCAACGAGTCGGAAATAGAAACACAGGAGAACCTGTCAAACTGTTGCCACGGTAACAAAGGCTGTGCAAACGTGCTAATGCGGCGTGCGCCTTTCTCTGACCCGACGGACAGAGCAGAGGGCACGACCTCTGACCCCTGACCTCTGACCCCTGTGCAATGTTATAAATGTGTTTTCCCCACAGATTCACTCGAGAAAAACCTGAAGAAAACAGAAAGAAAACTGAAAACAGACTGAAAGAGGTTAGACGAGAGGGGGCGGGGATAGGGGGTGAGTGAAAACAGAGAATCTGTGAGAACGAGAGAGATGGAGGGGTAGAAAGGCAGATAGAGAGAAAGAAGTAGAGCGGGAGAGGGAGAGGGAGAGAGAGAAAGATCTTTTTCTACAAAACTCTAAGGCAGGTGGAGTCGGGGAGGAGGGGTGGAGTCGGGGTGGAGTTGGGGAGGAGGGGTGGAGTCGGGGTGGAGTCGGGGTGGAGGGGTGGAGTCGGGGTAGAGTCTGGGTGGAGTTGGGGTGGAGGAGTGGAGTCGGGGAGGAGGGGTGGAGTCGGGGTGGAGTCGGGGTGGAGTCGGGGTGGAGTCGGGGTGGAGTCGGGGTGGAGTCAGGGTGGAGGGGTGGAGCATGAGGGCGGAGCTCCTCTAGACGGAGGACCTGTCCTGCCCGATAGAAACACAGAGCTACACATGAGCATCAACTGTTTCCTGTGGCTAAAACATCGAACATGAGAAAACACAAGAGTGAAGTTAAAATGAGCAGGCGCAGAGAAGCTAGCGTTAGCATTAGCATTAGCTTTAGCTTTAGCTTTAGCATTAGCTTTAGCTTTAGCCTCATCTGAGGTCGGTTTTATGATTTAAATTTTTTTTATGTTAGTTTTGATTTATTAAGAAAACATTTGTAACATCAGTGTCTCCAGAGGAACCCCCCAGACTGACGGAGCAGAGACTGACGGAGCAGAGACTGACGGAGCAGAGACTGACGGAGCAGAGACTGACGGAGCAGAGGCTGACGGAGCAGAGACTGACGGAGCAGAGACTGACGGAGCAGAGGCTGACGGAGCAGAGGCTGACGGAGCAGAGGCTGATGGAGGTGGGTGGGGTCTGGGTTGGTGCCAGAGCTTTGGTTTGATTCTGGGTTTGGCTGGAGTTTGAGTCCTGAGGCCTCAGGACGAGGCCCGTGACTCATGGAAATGCACCGTCGCCATAGCAACCGACGTAAAACTCTCTCTCTCGATATGAAAAGTCCTCACATTACACTATTACATAAAAACACAAACCTGAGGCCCATGGGCACTTTAGGTTCACGTGGGCAGAAAAAACAGAACTGCTAAACTGTAAACACTGTGTTTTCTCTTCCTGGTGTTTTTTTCGTGGTGGTGCTGCCTCTGACTCTACAGTAGATGGTGACATCACACAGAACTGTCCTGATCACAGCCAGGTGTGTGTGATACAAACACCTGTCTGCAGGGGGCGGAGTCTGAAGTGTGGCGATCTGTTCGACCAATCACAGTGATCCTTAGACCTGCTGACCACCTTCTTTCCACAATTTCTTAAATTTCAAATCACTACAAGAATTTTTAATCTTTATTGAACGTGACATTTGGCTCAGACTCTCCACGTCAAACACGCTCAAGGACAAAGTCCTATTTTTCACGGTGTTGCCGTGGCGATGCCTGAAAACACCGTGTTATTCTGTGTTAATGCATCAGTTCAAATGTGAGGTGACTCATATATTTGACGTCTTCGTTTATAAAATGTAGAAAATATTAAAAATTAAAAATAAAAACACTGAGTCGGAGCTTAAACCTGATCGAGTGTGAAACAAACAGATGAGGTCACAGGTCAGATCTGTGGAAACATGGTCCTACTTACAGTGAAAATGTATGTTTTTTATCACTATAATAAAACAAATGCCAGATGTTTAATGCCCTGCTCTGGAACATCTCCATGGAAACAAGCACCACCAGAAAAGTTCCATGTTTCATCTTTAACTCAAACGCCCGCACTTCAGAAGGATTTATTTCTTTTTAAGTTGTCAGAGACAGAAGGATGAAACGTCAGGTTTAAAGCTTCAGCTCGTTTCAGACTCTGTTTGTTTCTGATTCGTGGTTTTGGTGAAACGCCGTCTGCTCCTTTGGTGATAAACTTTGCCGTTCTGGGTCAGTTTGAGTCGACCGTGAACAAAACAATTGAATATAATGTTTTTTTTCCTGAGAAAGTTCAAAAGTCTAATCCTCAAAGACGCGCCGCTGTTTTTCCAGTTTCAATTTGGACAAACAAAGACGTCCACCGGGACGAAAGGACGAGAAAAAACATCTGAAACTAAAACGTGTCGATGTTTGGACCTTTTGAAAATGTTCACTGCAGAATTTCAGCCCCGGACAGAACGGCACAGTCCTGAAGAAAGAAACGAAAAGACGAGACGAAAAGACGAGTCGCAACGTCAGGGAAAGAACTGAATAAAGAACAAACGTAAATAATAATGAAATAAAACCCCAGGATCATGTAGAGGATTAATACGAACATTTAAGACCAGAATGAGTCTGAAGCAGCAGAGACAGAGAGAGGAGACAGAAAAAAAAAAAAAAACTAAAAAAAAAAAAAAAACTAAAAAAAACCTCAAAATAACAAAAAATAAATAAATAAATACAAAAAAGTAAAGAAATAAACTTAAAATAAAAAATACTCAAAATAACTAAAAAAAGTAAAAAAAAACAACTCAAAATGACAAAAATAAATAAAAACAAAACAAAAAAATTACTCAAAATACCTAAAAAACTAAAACAAAAAAAAGCAAAAACCTGCGCCCGAACACACTCCAGAGAGCGCCCGAACACACTCCAGAGAGCGCCCGAACACACTCCAGAGAGCGCCCCAACACACTCCAGAGAGCGCCCCAACACACTCCAGAGAGCGCCCCAACACACTCCAGAGAGCGCCCCAACACACTCCAGAGAGCGCCCCAACACACTCCAGAGAGCGCCCGAACGCCCAGTTTCTATCTGCGTGTGTTTGTGGGCGGAGTTTCTGACTTTACTTTCTCTTTAACAGTTCTTTTATCGACTCTGTCCAGTTGCTGTTGTTCAAAATATTTCCTGTGAAAGACGTTTTAGACGTTTTGACTCATCAAAAGAATATCTAATGTTAATAGTTAATCGCTATGGTAACGGCTCGCCCACACATAACCGCGGCGTGTGTAAAGTGAAGCGCCGCGTGAGCCTCCACTTCCTTTACAGCGTGAGGTTTGACTCAGAGCAGCTCGAAGCCTCCAGGACACGGCGGCACTTTGGCTCTCGTTTTAATGACTTGAATTAGCCCCTCGATACTTCCTCCGCTCGCATCCTAACCGCTCTCCAAGGACACTATCTGGCTTCCTTTTTTTGTTCACGCTTCCTTCTCTCCTCATCCGTCTCCTTTCATATCCCGTTGGCGTGCCCCGCGTCGCTCTCACTAACAACCTGTATCTCTGACGACGCCTTCGCTGCCCTCGCGGATTTTCTTTTTTTTATTTCTTGGAGCCCATTAGCGTGTAGAGGAACTGCAAATTAGCGCCCGTTTTTTGAGGATTCATTCATTCTGGGAACATCTTGCCGAGCTTTTCATTCAAAATGTCCCGAAAGTGGCAGCGTTTCCAAAGCCGGAGCCTAATGGACTGGGCTGTGTGGGCGTTTTGAAAAGTGTGAGACGCAAGTGAAGAGGAAATAGTATCACAAAAGGCGCCGATGCATTCTAGCGCACTTAGCTTGTGATATATTAATGGACGTAGCTAACCTGCTAGCCGCCGCGTTCCAAATAGAAAGTGATCGTGGGCGCACTTCCTGCTCTAATTCACTTAAAATTGAAAAAACTGTTTCTCTGTTCGTACTGACTCGCTCTACGTGATCCTGGGGTTTACTAGCGTTAGCAACAGGTTTGATTTTGGTTGCTGTGATACTTACGGTCGGAATTCTGGCTCCAAATTCGCCGCTACAACCGCCCTAGCGTCGATGAGCTTCGTTTGGAGTCGGACGCTGTGGGTGACGTCAGATTCTTAGTTCACGTCTTTACAGTTTATCCTCGTGGCAAACTGTTTTTTTGTTTTTTTTTCTGAACCTGAACCAAAAAATGTGTTACAGTCGTCCCTCGCGATATCGTGGTTCACCTTTCGCGGTCTCGCTGTTTCGTGGATTTTTTTTGGTGTAATTTTGCATGTTTTTTTTCACAGTGTATGAGCGTGTGTTGTGTCGTGCGTCCTGATTGGCTGTTGGACTGTAGACCATTGTGTCGTGCGTCCTGATTGGCTGTTGGACTGTAGACCGTCGTGTCGTGCGTCCTGATTGGCTGTTGGACTGTAGACCGTTGTGTCGTGCGTCCTGATTGGCTGTTGGACTGTAGACCATTGTGTCGTGCGTCCTGATTGGCTGTTGGACTGTAGACCGTTGTGTCGTGCGTCCTGATTGGCTGTTGGACTGTAGACCGTCATGTCGTGCGTCCTGATTGGCTGTTGGACTGTAGACCGTCATGTCGTGCGTCCTGATTGGCTGTTGGACTGTAGACCATTGTGTCGTGCGTCCTGATTGGCTGTTGGACTGTAGACCGTCATGTCGTGCGTCCTGATTGGCTGTTGGACTGTAGACCGTCATGTCGTGCGTCCTGATTGGCTGTTGGACTGTAGACCGTCGTGTCGTGCGTCCTGATTGGCTGTTGGACTGTAGACCATTGTGTCGTGCGTCCTGATTGGCTGTTGGACTGTAGACCGTTGTGTTCTGCGTGTTTCCCCCATAAACCAGGGACCACTGTACAAATCAGAATCAGGTGAATGTAAAAACATGAGGGGACCCGGCGTGGAGCCCTGGGGTACTCCTGTATACAAATATAAAACACTTTACTTTATTCTTGTACATTTGTTTGTGGTAAAAGCAGCGCTCAGTCCCTCCGTGTCGGGGGAGTAAAGGAGGAGAATCGCTCATTAAACAAAAATGTGGACTGTGATATAATCGACCAGCTGCTCCACAGACGCGTCTCAGTCTGTGGAGTACGAACACGACCGATCAATCAAACGTTAATCAGATACTCAACGTGTTAAGTCACGATGATCAGTACATCAGTATTTATCAGGGGTATGTTTTTTAGCAATATTGGGCAGATTTTTGTGTGTTTTGTTGCTGCAGAGAGTTGAAAAAGTCACTTATGTGCGTCATTATTTCTCAACTCGTGTGTTTAAATGATTTTATTTACTGAAAAACGGTTCATCGGAGAGTCTTGCTTTATTTCTATTGTGTTAGTGACAAAAAGTAGTTTCAATATTATCATTATCGCAGTATTTCTCTGTACAGTTATATTCACGCTGCATAAAGAGGTGGACTAAGTGACCGTGAGTATCATAGCAACCAAAGAGCCAATCAGGAGTGAGGTTATTGAAGGGAACGCCCCCGAATTCCCAGTGTTCCAAACCAGTTCCATCAAATGTGAAATGGATTCTGGACGGAGCTGAACCGTGTTGATCTCAAGTCCAAAAATACATAAACAAAACACAAAACTATTACATCGACTCGCACATTTAAACTTTACCGTCCAGACACATTTTTCCCTCGTATCCTGGAGTCGTTTCTATAATCTGTAAAACAAAAACAAGATAAAAATCCAATTTGAGCTAAATGTGTGTGGCCTCGTCTTCATTTCCATCTCATCAAGATTGGACCAAATCCCTGTGAATAATCCGTCTCTGCACATGCTCAGTGCGACTCCGACGCTCCAGATGAAGCTCAGAGTTTAAGACCGCACCGGGAAATAGACCGCACCAGGAAATAGACCTCACCGGGAAATAGACCGCACCGGGAAATAGACCGCACCAGGAAATAGACCGCACCAGGAAATAGACCGCACCAGGTTTATCCACACAATAGACCGCACCGGGAAATAGACCGCACCAGGAAATAGACCTCACCGGGAAATAGACCGCACCAGGTTTATCCACACAATAGACCGCACCGGGAAATAGACCGCACCAGGCGAGACCACTGTGAGGCGCTAGTGAGCAGTGTCCAAACTGTCAGGGATGAAAAGAGAATCTACTAAAATAAATGACCTACTTTAGAGTTAATTTAATCCACTTTTTGTCTCCTTTGGATCATTTCTTATTCAAATCTGAAATGATAATACTCTAGTCCAGTTTGAAACCTGGTTTAGTCCTGGATTAGACCTGGTTTAGTCCTGGATTAGACCTGGTTTAGTCCTGGATTAGACCTGGTTTAGTCCTGGATTAGACCTGGTTTAGTCCTGGATTAGACCTGGAACAGTCCTGGTTTAGCTCTGGTGCTACTCGGTAAACCAAATCTCTTCTTTGGCCGCACCGACCTGGATTAATTACTGTACAAAAATCCAAAATGAGTTGCTTAAAAGACAGATTTCTGCACAGACTCATGGCTGAGTAAAGAATCGTCCGTGTTTACAGACAGAATGCAAAGTAGCCTGTTAGCTAACGCTGTCCAATAAGCTATTTTGTGTATTCTTTGCATATGCTAGCTAGCTTATTGCTGCCATGTATATTTATGGGTATCATTATTCAAGTGGTGCTGGTACTTTTTTCTTTTCGTATGCTTGGTGTAGCGGCAGGAGCATCCTTTTCCTCCACAAGGACAGGTGGAGGAGTGAATGTAAATGAAAACGTAAAAAAATTATAATATTGGCACAAAGATGAACAAAACCGTGATGTTGTATGTGCTTAAAAACCTGTGTTCTTCGTGTTAAATATTCATGGTTTTCAGTTTCCTGTTACTGGCGACATTTCAAGGACTTTTAAATTACATGGTGCAGTATGGTTTAAAATGGAGCGGGGCAGGTCAGAGGTCACAGGTGGAGTTTGGCTTGAAGATAACAAAGAGGCTTAACGATAACAAAGAGGCTTGAAGATAACAAAGAGGCTTGAAGATAACAAAGAGGCTTAAAGATAACAAAGAGGCTTAAAGATAACAAAGAGGCTTGAAGATAACAAAGTCGATGTTTTGGAGTGACCATGACAAAAAAATCTGATCTTAGTCCTTTTGAAAATGTATGAACACACCTGAAAAGACGATGTGCGAGTGAGACCAGTTCTGTCGGGAAGAATGGGACAAAATTTCTGCCAACTATTGTGAGAACTTTGTGGAAGGAAATCCAAAACATTTGACCCACGTCCCACAGTTTAAAGGCAGTGGGACAAATACTAATGAAATGTATGTAAACTTCTGACTGAAGAAAGTCATGAAAAAAAAACTATTAAAAACTATTTCTCTCGTTATTCTGACTTTTAGCAAATAGAAATAATTTTGTTAAACCTCATGGACCTAAACAGGAAAAGTTGCAGATTTCATGTCTCACAGTGAGGAAAAAAAACAAAAAACGTACGTGAGTATGTAGATTGGGCTAAAAATAGTGTCTCAGCTCTTCTCTCCTGTCACACAAATACACACACACACACACACACACACACACACCCCGCACACACACACACACACACTAATGATGCGTCCCACTCGGGCTCTGGAGCTCACACAGTTTAATGAAAACGCTCCCTCAGCCAAACAGACGAGGTTTGAAATGATGATGTGGCTCAGAACGAGAAACAGCTTTTAATCTGTCACTACTCTGGGGTATTAAAGAGGAGGTATTTACTTCTGTGGGGTATTAAAGAGGAGGTATTTACTTCTGTGGGGTATTAAAGAGGAGGTATTTACTTCTATGGGGTGTTAACTGTAACATATTCATATCTCTGTGTTTCGTTTTATTGTTTTTAAAAATGTTATATTCACCCAAAAACAAAATATTAACATGTTTTATAAGTTTCACTTTCGTTTTTGCCTCTTTGCTCTCTGTGCTAAGCCCCTCCCCCTTCAGAGCACGATCACAATCAGCTGCATCACACAAATGAAACTCCTGCACATCACACCAGGTTTGTCGCGTCATAGTGCACAGTTTGTGTCATGTTTTTGTTTATTTATGGAGGATTGTCGTGTGGAGCGTGGGTGATGTCGGCTTGTGGGCGGAGACTCCAGACTTGTACAGCTAACTGTAAGGAGGGTTTGAGATCTCTAGATGACTCAAACATGCACAGATGACACCTGAAACCTCTTCAGACGTGTTTTTGATGAGGATCAGTGTTAGAACATGAGAGAAGACTCATTTTTGGAGAACACCTCCTCTTTCGAGAATGGATCCATCTTTTCTCTGTATCAGAGTTGACACTAGATTAAAGTTCGTCATTCTCACACGTTTAACTCACAAACCTGCAGATTTAGGCTGAGTTATTCTCTCAAACTGAAAACACTCTGTTCCACCTTGTGATGTCATCATGTGGTGATACAGGAAGTGCTCCACTGTGTTTTTAAACTCCACACACCTTCATTTATAGAATCATTTGGATCATTTCAGTCCTGGAGTTGTCTCTTATCTCGACTGAACTAAAGGTAAAAGGAGGAGTTAACACGAAAACTACCACTTGATGACATCACAAGGTGGAACAGAGCGTTTTGATCTTTGTAGATGTTACAGACTAATAATAAAGTGTTAAACATGTGAATGAAACAAAACACAACTCCAGGTCTGTGTGTGACGAGGAAACGACTTTATTAAAGCTCCAAGACTCAGTTTGAACATGAGCCTTTAAAGATCAAACCTATAAAATCGTTTCATTCAATATTTTCACTTTATGTTCGACACGTGACCTTTGACCCTTGACATCCTCGCTCAACAAAACAACTTTATAATTCCCATCGCCCCTCGCGTTTGCCTCCCACGGCGCGTTTGGATCAGACTCGTGCCAGTCGACCATCTGCCGGCTCAATATGGCTGTTTGCTTTGGTGATTTCTGCTCTCGACGCCGCGGCCCCGAGGTGGAGGTGGAAGGATCTGGCATCTCTCCCGCCGTCAGTCGCTCTCGTCGTTTATGCAAATGCCTCGCGCTTCACTTTGCATATGAAACGTTCGAATCAGACGCCGCCATTTTTGTTTTGTCTCCGCGTGGAAGCTCATTTTGGCGGCGGCGGCGTTTCGTTCTTGGAGAGCGATGAGAGTTTCTGGGCACGAGGCCTGATCGGGCCCGACACGTCTCCAAAACAAAGCGACGCCTGTGATTCTTCTCGTGTAAAAAAAAAAACATTATTACGACTGTTTCATTTCTCGCTCGCTGAGACCGTTCTGAAAACACAGATTTTTTGAAGAAAAAACAAACAAAAAAACAACAACAATAACACGAGAAAAAGAAAAAAAGAAAATGGAACAAAACATGAAATTCACTTTTTTAATATATATTTTTTTTTTGGCGACTTTAGTGAAAACATGATGAATTCACAGCTTTGTGCCCAAAAAAAACGTCTAAATCTAAATGTGTGAGGCCTTCGCAATTTCAAGTACTACATGACATCACGCAGGGCTGCCCTGATTTCAGACAGGTGTGTAATTACAAACACCTGGCTCCAGGGGGCGGAGAATCACACTGTTCCTTATTCCTCCAGACCCCGCCCCCTCCTCACTTTTACCTTTAGTCCTGACAAACACTGAGCTAACGACATATTAGCATTAGCATTAGCATTAGCCCATCAGATGCAGTTCGTCCTTGTGTGTTGCCGTACGAAGTCTGAGCGTGTGCAGATTACATTTTAAAGCTTTTCCCCTCCGTGTTCGTGAATAATCTTAACACAAAAAGAAAAAGGAGGGTCAAACCAGCTCTGTGTTTTGGCGAGCTGCCCTTTATTTGTGAGAACGCACAAACTACAAACACCACAGAGATAAAACTGTTCCCTTAACGTTTCCTCTGGTTGTGGTTCAGGCGGAAAATGTGTCATCAACATAAGAAAACAAAGCATTAAAGAGGCGGAGATAAGGGAGGGCATCTGAAGGACTCCAGAACCACAACGTCTGAGCTAGACTTTGTTTCGGGCGTTTTTGTTTTGTGTTTTTTTGTTTTTTGTAAAGGTCACACGCCTGTTTCACTTCACTAACATGTTACCGGCTTTGTAAATATTCACGGTGATGAGTTTTTAAGCTCCTGAGGCCCGAGCTCTTAAAGGACTTTATTTGCAAAAACTATTAAGAGCTTGAACAAATACATTCTGTGTAAAAAACAAGATGAGGAACAACTGTGTCTCTAGGAACAATGTGTCTCATTTGTGCTACTGACAAAAAAATAAGTGTAATAAAAAAATATAAATAAATATATAAAATACAATGAAAAATAAAATTAAAATACAAAAAATAAATAAATTAAATAAAAAATAAAATAAATTTATATATATATATATATATATATATATATATATATATATTAAAATACAATAAAAATAAAATAAAAATACAATAAATAAATAAATTAAATAAATAAAATAATAAAATAAAAATAAATTAAAATGAAAAATAAATAAATTAAATAAAAATATATATTAAAATACAATAAAAAAATAAAATAAAAATACAAAAAATAAATACATAAAAAATAAAAAAATAAAATAAAATAAAAATAAATAAAAATAAAAATAAATAAATATTCTAAACTCTTAGAAATATTCAAAATTGACCATGTTCTTGTTGCTGTTCTTTGCACTGTGGCCTAAACAACACAAAATGTGTTGTCCACAGATGAGGACACCAGGTCTCAGGAGGTTAAGCTCATTCCACGACTTTCAGAGGCGAAACCCGTCGATGTGTCACTGCAGAGACACACACACGTCTGTCGTCAGTGAGACGTGGACCGCACTTTGAGAACCTGCGCCCAAAGACGTGCCCGAGGTCACAGAGTCCTGAGAGGGTTAAAAGTGCAGAGGTTCAAATCCCCGTCTCAGCGTAGAAGCTCATCGAGGCCGGAGCAGGCGCAGGGACGATGTGGAGCTGAGGTTCTGAATTCTGACCTCGAGTATCATAGCAACCAAAGAGCCAATCAGAAGCGCCCACACCACTGGTTTAATTACATGTATGGATGATATTTAAAACCTCTTCAGACGTGATTTTGACGACGGGACGTTAGAACATGAGAGAAACAAAAGGTAGATTGTGCAAACGAGCGCCGCTTTAATACCTTCACATTTGCTCCTCTCGCGGCGAAGTGTGAGGCTGCTCTTTGTTTTTCACAGACTCTGGTTGTGTTGAACGTTTCAGGGTCTTTAAACGTCGAGGGACACGGCTCAGAGCAGAGAACACGGACTGTTTCACAATGAACAACTGCAGCAAAAGAAACAGCCGAGAAACAGCGACGCCGCACGGACCAAAGTCATTTATACAGAAGGATTCAGAGGGTCAACAAACAAACGGTTCAGATGTTTCTCCTGTTTCAGTCGTTTCTTCTCCTTGAGCCTCTGAAGTTTTATTTGGACTGATTCATGTTTGAGTTTAATGTTTAATCCACTATTTTTAAGACGCCATTTTGTTGATCTGCCTCCGTTTAACCTCCACCTGTGACACGCCCACTGTGACACGCCCACTGTGACACGCCCCCTGTGACACGCCCCCTGTGACGTCCGCTCTTCCTTCTCCAGTTTTATTTTCTTAATCGTTGATACTCGTAGGATTCTGCAGCGTCGCGTCGTCATTTTGGTCCAAATGTATAAAAATGTGCTGCTCTAGTGTGATGTGCATCTGTCCATAGGGGGCGCTACAGCATGAGGCGCTTTAGTGTGATGTGCATCTGTCCATAGGGGGCGCTACAGCATGAGGCGCTTTAGTGTGATGTGCATCTGTCCATAGGGGGCGCTACAGCATGAGGCGCTTTAGTGTGATGTGCATCTGTCCATAGGGGGCGCTACAGCATGAGGCGCTTTAGTGTGATGTGCATCTGTCCATAGGGGGCGCTGCAGCCTGTGTCTTGAGGAGCTGGTTTCCTGTGGGACATTTACTTTGTTACATTTTAACTGTTTTCAAAATAATTGATAATAAAACTAAACATTTGTATAAAATAATGAGTTTAATGTGAATGTTTCTCTGTGGCACAGTCGCCCCGGGGCAGACTGATGGAGACGTGATGCCAGTCTGTGCCGTCGCCCCCCGAGCTCCAACAAACACTTTAATTTGTGATTTTCTAATAATAAAAAAAAATATTTTTAAAATATTAATTTTCCTCTGGCCGATCATGTGTCTGGAATTTATAAAAAACAAACACCAGAACAAGTCAGCTGAAAGAGAAAAACAGGACTGTACTCCCCCTTTACTCCCCCTTTACTCCCCCCCACTCCCCCTTTACTCCTCCCCCCCTCACTCCCCCTTTACCTCCCCCCCCCACTCCCCCTTTACTCCTCCTCCTCACTCCCCTTTACTCCCCCTTTACTCCTCCTCCCCCTCACTCCCCCTTTACTCCTCCTCTACTCCCCCTCCCCTTTACTCCTCCTTTACTCCTCCCCCCCCCCCGTAGACACTGAAGGGGGCGTGGCCTGGTGTCACAGGTGTAATCAGAGACACGTGTGATGTGGCGCCGTGGCCACTGGAGGCAGCACTTTTCACTTTTGAGCACAAAGCTGTAAATTAAAAACAGTAGATGTGATCATGTGACCGTTGAAGCGCCGCAGAGTCGGTCGGTCCTTTCGTGTTTCGCTCCAGTTTCGTTGCGGCGTCTTTAACCCTTCGTTCTCGTCGTTTGCTCCTGTTTGTTTATAATTATCTCCTTCAGTGTGATGGATTTCACGGCTAACACGTTAGCGTGACTAGGCTAATGTGTTCGGACAGAAACCATTCCTCTTCATTACAGACGTCCCCAGAGACGTGACACAAGATGGCCGCCCTCACATGACCCCGCACCTGTCCCAGACGCAGACGCCATCACCGCTGCGTCGTTACGGTGAAACGGGGAAACGGTTTATCTAAGGACACGAAACGGAAACACAAACAGACGCGGCGCTAAAACGATTATGGATGAATGTTACGGTTTAAAATCAGCCTTTGTTTACATTACGGTTGCTCGGTAACAGTTGCACTTATGTCATATCCAAACAGGAAGTGACATCATAAACTTCACCAAAATGACAAAACCAGTGTTGTTTTTGTGAGTTTCCAGGACGGTGGCGGTGGGAGGGTTTAATCCCGTCACATGAGCAGGTTCCACGGCGGGACGTCCTGATCGTCCAGTTCAAACATGTGACTGTTTATGGAGGGACACAGGGGATTGTGGGTAAAGGCCTGAGCGTCTGAAAACGTTTGGTTCATTTTGTCGTGTTTTTCTACTCGAGGAAAATGATTTTGAAGGAAAGTTGTTTTTTATTCAAGCGGCGACTCTACCACCTCCTGCGTCTCCTCCTGTGTCTCCTCCTGTGTCTCCTCTCTGTGTCTCCTCTGCGTCTCCTCCTGCATCTCCTCCTGCGTCTCCTCCTGTGTCTCCTCCTGTGTCTCCTCTCTGTGTCTCCTCTGCGTCTCCTCCTGCATCTCCTCCTGCGTCTCCTCCTGTGTCTCCTCCTGTGTCTCCTCTCTGTGTCTCCTCTGCGTCTCCTCCTGCATCTCCTCCTGCGTCTCCTCCTGTGTCTCCTCTCTGCGTCTCCTTTGTCTCCTCTGTGTCTCCTCTGTGTCTCCTCTCTGCGTCTCCTCTGTGTCTCTGGTTGTATAAAGTTCCTCAGTCTCAGGTCGCTCTTATAAACGTCTCTTCTTCTGTGTCTCATGTTGTTCGTGTCTGTCTTCATGTCTCCGTGTCTCCGTGTCTCTGTGTCTCAGTGTCTCAGTGTCTTCGTGTCTCCGTGTCTCAGTGTCTGCGTGTCTCAGTGTCTCAGTGTCTTCGTGTCTCCGTGTCTCTGTGTCTTCGTGTCTCCGTGTCTCTGTGTCTTCGTGTCTTCGTGTCTCTGTGTCCGTCCTGTCTTATGAGACTCCTGGACTTCTCTCTCTCTTCGTCCAGAGTTCATTTTTCACACTTGTCTTCGTGTCAAACAGGCGGCGTTTCCTGTGGCGCCGGAGCCATGAGTCTGGACCTGAGGATGATGAAGAGTGTGAAGAGGAGGAGGGAGGAGGAGGAGGAGGAGGAGGAGGAGCAGGAGGAGGAGAGGGAGGAGGAGGAGCAGGAGGAGGAGAGGGAGGAGGAGCAGGAGGAGGAGGAGCAGGAGGAGGAGGAGCAGGAGGAGGAGGAGCAGGAGGAGGTTCTGTGGGAGAGTTTCTTGAGGTTTTGCAGAAGCACCAGGTGAAAATGTCCCGTTGTCTCTCGTTTGTTCTTTTACAGTGGATTCTCTGCAGAGACGTCACACTGTGGGGGGCTCTACATGTGTGTGTATGGCAGAATGTTCAGCGGTTACCATGGAAACACAAACACTGTCGAAAAAGATTTAAGACGAAAAAATATAAAAGTGGATGTAAAGAGCTCATAGTCAGGGTTTGATTTTACACAAAAAGATGAGTGACTGAAAAGCTAATGCTAATGCTAATGCTAAAGCTAATGCTAATGCTAATGCTAGCTCGTGACTGTGATGTCATTTGGGACGAGTTTAAGCACAAATCACCTGCTCAGAGACAAACAGGAGATCTGGGATTAAAAGTTCTTCCCTCTCCTCTCCTCCTTCTCTCCTCCTCCTTCTCTCCTCCTCTCCTCTCCTCCCTCTCTCATCCTCTCCTCCTTCTCTCCTCTCCTCCTCTCCTCTCTCTCTCCTCCCTCAGTTGAGTCTGTCGTCGTCGCTTTTTAAAATTTATTTATTTATTCATTTATTTAAACTGGACAGTGCACATTAATAAACTCCAGTGAAAATTCGTGTAAATGTAAATGAGCTGAAATCTGCTGCTCATTTACATTCAGAGAGTCTCAACATCTAAAACAGGACAAGAGACAGAACAAACAACAAACAAACAAACAACAAACAAACAACAAACAACAAACAAACAAAAGTCTCACTCCACACATAAAGTTCACATTTATAAAGTCGTCTGTGGCTGAAGAGCTTCAGTCGTGTTAAAATGCTGCATTGTTCTAATAAATAAGTGTGTTTAGTTTAAAGTCCAGGTGTGTGTGTGTCGTGTACTTGTGTGTGTCAGTCCAGGTGTGTGTGTCGTACTTGAGTCTGAGCTGCTCTAATGGGGCAGTGTCGATCTGAGACATTTTTATCCTCCTGAGTCCTGGCGTCCTCATATGTGGACAACACATTTTGGGTTGTCTAGGCCACAATGCAAATTTTTAGAAGAAGAATAACAGCAACAATGTAAAAATATTATATATATATTCATTTTTAACAGTTTAGAATGTTTAGAATATTTTATTTAAATTTTTTAAATTTTTCTTCCTGTTTCTGTCAGCAGATCTTCACACGAGATACATTTTTCCAAGAGACACAATTGTCCTTTCACATTTTGTTTTTACATTCAGGACAAATGTTGCTGTGTTCAGGGTCTTAATAAATAGGTTTTGCAAATCATTATTTAAATGTTTTATCAAAATGAGTCAAATGTCACATATGAGGACATTTGATTTTCTACATAATGTAAAAAAGATAATTCTTTGTATTTAGACTCATCAGGTCCAATCAGAACAAATAACAAGAAGAAATTAATAAAGCATCTCATGCAAGAGCTCGGGTCTCAGGAGGTTAAGGTGTGACATGTCGTCCCCTGTCCCACTCCCCCTGTGGAGTGTATCTCTTTCAGATGCCCCGATGACAGTTGGACCCTCTCCTCCCCCTCGCCTGGCCGATTTTTCTTGTGTTGTCTGATTTTTCCTGCTGTGTCTGATTTTGCCTGTTGTTTTGTTTTTGTGTGTTGTTTTGTTTTTGTGTGTTGTGTTGTTTTTGTGTGTTGTTGTGTTTTTGTGTGTTGTTTTGTTTTTGTGTGTTGTTTTGTTTTTGTGTGTTGTTTGTTTTTGTGTGTTGTGTTGTTTTTGTGTGTTGTTGTGTTTTTGTGTGTTGTTTTTTTTTTGTGTGTTGTTTTGTTTTTGTGTGTTGTTTTGTTTTTTTGTGTTGTTGTGTTTTTGTGTGTTGTTTTGTTTTTGTGTGTTGTTTTGTTTTTGTGTGTTGTTTGTTTTTGTGTGTTGTTGTGTTTTTGTGTGTTGTTGTGTTTTTGTGTGTTGTTGTGTTTTTGTGTGTTGTTGTGTTTTTGTGTGTTGTTGTGTTTTTGTGTGTTGTGTGTTTTTGTGTTTTTGTGTGTTGTTGTGTTTTTGTGTGTTGTTTTGTTTTTGTGTGTTGTTGTGTTTTTGTGTGTTGTGTTGTTTTTGTGTGTTGTTGTGTTTTTGTGTGTTGTGTTGTTTTTGTGTGTTGTTTTGTTTTTGTGTGTTGTTTGTTTTTGTGTGTTGTTGTGTTTTTGTGTGTTGTTGTGTTTTTGTGTGTTGTTGTGTTTTTGTGTGTTGTTGTGTTTTTGTGTGTTGTTGTGTTTTTGTGTGTTGTTGTGTTTTTGTGTGTTGTTTTGTTTTTGTGTGTTGTTGTGTTGTTGTGTTGTTGTGTTTTTGTGTGTTGTTGTGTTTTTGTGTGTTGTTTTGTTTTTGTGTGTTGTTGTGTTTTTGTGTGTTGTTGTGTTTTTGTGTGTTGTTGTGTTTTTGTGTGTTGTTGTGTTTTTGTGTGTTGTTGTGTTTTTGTGTGTTGTTGTGTTTTTGTGTGTTGTTGTGTTTTTGTGTGTTGTTTTGTTTTTGTGTGTTGTTGTGTTGTTGTGTTGTTGTGTTTTTGTGTGTTGTTGTGTTTTTGTGTGTTGTTGTGTTTTTGTGTGTTGTGTGTTTTTGTGTGTTGTTGTGTTTTTGTGTGTATATCTCGGTGCCTGAGTGGCTCATGTCTCACAGCAGAAGGTTTGGTTGATCCCCGGGTCACCAGGCCTTTCTGTGTGGAGTTTTTCATGTTTCTCCCCGTGTCTGGATGGGTTTCCTCCGGGTACTCCGGTTTCCCCCATCAACCAAAACATGAACGCCCTTCGAGAGACTGTTGTTGTGATTTTGGACGTTACAAAAATAAATGAATTGAATTGAATTGAGTTTTTAAGGTGATTCTCTTTGTGTGATGTGATTCCAGATGTTCCTCTGACTGTGTGAAGGTCGTACGTCCATGAGGAGCCTCACAGTCGCCTCCTGTAGTCACCTGGTCCAGTGGGAGGTCGGGAGGAGGTGGTGTTGACTCCATTAAACACATTTAATAAATATATTTCATACATTTGCACCGTGTTGTTCTGACGGAGCTGAAGTGTGACCCGTTTAAACTCGTCTGCTGTTATGACACAAAGGTCTGAACAGTAAAACCTGGAGATGTTCTGTGCTCGTTAAACACAGACACACGAGGTCTCGTCCGTGTGGAGCAGACTCTCTCCTTCTCTCCTCTCCTCTCCTCCTTCTCTCCTCCTTCTCTCCTCTCCTCCTCCTTCTCTCCTCCTTTCCTCCTCTCCTCTCCTCCTCCTCTCCTCTCCTCCCTCTCTCCTCCTTCTCTCCTCCTTCCGTGGTCTCGTCCGTGTGGAGCAGACTCTCTCCTTCTCTCCTCTCCTCTCCTCCTTCTCTCCTCCTTCTCTCCTCCTCTCCTCTCCTCCTCCTCTCCTCTCCTCCTTCTCTCCTCTCCTCCTCCTCTCCTCTCCTCCCTCTCTCCTCCTTCTCTCCTCCTTCCGTGGTCTCGTCCGTGTGGAGCAGACTCTCTCCTTCTCTCCTCTCCTCTCCTCCTTCTCTCCTCCTTCTCTCCTCCTCTCCTCTCCTCCTCCTCTCCTCTCCTCCTTCTCTCCTCTCCTCCTCCTCTCCTCTCCTCCCTCTCTCCTCCTTCTCTCCTCCTCCCGTGGTCTTGTCCGTGTGGAGCAGACTCTCTCTCCGGTCTTGGCGTGTTTCGCTCGCAGCAGATCGCAGCGCTGGGACTTCGCCTGAAGCACAAAACGACTCGGCTCTTTTCATTAGTGTCCAACAGGGAGCACAGTGTGGAGGACACAGAGGAGCAGGTGCAGCACCTCCTCACAGCAAACGCCACGGTTTTACAGTTTAAGACGGACAGAGGGTCAGAGCGAAGGACACGGAGACTCCGCCCACACAGGTGTAGAACATGAACCACCGGAGTCACATGGTTCAAAGCCACAGACTGTTTATGTAAATGGACGTAGTCGACCTGCCGGCGTCAACATCCTCGCTCCTGATTGGCTCTTTGGTTGCTAAGAGACTCGCAGTCAGAACTCGGCTCCAAATTAGCCGCTAATTTCTGTCCTCCATGAGCTTCATCTGAGCTGAAGCTGTGACGACGTCTTCACAGTCTGTGGTTGTTTTTACAAACTTTGTGTAGTTTAAAAATAGTTTGTAATTACTTGTCCAGTTTAATTAAGCTTGAACGATTTATTAGTTCATTTTTATTTAGTTAATTAATTGTTCTTGAAATATAATTTAAAATTTATAGAAGATATTTGACCAAATTTTGAACATTTTGTGTCGGGGAGGAGCTCGGAGTAGAGCCGCTGCTCCTCCACATGGAGAGGAGCAGCGGAGGGTCGGACACCTGTCCTAGACACCTCCCTGTAAAGGTCCCACTGGGGACACCGCGGGGTCCCAACGGAGGAGCTGGAGGAAGTGTCTGGGGTGAGGGAAGTCTGGGAGTCTGTTTACACTGCTGCCCCCCCGACCCAGAGGAGATGAACATGATGGTTTTGTGTTATTTTCATCATCCATATTTTGTGTGAATTAATAAATTATAATGTTTATTTCACCTTCACGTCTGAAAAAGTCTCAAGATTCAAATGTTTCTAACTGAAGAGTTTCCAGTGTTTTTACACAGACTCTGGGTTTGGACAGTTTTATGTGGCCCTGGTTTTATTTGGCATTAAAAGAAAAGTCCTGACCCACGACAATCACAAATGTTTCCACATGTTGAACTAAAATCAAATATTTATAGAGATTTAATTTGTAATGAGAGCAGTGAATCATGAATACTTTTATGAACACTTTTATATTCAGTGAAGGTCCTCAGACCCGACCCTGAGAGCGCCCGGGGACGCAAAACATCTGCTCCATGTTTTTCTCAAAGCAACGTTCAGGGTCCGTTTGAATCATTTAACACGGGGCCTGTCCTCCTGTGTCCTCTGCCCCTCCCCTACCTGTCTGCTTGGAGCTGGGCGGAGTTCCTGACTCCTCCCATCAGCGCAATTACCTCCACCTGCTGCTGAGTATTTGAGGGCTCGGCAGAAGACACTCGGAGCCAGACCGTCTGAATGTCAACGTGATGCTCCAGCTTAGTTTTGGTATTTTGTTTCCTGTCTGCCTGTTACTCATTGGACGTTTTTTCCTCCTTCCAGATTCCCGCTCTCGCTCGTTCCTGCTCCTGCCTCTGCGCTCCAGCTCCGGTACAGTCCACCCCTCTGCCTCGCCTCCTGTCCCGTCTTGGTCTCCGGCTTGCTTCCCGTCTCCTGCCCTGTCTCCCGCTCTCTGGATTACTCCTGCTGGGTCGTCCCTGTCCCTGTCCCTGTCCCTGGTCCCGTCGTGCTCCGGCCCTGTCTGTCTCCGTCCCCGCTCTGGACATCCCTGCTTGTCTTACCCTGGTCTCGTCCTGATCCTGTCCTCGTTCCGGTCCTGGTTTTCCCGTCCCCGCTCTGCACTACGCCCGTCTGGTCTGCCTCCCGCTCCCTGCTCCCTGTGTGTGTTAAACAAACTATTAAAAACTGAATCTCACCATTTTGTAAATAAACACTGTAAATCTCCTCGGTCCACACCCGCACTGCTGTTACGACGAAGAGAAAAAGTGATTTAAAAACATCATCAGACGGATCTGTGCTGAGCCTCTGAGTCATAACATCAGACTGAAAACACGAGCGACTGTCGCTGTATCCCCCACCACAAAACAACAAACAACAGCAGAACAAAACACCAGAACAACACAGAAACAACACTAAAAACAACAGAATACTAAAAATAACATCAAAGCAAAACACTAGAACAACACCAAAACAACATCAGAAAAACAGCTCAGCAAAACAACACAGAAACAAAACAACACCAGAACAACAGCATCTCAACTCACTAGAGCCAAAACCGACCAGTGACTGACCAACAGAGCCTTCACATCAACTCGTCGCCATAGCAACCAAGTGTCACAATCATTACTTTAACAACAACACAAACACACAGAAACAACAAAAGGGTCAACTCTGAACCAAACTCAAATCGTCACATCATTAGCATGTTCGGTGTCTCAGTGTGGGTCAGTTTACTTCACTTATACAGTCGTAATAATAATAATAATATCACTGTTCATCCTCTAGGGGCAGTCACACTGAGCAGTGAAACAGAAAAAGCTCAACGGAGAGTCAGATCTGTGTCAGGGCAGTTTGAGGAGAATAACAGCCCTCAGGACAAAAGTCTCTCTCCTTTGTGTCCTGCAGCATCACAGCAGCCTCCAGGGGGCGCCAGGTGAGCTCACGATAGCCTTTTCTCGGCCTCTGTCTTCCTGCTGTGGTGATGAGACAGGACAGTGTTTTCTTCTTATTTGGTGTAAAAGTCTGTTACTCACTGCTGTAATGTCCCGTACTGTGTGATAACAAAAGACAAGGACAAAAATAATTCCTCAAAAAACAGAAAAAGTGTTTCTTGGACTTGTGTGGGGCCAAAGGGGGCACCAGTGGCTCTAGTGCAGACTGTCTTTGTGTCTTTAGGCAAGACACTTCATCCACATTGCCTTTTATTAATGTGGTGTAGTTTTGTCACGATACTGAAATTTCAACATTAATTTCGATACAAAGGAGCAGATTCAAAACTGATCCTGATGATGGAAACTCTGATGTTCCACGTTAAATGTTTTACTTTGTGTTTATAAATATAAATGTTAAAGTCGTATAAATATAAATCTTTATTCTTCTTTCCAATAATAACTCAGAGTATTGAACTTAAAAGCCTCTGGTGCAGATAACAATGTTCCGCATTAGTAATGACCTCTGGCTTTGAGCGAGCGCCCGGCCGCCGTCTCTCGTGGCCCATTTTGTGAGTGAGGAGATGAGCCCAGGTGCATGCTGGGTAATGCATTGGCCTCTTTACTTTGGGAGGATCATGAGCAGATATTACTTCCATAATGAAACGCCGTCGTCGCGGAGACATTTCAGGCCCAGTGCGGCGGCGGCGTTTGTGGTCTCCATGGTTACGGTTATGCACGGCTGGTTAGCATACGGCGCTATAGAGCGAGTGTTTACTGTGATGCGCCGCTCTGATTATCATTTCACTGAATAAAAGGCTCTAAATATCAGTTGTCGTGTTTTGAGTCTCATGAATTCAAAGTGGTTTTCAAATTGGAACATAATTCTGTATTTGCAGCGTCGATTTTAAACCAAACGTCTCCATTGTCTGGTTGTTTTGTTGCTTTTGTTCAGTTTAGTTTCATTTTAATGCCATTTGTATGTGTTTATACCAGAGTCTGTATAAATGGACATAGCTAACGTGCTAGCCGCCGCGCTACAAACGACAAATGTTCGTATTAACCCTCTACATGATCCTGGGGTTTTTATTTCACTATTGTGTCTGTAAATCAAGATATGAACATTAATAACAGACAAATCAGGCTCCTCCTGTTAGTGTTAGCATTAGCGTTAGCAACAGGTTTGATTGACAGTGTTGCTAAGCGCCCGCTCCCTGTTAAACCAGCGGTGTGGGCATTACCTTCAACTCAGTACGGGCTAGCTCCTCCCACCGTGTGACGTCAGAATCAGAGCTAGCGCGGGCTCAGAGCGGCGCTAGGCTAATCGTCATCGCTGCAGCTTTGACTCGTCGGTCATGATCATTAACCGTTTAACAGAAATGAACCTCCTTTATATCAGAATTTAGTGGCAAAACTTTTCTCAAATTCTCCACTGAAATAAATGGGATTCCTGCTTAACCATAAGCTCCACCCCCAAACACGCTTTGAGCTTTTACAGGTAAAAGTGGGCGGGGTCAGGTAAACACACCTGTCACTCACTCGGCTCCAGGGGCCGTGTGTTAAACCACAAACAGACTAAAGGTTTTTAAAGTACAGGGAGGCAGAATAACACGAGCAGGAGGAAACGAGGAGGAAAGGAGGACTGAATGAGGAGTAAATGAGGAGTAAACGAGGCGCGTGGAGGAGTAAAGGAGGAGTAAACGGTTGTGTTCTGCTGTTTGTTTCTGGATGGAGATTGGTCCAGTTCAATCCGACTCATCGGAGCAGAACACGGCGGCTCTGAGGCGCCGCCGCCGTGGACCTCGGCCTCGTCTGCAGATGGAGCGACTCGCTCCTGCACAAAATGGACTTTTATGTTGGGCGAGAATTGAAATGTCAAACTGAGACGAGCTCTGGTTTGACTCCATTTGAGCAGAACGTTTGTTCTAAAAGCATCTCCATGAGAACATGTGTCCAGATATGAAAGGTCTGTCAGAGATACAGGAAGTGCACGTTAGCATGTTAGTTGTTAGATTTACTGTGACACAAACTACAGCTTTACCATCTGAAGGATAAAAGAGCTTATAAACTCATCATCGTGAGTAAGTGAGAAATAAACTTTACAACAAACTGTTTAAAATCAACAACTTTTTTTCATGTTTTTAAGACGATAAAAATCAAGGACGTCTGATTCACACTGATCACAATTCAAAGGAAAAAACAAAAAAAAAAAAACCCCAAATAAAATAACTAAAAAAAAACCCAAAATGAACCTCAAAAAAATAAAGTAAATAAACTAAAAAAAAACACCTCAAAATAAAAAAAAATAAATAAATACATACATAAATACATTAAAAAAAATTAAAATAAAATAAAACCTAAAAATAAAAATTAAAAAAATCTCAAAATAACTCAAAAAATGTAAATAATAAAAATAAACTTAAAATACCTAAAAACATTTAAGACCAAATGAGTCTGACAGTGGCAGTTACAGAGAGAGGGGACACAGATTTTACAATAGAAAGTGAACTGGAGCCAGAGTTGAGCAGGAAGTGCACCATGATCACTTCCTGTTTGTAACGCGGTGGCGGCAGGTTCGCTCTGTGCATTTATATAAACAGTCTATGGATGAACTTACAGCCAAAATGTCGACTAAATTAAAACATGGAATCGCAGACTCAGCACTGCCCCCTTCTGGCAGCTCAAACCTCCATCTTTGTTCACTCCTCTGCAGTTTAAATCTGTTTAAACTCTGTTCACAGCAGAATTCTTTTCATTTTAAACTTTCTGGCTTCCTCAAACTTTAGCTCGACGTTTGCAGGTCAGCGCTGAATATACTTTTAACGAGCAAACGCAGAAAAACAACATTCAGAACGAGGGATACATAAATATATATATATATATATATATATATATATATATATATATATATATAAATATATATATATATATATATATATATATATATATATATATATATATATATATATATATATATATATATATATATATACACACAACAGTTTGTACAGAACTTTGTCTCGGTGATATTTTTATAAGTTTAAAGAGAAAAAATGAGAAAAAAAACAAAAAACAAAAGTGACATTGAAAAAACAAGAAGAAGAAAAAGAAGAAGATAAAGTGCTGTAAAAATACAATGATTATACTGAATATTCAAGCCCCACTGTGGATTTTTTCTGTAATGTTCCACAGTGTGGCTTTAAACATATGTACAAACTAAAAACACTTTGAACATATGAGTTCAAATCATTTGATCCAAGTTTGTCCCACGTGTCACAGACTGGATCTGTGGTTATTAGCATTTAAGCTAACGTCAGGCTAATCCTTTTGTCAATAAATCATCCAGGACTAAACCAGGACTAAACAAGGACTAAACCAGGTCTAAACCAGGACTAAACCAGGTCTAAACCAGGTCTAAACCAGGCCTAAACCAGGACTAATCTGGGACCAAACCAGGACTAAACCAGGACCAAACCAGGTCTAAACCAGGTCTAAACCAGGACTAAAACAGGACTAAACCAGGTCTAAACCAGGCCTAAACCAGGACTAAACCAGGTCTAAACCAGGACTAAACCAGGTCTAAACCAGGCCTAAACCAGGACTAAACCAGGTCTAAACCAGGCCTAAACCAGGACTAAACCAGGTCTAAACCAGGACTAATCTGGGACCAAACCAGGACTAAACCAGGACCAAACCAGGTCTAAACCAGGTCTAAACCAGGACTAAAACAGGACTAAACCAGGTCTAAACCAGGTCTAAACCAGGCCTAAACCAGGACTAAACCAGGTCTAAACCAGGTCTAAACCAGGCCTAAACCAGGCCTAAACCAGGTCTAAACCAGGACTAATCTGGGACCAAACCAGGACTAAACCAGGACCAAACCAGGTCTAAACCAGGTCTAAACCAGGACTAAAACAGGACTAAACCAGGTCTAAACCAGGTCTAAACCAGGCCTAAACCAGGACTAAACCAGGTCTAAACCAGGACTAAACCAGGTCTAAACCAGGCCTAAACCAGGACTAAACCAGGTCTAAACCAGGCCTAAACCAGGACTAAACCAGGTCTAAACCAGGACTAATCTGGGACCAAACCAGGACTAAACCAGGACCAAACCAGGTCTAAACCAGGTCTAAACCAGGACTAAAACAGGACTAAACCAGGTCTAAACCAGGTCTAAACCAGGCCTAAACCAGGACTAAACCAGGTCTAAACCAGGTCTAAACCAGGCCTAAACCAGGACTAAACCAGGTCTAAACCAGGTCTAAACCAGGCCTAAACCAGGCCTAAACCAGGTCTAAACCAGGACTAATCTGGGACCAAACCAGGACTAAACCAGGACCAAACCAGGTCTAAACCAGGTCTAAACCAGGCCTAAACCAGGACTAAACCAGGTCTAAACCAGGTCTAAACCAGGCCTAAACCAGGCCTAAACCAGGTCTAAACCAGGACTAATCTGGGACCAAACCAGGACTAAACCAGGACCAAACCAGGTCTAAACCAGGTCTAAACCAGGACTAAAACAGGACTAAACCAGGTCTTAACCAGGTCTAAACCAGGACTAAACTGGGTGTAAACCAGGACCAGGAGGAAAGTGAAGGAGGAGAGTGAACCAAAGATCTTATTTTGTGTTTGACGACTTTATCCACAGCAGAGTCTGTGGGAGGAAAAAACACGTCTTTAATGAAGAAGAGACTCGTCCAGGACACAGGGCCAGAGGGCGGGGCCAGGGGGCGGGTCCGGAGGGCGGGGTCAGGGGGCGGGGGCGGTGGGCGGGGCCAGGGGGCGGGGCCAGAGGGCGGGGCCAGAGGGCGGTCGTACTCAGTTACAAGTACTTGAGTAACTTTGTTTGTCAGACTCTCAAACTCAAACTCTGTGTATTTAATGTGTGTATTGTGTCACCATGGTAACTGCTGAACTTCCTTCCATAGATGTACACGTATTATCCCCCAGAGTAACGTCACTGCAGAGGATCGATAGTTTAAATTGAGCTGGAGTCAGGTCAGATTCAGAGTTTTTTAGCCAAACCCTCTTTCATATTTGTGTATTTTACTTTTTCATATTTTTACATAAAGTTTTAAATGTGAAAGTTTCTCCAACAGAGAAAAAAAGTTAATTAAATGCCATACTGTGAAACATCCAAAGCAAAGTGTCGACATGTCCATGAAGACCAGCAGGGGGCGTAACCCCCACCAGAAAAGTGACATAGTGCAACTTTAAAATGGTCTTCAAATGTCATGACACACACACACACACACACACTCACACATACACACACACACACACAGACACACACAGGGTTTAGTTCAGTGTTTAAGCAACAGACACAGACGCACAAGGTAAGAACACGACTCCAGCTCTTCAGAGGACGAGGGTTTTATCAAATGAACATCTTCAGCTGGAGAGCCCTGGACTTTGAAATCACCGGGAAAGTTTTCATCGAAGACAAACAAACGTGTGGCCTCAGCTGGTTACAGGGTTAAACGCAGGTCAAAGGTCGGGACGCTCCTCCTCGTTTAGTGCTTCTCCTTTTTTTTACTACTTTCTACATTTTAAAAACATGAGGAAGGTCTTTGTCCCTGTGAGTTTTTGCAAACTGTAATCTGGCATCTCTGATGAACTCAAATGTGCAGTAATCTCAGTGTGTAAACCTCTGACTTTGAAGAAATTAAACAAAAAAATGTCTAAAAAAAAATCCTTCTCTCATTATTCTGCATTTTGCAAATAGAAATAATTTTGTTAATCCTAATTTACCTAAAACAGGAAAAGTTTAGTCTGATTTTATGTCAGACACTGAGAAAAAAACAACAACATAGGTGTGTCTAAACTTCAACTGTTTATATAAATGGACAGAGCTAACCTGCTAGCCGCTACGTTCCAAACAGGAAGTGATCATGGCGCACTTCCTGCTCCATCGACTCATCATTCTGGTCTTAAATGTTCGTATTAACCCTCTACATGATCCTGGGGTTTTTATTTCACTTTTGTGTCTGTAAATCCAGATCTGAACATCCAAAATGTCGACTGTGGCGTTTTAAACCTTCATTTAACAAAAATAAAGGCATCGTTATCAACTTTTATTCTTTAAATCATAAATATTGTGCATGCTGGACTTTGCTTTGGCCTTTGTTTACATTACGGTTGCTCGGTAACAGTTGCACTTATGTCATATCCAACCAGGAAGTGACATCATAAACTTCACCAAAATGACAAAACTAGAAAAAAAAACAGGCAAAATTTGAAATAGAATCTTAAATCTAAAGTTAAAACGAGTGTAATGTGTCACGTTTTGAACCGTTTCTTGTTTTTGTGTGAGTTTCCAGGACGGTGGCGGTGGGAGGGTTTAATCCCGTCAGACAAACAACAGCCTCGCTCCTGATTGGCTCTTTGGTTGCTATGATACCGTCTGAAATCCTATAACCGCTGCCTCAACGAGCTTCATTCAGTCTGCGTCTCCGTCAGGTCAATACAAATGAGTTTTTTTTTTTTTTTTAAATTCAAATAAATAATCCATGAATATAAAGCCCAGAATTGTCATTATTATTATCTGATTTAATGTTGAGATCTGAAGCTCGATAAGACTTTGCTTCAGAAACGCGGCGGTCCTGAGTTAACGCCATGAGCAAACACTCGTCTCCCGTCAACGGCACAGAAACAACGACAGGAGAAACGATGAAAATGAAGAGCAGAGTAAAAGACATGGAGAGGTCCAGTGTGACAGCAGAGAGATAAGGAAACCATTTATAGAAAGTGTCGGCTCAGCACCTCCACAAACCAGAGGAAACGGCCGAGATGGACAGATAAACCTCCTTTATGACGGAGCCAAGGTGCAGCCGCCAGCCGCCATTTTGAAGACAATTTAAAGGGACTATAGTTCACGAAATGAACTTGAATTCATTTAAAGATCTCTCCCAGGCCCTATTCAAACTCTCCTCACAGTTAGCAGTACGAGTCTGTACGAGGCTCCGCCCACAAGCCGACAGCACCCATGTACGAGGCTCCGCCCACAAGTCGACATCACCCCCGCTCCACACGACAATCCTCCATAAATAAACAAAAACATGACACACACTGTGCACTATGACGCGACAAACCTGGTGTGATGTGCAGGAGTTTCATTTGTTCGATGCAGCTGATTGTGATCGTGCTCTGAAGGGGGAGGGGCTTAGCACAGAGAGCAAAGAGAGGAGGAGACTCAGAGCAAAACTGAAACTTATAAAACATGTTAATATGTTTCGTTTAATATAAAACAAAACATGGATCTAAATATGTAAAAAAAACTGGCTCTTGTGGCTCTGCTCTCGTGGCTCTCATGGCTCTCCTCTCTTAGCTCTCATGGCTCTCGTGGCTCTCATGGCTCTCCTCTCTTAGCTCTCATGGCTCTCGTGGCTCTCAGGCTCTGCTCTCAGCCCTGTAGCTGCTGGAGGCTGAAGTCCTGATTCATCCTCATTCTGTGGCTCTAATTACGGCTCTTCTTCAGCACAAATCAAACAGAAACACTCAGTGTTTTAAAGTGGTCCATTTGCCTAATGAAGCGGCGGCTCAAACTCCAAACTTCCCTTAAAGTTTAAAACGAGCCATTAATTGGGCCGGACTGAAAGAATTTAATTTGCACAAAGGGAGGACAAGGGTAAACGCTCAAGTTATTACTCAAGATAAATCTGTGAAAGATGAAGAAAACGAGTGGGACGAGGGCCCAGATTACAGTGTTTAAAGGCCCAGATTACACTGTTTAAAGGGCCCATATTACACTGTTTAAAGGCCCATATTACACTGTTTAAAGGCCCATATTACACTGTTTAAAGGCCCAGATTACACTGTTTAAAGGCCCATATTACACTGTTTAAAGGGCCCATATTACACTGTTTAAAGGCCCATATTACACTGTTTAAAGGCCCATATTACACTGTTTAAAGGCCCATATTACACTGTTTAAAGGCCCATATTACACTGTTTAAAGGCCCATATTACACTGTTTAAAGGGCCCATATTACACTGTTTAAAGGCCCATATTACACTGTTTAAAGGGCCCATATTACACTGTTTAAAGGGCCCATATTACACTGTTTAAAGGCCCATATTACACTGTTTAAAGGGCCCATATTACACTGTTTAAAGGGCCCATATTACACTGTTTAAAGGCCCAGATTACACTGTTTAAAGGGCCCATATTACACTGTTTAAAGGCCCAGATTACACTGTTTAAAGGGCCCATATTACACTGTTTAAAGGCCCATATTACACTGTTTAAAGGCCCATATTACACTGTTTAAAGGCCCATATTACACTGTTTAAAGGCCCATATTACACTGTTTAAAGGGCCCATATTACACTGTTTAAAGGCCCAGATTACACTGTTTAAAGGGCCCATATTACACTGTTTAAAGGCCCATATTACACTGTTTAAAGGCCCATATTACACTGTTTAAAGGCCCAGATTACAGTGTTTAAAGGCCCATATTACACTGTTTAAAGGGCCCATATTACACTGTTTAAAGGGCCCAGATTACACTGTTTAAAGGCCCAGATTACACTGTTTAAAGGCCCAGATTACACTGTTTAAAGGGCCCATATTACACTGTTTAAAGGCCCAGATTACACTGTTTAAAGGGCCCATATTACACTGTTTAAAGGCCCATATTACACTGTTTAAAGGCCCATATTACACTGTTTAAAGGCCCATATTACACTGTTTAAAGGCCCATATTACACTGTTTAAAGGGCCCATATTACTCTGTTTAAAGGGCCCATATTACACTGTTTAAAGGCCCATATTACACTGTTTAAAGGCCCATATTACACTGTTTAAAGGCCCATATTACTCTGTTTAAAGGGCCCATATTACACTGTTTAAAGGCCCATATTACACTGTTTAAAGGGCCCATTTTACACTGTTTAAAGGCCCATATTACACTGTTTAAAGGCCCATATTACACTGTTTAAAGGCCCATATTACACTGTTTAAAGGCCCATATTACACTGTTTAAAGGCCCATATTACACTGTTTAAAGGGCCCATATTACACTGTTTAAAGGCCCAGATTACACTGTTTAAAGGGCCCATATTACACTGTTTAAAGGCCCATATTACACTGTTTAAAGGCCCATATTACACTGTTTAAAGGCCCAGATTACAGTGTTTAAAGGCCCATATTACACTGTTTAAAGGGCCCATATTACACTGTTTAAAGGGCCCAGATTACACTGTTTAAAGGCCCAGATTACACTGTTTAAAGGCCCAGATTACACTGTTTAAAGGGCCCATATTACACTGTTTAAAGGCCCAGATTACACTGTTTAAAGGGCCCATATTACACTGTTTAAAGGCCCATATTACACTGTTTAAAGGCCCATATTACACTGTTTAAAGGCCCATATTACACTGTTTAAAGGGCCCATATTACTCTGTTTAAAGGGCCCATATTACACTGTTTAAAGGCCCATATTACACTGTTTAAAGGCCCATATTACACTGTTTAAAGGGCCCATATTACACTGTTTAAAGGCCCATATTACACTGTTTAAAGGCCCATATTACACTGTTTAAAGGGCCCATATTACACTGTTTAAAGGGCCCATATTACACTGTTTAAAGGCCCAGATTACACTGTTTAAAGGGCCCATATTACTCTGTTTAAAGGGCCCATATTACACTGTTTAAAGGCCCATATTACACTGTTTAAAGGCCCATATTACACTGTTTAAAGGCCCATATTACTCTGTTTAAAGGGCCCATATTACACTGTTTAAAGGCCCATATTACACTGTTTAAAGGGCCCATTTTACACTGTTTAAAGGCCCATATTACACTGTTTAAAGGCCCATATTACACTGTTTAAAGGCCCATATTACACTGTTTAAAGGCCCATATTACACTGTTTAAAGGCCCATATTACACTGTTTAAAGGGCCCATATTACACTGTTTAAAGGCCCAGATTACACTGTTTAAAGGGCCCATATTACACTGTTTAAAGGCCCATATTACACTGTTTAAAGGCCCATATTACACTGTTTAAAGGCCCAGATTACAGTGTTTAAAGGCCCATATTACACTGTTTAAAGGGCCCATATTACACTGTTTAAAGGGCCCAGATTACACTGTTTAAAGGCCCAGATTACACTGTTTAAAGGCCCAGATTACACTGTTTAAAGGGCCCATATTACACTGTTTAAAGGCCCAGATTACACTGTTTAAAGGGCCCATATTACACTGTTTAAAGGCCCATATTACACTGTTTAAAGGCCCATATTACACTGTTTAAAGGCCCATATTACACTGTTTAAAGGGCCCATATTACTCTGTTTAAAGGGCCCATATTACACTGTTTAAAGGCCCATATTACACTGTTTAAAGGCCCATATTACACTGTTTAAAGGCCCATATTACTCTGTTTAAAGGGCCCATATTACACTGTTTAAAGGCCCATATTACACTGTTTAAAGGGCCCATTTTACACTGTTTAAAGGCCCATATTACACTGTTTAAAGGCCCAGACCTTTAAAGCTCGACATGTTCCACAGTACGCCATTAAACTTACTTGTCTCACATTTTTTCATGTTTTTATTGCTCAAAAAAGACCTTGAGAAACAACATGTGTCCTCTGCACAGATCTGACCTGTAACTTGATTGAGTCACCTGCTCGTTTCCATGGAGACCAGCGAGTGTTATACTTTCAGTTAAAAAACTTACTTAGTTCACATTTATAAACGTCGTCGTAGTGACGATGAGCCGTGGAGACTTTAAAGTTCTACTGTGGAAGTTTCTCCTCCAACCACAGCTGCTCTGGGGTAGATTGACAGAGGTGAGGCTGCCCCATCTGCCCCATGTGCCCCATCTGCTCCTCTGTCCCTCTGACCCTCTGCTCCTCTGTCCCTCTGCTCCTCTGCCCCTCTGCTCCTCTGCTCCTCTGCTCCTCTGACCCTCTGCTCCTCTGTCCCTCTGCTCCTCTGACCCTCTGCTCCTCTGTCCCTCTGCTTCTCTGTCCCTCTGACCCTCTGCTCCTCTGACCCTCTGCTCCTCTGCTCCTCTGACCCTCTGCTCCTCTGACCCTCTGCTCCTCTGACCCTCTGCTCCTCTGCTCCTCTGACCCTCTGCTCCTCTGACCCTCTGCTCCTCTGACCCTCTGACCCTCTGCTCCTCTGACCCTCTGCTCCTCTGTCCCTCTGACCCTCTGACCCTCTGCTCCTCTGACCCTCTGCTCCTCTGACCCTCTGACCCTCTGCTCCTCTGTCCCTCTGACCCTCTGCTCCTCTGCTCCTCTGACCCTCTGCTCCTCTGACCCTCTGTCCCTCTGCTCCTCTGACCCTCTGCTCCTCTGTCCCTCTGACCCTCTGTCCCTCTGACCCTCTGCTCCTCTGCTCCTCTGACCCTCTGCTCCTCTGACCCTCTGTCCCTCTGCTCCTCTGCTCCTCTGTCCCTCTGTCCCTCTGACCCTCTGCTCCTCTGCTCCTCTGACCCTCTGACCCTCTGCTCCTCTGACCCTCTGTCCCTCTGCTCCTCTGACCCTCTGCTCCTCTGTCCCTCTGACCCTCTGCTCCTCTGTCCCTCTGACCCTCTGTCCCTCTGACCCTCTGCTCCTCTGTCCCTCTGACCCTCTGTCCCTCTGACCCTCTGCTCCTCTGCTCCTCTGACCCTCTGCTCCTCTGACCCTCTGTCCCTCTGCTCCTCTGCTCCTCTGTCCCTCTGTCCCTCTGACCCTCTGCTCCTCTGCTCCTCTGACCCTCTGACCCTCTGCTCCTCTGACCCTCTGTCCCTCTGCTCCTCTGACCCTCTGCTCCTCTGCCCCTCTGACCCTCTGCTCCTCTGTCCCTCTGACCCTCTGCTCCTCTGACCCTCTGACCCTCTGTCCCTCTGACCCTCTGCTCCTCTGCTCCTCTGACCCTCTGCTCCTCTGACCCTCTGTCCCTCTGCTCCTCTGCTCCTCTGTCCCTCTGTCCCTCTGACCCTCTGCTCCTCTGCTCCTCTGACCCTCTGACCCTCTGCTCCTCTGACCCTCTGTCCCTCTGCTCCTCTGACCCTCTGCTCCTCTGTCCCTCTGACCCTCTGCTCCTCTGACCCTCTGTCCCTCTGCTCCTCTGACCCTCTGCTCCTCTGCCCCTCTGACCCTCTGCTCCTCTGTCCCTCTGACCCTCTGCTCCTCTGACCCTCTGACCCTCTGTCCCTCTGACCCTCTGCTCCTCTGCTCCTCTGACCCTCTGCTCCTCTGACCCTCTGTCCCTCTGCTCCTCTGCTCCTCTGCTCCTCTGTCCCTCTGTCCCTCTGCTCCTCTGACCCTCTGCTCCTCTGCTCCTCTGCTCCTCTGACCCTCTGTCCCTCTGACCCTCTGCTCCTCTGCTCCTCTGACCCTCTGCTCCTCTGTCCCTCTGCTCCTCTGACCCTCTGCTCCTCTGCTCCTCTGACCCTCTGACCCTCTTCAGGACGGGTCACACTCGTTTGATTTTCAGTACAAATCTCCAATCCTCGTTGTTCCGCGGCTGATTCTGAAATTGCTGCAGTCGTCAGATTATATCCACAACACGTACGCGACTGGGAAGAGTGGCCGTCGTCATGGTTACGCGGTCGGAGAGAATGCAGCAGAGGAAAAGGAGGGAGGAGGAGAAGAACGAGAGAATTCAGACTGAAAAAGACTGAACAGAGCAGAGTTTAGAAAGGCCCAAAACAGCAACAGCAGCTTCAGCGAATATTTAAAGATCCTCAATTTAATCCATGTTCTAACGTCTCAGAAGAGTCTGTTTATGTCTCCAAACGCTCTGCTCCACCTTGTGATGTCATCAAGTGGTAGTTTTCATGTTAACTCCTCCTTTTACCTTTAGTTCAGTCGAGATAAGAGACAACTCCAGGACTGAAATGATCCAAATGATTCTATAAATGAAGGTGTGTGGAGTTTAAAAACACAGTGGAGCACTTCCTGTATCACCACATGATGACATCACAAGGTGGAACAGAGTGTTTTCAGTCTAAATCTGCAGGTTTGTGTTAAACATGTGAGAATGAAACAAACAAAAACAAAAAAAAAAACAACGCACAGCTCCAGGTCTGTTTGTGACGAGGAAACGACTTTAGAACAAATCAAAGAATAGTCAAGAAAATCAGGAAGTGCAGGGTTAGCATGCTAGTCGGTGTTAGCTTTACAGCCATGGGAAAACTCCGCTCTGAACGCTCTGAAATGTGCTTATAAACTCATCAGGGTGAATCGTGATAGTGAATGAAGTAGTTCTGTTTTTTAAGTGAAAATCAGAGATGTCGCCTTTAACCATGACACGAATTTGTTTTTTGCAGCGCGGACGACACTTGGCTAACCACTCTGCCGGCTCTCTCTGCTAACCACTCTGCCGGTCAAACCGCTCTCCCCCCTCTCTCTGTGCTAACCGCTCTCTCTGTGCTAACCGCTCTCCCTGCTCTCTGTGCTAACCACTCTGCCGGCTCCATTTCCTGTCGGCGTCTGATCGATGTAAAACTTGAGGAGAAAGTGAAGTGAACCGTCCTGAAATCCGAGCGCAGATAAGATTAGCCCAGACTCATCCGTCCAAAATACTGAGTGACAGCGAACACGATCTGCGGCGGTCGTGTCCGTGCGGCGCCCCAGTGCATCGTGGGAGTTATCATTGTATCTGTGAGGAGGGGCCTCGCACTCTTCACTCTGGAGTTTAGATTTGAAACGTGTGAGGATCATGTGGAAGCTGCAGGTTAAAGAGAAGAAACGGAAGCTTTTCTGACCATTTTAGGCGTCGTCCGTGTTTGAGTCATCTAGAGATCTCAAACCCTCCTCACAGTCAGCAGTACGAGTCTGTACGAGGCTCCGCCCACAAACCGACGTCACCCGTGATCCACACGACAATCCTCCATAAATAAACAAAAACATGACACAAAACTGTGCACTGACTGTAACACCTCCTCTTTAATACCCCATAAGAGTAAATACCTCCTCTTTAATACCCCATAGAAGTAAATACCTCCTCTTTAATGCCCCACAGAAGTAAATACCTCCTCTTTAATACCCCATAAGAGTAAATACCTCCTCTTTAATACCCCACAGAAGTAAATACCTCCTCTTTAATACCCCACAGAAGTAAATACCTCCTCTTTAATACCCCACAGAGGTAAATACTTCCTCTTTAATACCCCATTGAAGTAAATACCTCCTCTTTAATACCCCGTAGAAGTAAATACCTCCTCTTTAATACCCCGTAGGAGTAAATCCCTCCTCTTTAATACCCCACAGAAGTAAATACCTCCTCTTTAATACCCCACAGAAGTAAATACCTCCTCTTTAATACCCCATAGAAGTAAATACCTCCTCTTTAATACCCCACAGAAGTAAATACCTCCTCTTTAATACCCCACAGAAGTAAATACCTCCTCTTTAATACCCCACAGAGGTAAATACCTCCTCTTTAATACCCCGTAGAAGTAAATACCTCCTCTTTAATACCCCACAGAAGTAAATACCTCCTCTTTAATACCCCACAGAGGTAAATACCTCCTCTTTAATACCCCACAGAGGTAAATACCTCCTCTTTAATACCCCACAGAGGTAAATACTTCCTCTTTAATCCAGCTGTAACAGTGAATTACAGGTTTTTGTTCTTTGTGAGTTTTTGTTCTTTCTGTGAGAACAAACAAACTTCTCAGAAAAATTATATTCGATTTGCAAATCAGGAGTTTTGTTTTCAGCTGCTGCTCAAATCAGAAAAATATAAAAGTATAATCTGGTTTTGAATGTGGAAAGAGAAAAACACAAAAGCCGACGACAGAGAGAGAAGAAGAACACGAAGAACGAGACTCAGACCAGAAACAACGAAGTTACACAACGACACAAAAGAACAACATTTTCTCACTAGCTAAAGCTAACGACCGTCTTTAGTCCAGATGCTAAAGCTAAAGCTAACGACCGTCTTTAGTCCAGATGCTAAAGCTAACGACCGTCTTTAGTCCAGATGCTAAAGCTAACTTTGTTTGTATTTCTCACATGTTTTCGTGTGAAGGGCTGAGCTCATTATCGAGCTGAAGGTTTTTCTAAAGTGTTTTTAGGAGCTGGAGCGGACGTCAGGCTCGTGGGCGGAGTTAAGCGATGGCAGATTTCTCGCCGGGTTTATGGTGAGTTTATCTTTCTGGGCCGATCCAAACAAAAGCAGGAGCAAAGTTCAATATATTCTCTGTCGACATAAACAAACGAAACTGAAATGACTTTGGCTTTAGAGATTGTGCCATTACTCAACCTGAAAGTGTAAAAACAGTCACACCATAAGACTCACGAGGCAGCTCTGTGGAGAGGCAGGTCTGTGGAGAGGCAGGTCTGTGGAGAGGCAGGTCTGTGGAGAGGCAGGTCTGTGGAGAGGCAGGTCTGTGGAGAGGCAGGTCTGTGGAGAGGCAGGTCTGTGGAGAGGCAGCTCTGCCAAAGAACGTTTGGATCTAAAGTATCGAAAATCAGATGTGAATCCCCACGGCTCCTGTGCTCTGATTGGTCAGACGTGAGCACATGACCATAATGACACACACACACACACACCCCCCCACCCCCCCACACCCCCACACACACACACACACACACACACACACACACACACACACACACACACACACACACACACCCACACACACACACACACACACACACACACACACACACACACCAGGTCTAACCCAGGGCTGATGGACAAACCAGTTCTTCCATTTTAAACTTTCCTGTTTCTCTTTCATCTCCTGAAACTTCAATCTATTTTCTATTTCTCTTTAATAAATGGTGCTTTTTATTTTCCGTTCTCGTTCACACAGAACACACACACACAGAACACACACCCCGAACACACACACACACACACACAACACACACACAGAACACACACACAACACACACACACACAGAACACACAGAAATCACAGTTTCATTTTTCTTCTGCAAACGCCACAGCAAAACAAACAAACCCCCACAAGAGAGAGAAGACCTGACAATATGTACAGAGGAGGAGGAGAGGAGGAGGAGAGGAGGAGGAGGAGAGGAGGAGGAGGAGAGGAGGAGGAGGAGGAGAGGGGGAGGAGAGAGGGAGGAGAGGAGGAGGAGAGGAGGAGGAGTAGAGGAGGAGGAGGAGTAGAGGAGGAGGAGGAGTAGAGCAGGAGGAGGAGAGGAGGAGGAGGAGTAGAGGAGGAGGAGTAGAGGAGGAGGAGTAGAGGAGGAGGAGTAGAGGAGGAGCGGTGAAATGAGCTGACTCAGAGTAAACTTGGCAGAATCACAGAGGTCAGAGTTTGAGCTGCTGGAATAAAATGGACAAAGTGAATCAGAGACGAGCAAATAGAGGAGGAGGAGAGGAGGAGGAGAGAGGGGGAGGAGGAGGAGAGGAGGAGGAGAGAGGGGGAGGAGGAGGAGAGGGGGAGAGAGGAGGAGGAGAGGGGGAGGTGAGGAGGAGGAGAGGGGGAGAGAGGAGGAGGAGAGGGGGAGGTGAGGGGGAGGAGAGGAGGAGGAGAGAGGGAGGAGAGGAGGAGGAGAGGGGGAGGAGAGGGGGAGGGGAGGGGGAGGAGAGGGGGAGGTGAGGGGGAGGAGAGGGGGAGGAGAGGGGGAGGAGAGGGGGAGGAGAGGGGGAGGCGATGGAGGCGAGGTGGAAGCGAGCAGTTAAAGGTGCAGGAGGGAACTTTCTGGTGTGTGAGGGTCTATTTCCTTTTTGTCTCCATGGTGATTTTATTGCATTGGTAAATAGATCTGGTTTAGTCCTGGTTTAGTCCTGGTTTAGTCCTGGTTTAGTCCTGGTTTAGTCCTGGTTTAGTCCTGGTTTAGTCCTGGTTTAGTCCTGGTTTAGTCCTGGTTTAGTCCTGGTTTAGACCTGGTTCCATCTGTACGAGGCTCCGCCCACAAGTCGACATCACCCACGCTCCACACGACAATCCTCCATAAAGAAACAAAAACATGACACAAACTGTGCACTATGACGCGACAAACCTGGTGTGATGTGCAGGAGTTTCATTCGTGCGATGCAGCTGATTGTGATCGTGCTCTGAAGGGGGAGGGGCTTAGCACAGAGAGCAAAGGGCCTGCCTGTTTTCCTTTGGGCGCCTTTGCATTAAAGTCCTTGTGTATTTTTGCAGCAGAAATTAAAGTTTCATGATCATTTTCTTCCCAAATTGAGAATAAATGGTTTTTACACAAAATGAAATTAAAACAGTAAATTATCACGTCCCGCCGCGTCCAAACCTATTCCACCTCCACAATTACTCCCCGGATTGGAGCGTCTTCAGCGTCGTGGGTTTAATATTTCATTATTGTGGGATATTAACAAAAGTCCGGGCTCTTCCGAGACGCGTCCAAGTCCAATTTCCGAGTTTTGACGTGTTGCCAGTTGATGCATAAATTCGTTTTAGTTTCTCGTCTCTGGGGACTGCAGATCTGTTCAAAATCGTGTCTTTGAGGTTTTATTTTTTTTCCATCTGGACTTTTGGGTCGGAGAGACTTTGGTTTGGAATGTGTCGCCGTGGTTACAGGTCGAAAATGTCCCGGAAAGATCGAAGAAGGTCGTGATGTTTTTGTGGTTGTTGACGTTTTGTTCAAGTTTGTTTTCAAATGTTTAAAGTAGAAATAGAGAAAAATGACAGATGTGATTCTCCAGCTCCTCCTCCTCCCTTTGCTCCTCCCTTTGCTCCTCCCTTTGCTCCTCCTTTTGCTCCTCTCTTTGCTCCTCTCTTTGCTCCTCCCTTTGCTCCTCCCTTTGCTCCTTGTTGTGTGGTGGCGTCCCGTGGTCGCGTCCCGTGGTCGTGTCTCGTGGTCGTGTCCCGTGGTCGTGTCTCGTGGTCGTGTCCCGTGGTCGTGTCTCGTGGTTGCGTCCCGTGGTCGCATCCCGTGGTCGTGTCCCGTGGTCGTGTCCCGTGGTCGTGTCTCGTGGTCGTGTCTCGTGGTTGCGTCCCGTGGTCGTGTCCCGTGGTCGTGTCTCGTGGTTGCGTCCCGTGGTGGCATCCCGTGGTTGCGTCCCGTGGTTGCGTCCCGTGGTGGCGTCTCGTGGTCGTGTCTCGTGGTCGCGTCCCGTGGTCGTGTCTCGTGGTCGCGTCCCGTGGTCGTGTCTCGTGGTCGCGTCCCGTGGTCGTGTCTCGTGGTCGCGTCCCGTGGTCGTGTCCCGTGGTCGTGTCTCGTGGTTGCGTCCCGTGGTGGCGTCCCGTGGTTGCGTCCCGTGGTTGCGTCCCGTGGTGGCGTCCCGTGGTCGTGTCTCGTGGTCGCGTCCCGTGGTCGTGTCTCGTGGTCGCGTCCCGTGGTCGTGTCTCGTGGTCGCGTCCCGTGGTCGTGTCTCGTGGTCGCGTCCCGTGGTCGTGTCTCGTGGTCGCGTCCCGTGGTCGCGTCCCGTGGTCGCGTCCCGTGGTCGCGTCCCGTGGTCGCGTCCCGTGGTCGCGTCTCGTGGTCGCGTCCCGTGGTCGCGTCCCGTGGTCGCGTCCCGTGGTCGCGTCTCGTGGTCGTGTCTCGTGGTCGAGTCCCGTGGTCGTGTCCCGTGGTCGTGTCTCGTGGTCGTGTCCCGTGGTCGTGTCTCGTGGTCGTGTCTCGTGGTCGAGTCCCGTGGTCGTGTCCCGTGGTCGTGTCCCGTGGTCGTGTCCCGTGGTCGTGTCCCGTGGTCGTGTCCCGTGGTCGTGTCTCGTGGTCGTGTCTCGTGGTCGTGTCCCGTGGTCGTGTCTCGTGGTCGTGTCTCGTGGTCGTGTCTCGTGGTCGTGTCTCGTGGTCGTGTCCCGTGGTCGTGTCCCGTGGTCGTGTCTTGTGGTCGTGTCTCGTGGTCGTGTCCCGTGGTCGTGTCCCGTGGTCGTGTCCCGTGGTCGTGTCTCGTGGTCGTGTCTCGTGGTCGTGTCTCGTGGTCGTGTCTCGTGGTCGTGTCCCGTGGTCGTGTCCCGTGGTCGTGTCCCGTGGTCGTGTCTCGTGGTCGTGTCTCGTGGTCGTGTCTCGTGGTCGTGTCTCGTGGTCGTGTCTCGTGGTCGTGTCTCGCGGTCGCGTCTCGTGGTCGTGTCCCGTGGTCGTGTCTCGTGGTCGTGTCTCGTGGTCGTGTCCCGTGGTCGTGTCTCGTGGTCGTGTCTCGTGGTCGTGTCTCGTGGTCGTGTCTCGTGGTCGTGTCTCGTGGTCGTGTCTCGCGGTCGCGTCTCGTGGTCGTGTCCCGTGGTCGTGTCTCGTGGTCGTGTCTCGTGGTCGTGTCTCGTGGTCGTGTCTCGTGGTCGTGTCTCGTGGTCGTGTCCCGTGGTCGTGTCTCGTGGTCGTGTCCCGTGGTCGTGTCCCGTGGTCGTGTCCCGTGGTCGTGTCTCATGGTCGTGTCTCGTGGTCGTGTCTCGTGGTCGTGTCCCGTGGTCGTGTCTCGTGGTCGTGTCTCGTGGTTCTGTGCTGTTTCTGTTTCTTTTATTGACTCATTTCACATCAGGGTTAAATTTTGCGACAGACAAAATGTAAAATGCAGATCTACGTTTCTTCACACAAACACCTCAGACCTGAACCTCATGTGTTTGACTGTCAGATAAAGTGTGTGGTTAGCATGCTAGTTGTCGTTCCTCCGCTCTGGTCTGAGTGTGTAAAGTGTTTATAAACTCATCATGGTGAGTCATTAGGATGTTCTGAGGCATGAGGTCAGTGAGGAGGAACTTTAAACCCCTGAAAACTGTTTAAAATGAACTTGTTCTGTTTTTGTTTATGTTTTAAGACAAAAAAAACAAACAAAAATAAAAACAAAAAACAGGTACAGCTCCTTTAAGGACTAATACAACGGCCCATAATGCACCGCTCTGATCTGTTTCCTCGTCTCACACAGACCTGGAGCTGTGTTTTGTTTCATTCTCACATGTTTAACACACAAACCTGCAGATTTAGGCTGAAAACACTCTGTTCCACCTTGTGATGTCATCATGTGGTGATACAGGAAGTGCTCCACTGTGTTTTTAAACTCCACACACCTTCATTTATAGAATCATGTGGATCATTTCAGTCCTGGAGTTGTCTCTTATCTCGACTGAACTAAAGGTAAAAGGAGGAGTTAACATGAAAACTACCACTTGATGACATCACAAGGTGGAACGTCGCGTTTTGATCTTTGTAGATGTAACAGACTAATAATAAAGTGTGAGTCAAACATGTGAGAATGAAACAAAACACAACTCCAGTGTGTTTCTGAGGGTTAGTCGATGGATTAAAGCGACAGTCCGTTTGTCCGTTTGATTTTGCAGCTTTAAGACTTTGAACCGTTTGTTTTTGTTGAAATATAAATCATTTCCAAACTCTTTTTCTACGACTCAAAGTGTTTTGTTTCCATATAAAGTGTTGTAATGTTTTCACACGGCGCGGGGAAATTGCTTCAGTCGTTTCTCTTTGTATAAAACATGAAATATGAGTTTGAGAATCAGACGCTTTGAGACTCGTCCAAACGTCGCAGATAAACACGACATTGTTTATGTTCTAATTGTGTTTCTGGTGTAACATCTGATCGGGTTCAGGCGTCATTTCCATCCATTTATTGTCAGAAGGATTTCAGCGTCACGTCTGAAGAAAAAACACACGACAGAAGAGCGTTTGTCCGTCTGGAACCATAAGAAAACAAATAAACAAAACGCCGTGTTTGTTTCTCATTTAAATGTCGATTTAAAGTCGCTCTCAGCCGCGGTGTTTTCTCACACGTCACCACTAGAGGCGTCTGTGTGACCTTTGACCCGACACAATAGTGAAGTAAAAACCCCAGGATCATGTAGAGGGTTAATACGAACATTTAAGACCAGAATGAGTCTGAAGCAGCAGAGACAGAGAGAGGACACAGAAAACAAAAAAATAAAAAAAAATAAAAATATATATAAAAATAAAATAAATAAAAAATAAAATGAAATGAAATAAAAAATTCAAAAATTAACTCAAAATAACTGAAAAAAACAAAAATTACAAAAAAATAAAATAAAATAAATTAAAAAAAAACAAACCTCAAAATAACAAAACATAAAGAAAGAAAAAATAAACTAAAAAAAACAAAAAGAACTCAAAATAACCACAAAAAAAAAAAAAAAAAAAAAAAAAAATGGAAAAAACTCAAAATAAAAACCCCAGGATCATGTAGAGGGTTAATATGAACATTTAAGACCAGAATGAGTCTGAAGCAGCAGAGACAGAGAGAGGTTTACCTGTTGCTACGGTGACGGAGGCAGAGCGTTTGTTTACCTGTTGCTACGGTGACGGGGCTCATATATCTGTATAATTACACAAAACGTTGCTTTTGTTCATGACTTTTTTTCACACCTGGTGTTTCATTTTATGTCTGGTCTTGGTCGTCCAGACTCTTCTTCTTAGTTTGACCTTCGCCCCTGGTGTAAATTCCAGGTTTGACTCCGCCTCTTCGCTCTGTGAGGTCAGAGGTCAGTTGTTGTGATCCTCCTGTAATCATCTGTGCGTTTGTTTACATCTGTGGGCGGAGCCAAACTCTACGACACTTTTAAATCTTCAGTCGTTCCTGTGATTCTTAAATTAAACTCACCAAATTTTAGCCGTAGATAAACTCAACCTGACGAGATTTTTGATCAATAAATACAGTTATAATTATTCATTTACACTTGAACTTATCACGACTGAAACTAGAGGAAGTAAAAATGACCTAATCTTTAAAAATAAAGTTTGTGTTTGTCCCTGAACCTCGATCCGACTCTGCGTCACATTTCTGTCTCTTATTTGATCCTCGATGTTTTAAGTCGTTTATCGTCTGAGGTTTATTCACAAACACATTTTATTTAAGATCAACAGGAAGAAATCAGGACGAGTCAGGTCTGTGGAGATACTGCCCCCTGTCTGTGAAAAACACTTATTATTCCTTTAATGGCGTTTACTCTCGGGGCGTCTCTGGTGTTTAACGGCGTATTTGACCATGTGACTCAAAGGATTTGCTCAGATTAATGTGGGAGGAGTCTCTGGAAAAATAAAAGACAAATATTTGTCTTTTCACACACACACACCCCCACCCACACCCACACACACACACACACACACAGAGCCCGGGACATGTTGTCGTGATGTTTTGAGTTAATTCAGGGTGTGTTGTTGTTCTGTTTATGTGCCGTTGTTAGTGTTGCCGTGGTGATAAATTGACGTGACGTTTCCATTGGTCGGTTCAGTTTCTGGTCTGTGTCGTTTGGGCTGGAAACAAAAAACTGAGATGGAAAAAAATGTAAAAAAAAATAAAGCAGCAGTTTAATGAACAGGAATGAAAAAGGTAAAGTGAACAGATCTAAAATATTCAAACGAAAGGAAACGTGAAGGTTTAAATCAAGCCCAAACTGTGGCCCAGGGGCTAAAAGCGGCCCTCACACTCATTTTTCTCGGCCCTCAAGCTTCAGGTGAATTGTTACTTTACACTGTACTTTTGACTGTATATTTCTGAAAATCTACTTTAACACGAAGTATTGAAGTATTGTATTTGGCCCTTAAAGACAAAATTTCATCAAGTTTAACTAAGAAAATATTTTTTACGACACGACAAAAAAACACATTTACATAACAACACAACGAGAGATTTAAACACACAAAACATCAAACTGATACAAGTGGAAAGAGTCTGAACGTCCACACTCGTCCTGCAGGGGGCGCTGTTCAGAGGTCACACGTTTTTAGTGGAAAAAGATGAAGTTTAAATGTGTCAAATCGTTGTAGGAGTGAAGACGTTTGTCCGCTCGTCCAAGCCGCGGCTTGGACGAGCGGACAAACGTCTTCACTCCTACAACTTCGTCTTTTGCTCTGGATCAGACCTTTTCCCACAATGCACCGTGAAAACAGCGGGAATCGATGGTCATTAGACTGGTCAATATAACCCACAATGCACCGGGAGAGTCCAAAATAAACAACCAGAAGAGCGTGGATGTGTTTCCTCACGTCGTAACACTTCAGTTTAATGTGTTTATGTGTGAAATAAATAATAACACGCTCAGAGTTTGTGTTTGAGGAAAAACTCTGACCTGTCCAGAGGGTCAGAGTTTATAAAAGTGACATAAAAGTGTAAAACAAGTCTGAGAAAACGACAAACCGTTAAGTGAATTTATGAACCCAGACTGTGTTATTATAATGAGCGTGTGTGAGTGTGTGTGAGTGTGTGTGAGTGTGCGTGAGCGTGTGTGAGCGTGTGTGAGCGTGTGTGAGCGTGCGTGAGCGTGCGTGAGCGTGCGTGAGCGTGCGTGAGCGTGCGTGAGCGTGCGTGAGCGTGCGTGAGCGTGTGTGAGCGTGTGCGTCTGTTTAGCTCCGCGCGTTGTTAGCGTAGCAGAGTGTAACAGTCTGCAGGTCACAGACGGAGCCAGCGGCAAAATAACAACAAATATCAAACTTTATGTTGGATTATTTAACCTGCTCTACGTGATCCTGGGATTTTTATTTTGAGTTTATTTATATATTTTTTTTAGTTATTTTGAGTTTGT